>NW_006782358.1:38216-75842 GCF_000442215.2 Lipotes vexillifer
CTTTCCCTCCTGCAGTGAGGGTCTATGAGTAGATGGACCACAAGAAAGAACAATTTGAGATTGTTGGTAAGAATGAGGTATCAAAGAAGAATCATGGAATCCAGGCTGAGAAAGAAGGGGGACAAGGAAATCATAAAGGGTGATAAACTCAGAGACAGGGGGAAGGTCAAGTTTGGGGAGATCTTGATAAACATGAAGGACAAACAATGGAAAAATAGGAAGAGATTTTTACTTACTTCTGTTCATTGGGTGTATTGGGTGTATCTTTCCTACACTTTGCTTTCCTAGCTTCACAATAATAAAACAGAGGAGTGTACTTTGCTGTTATGATCATTTACAAGGGGAAGAATAGGTAAGTGAGGGTCAGATCTAATTTTTCTAAGACAGTAGTCTCAAGACAGCGCTTTTTTGTTACGCAATCCTGCCAAAACCCCTTTGGAAGACAGAGTAAGATTTACACTTGCTAGGTAAAATACAAGATGCCCAGGTAAATGTGAATTTCAAATAAAAAATGAGTAATTTTTAGAATATGTATACCCCATGCAATATTTAAGATTTAATTATATTAAAATTACATGTTGTTTATATGAAACTCATATTTAACTGGACATCCTTTACTTGTATTTATTAAATCTGGGGACCTGAGGAAAATAAATCCTGAATTTAGCAACTAGCACAAACCATTAATTGGTGAGGTTTCTCTTGTAATCCCTCTGACTCTAAATGAGAAGCTGTTTCACCAAGTAATTTATATGCTTCTATGTGGTCAGTCAAGTTTATGAGTGACTAATCAAACTCTCCTTTCTTAAAAAGAACCCAAGTGTCAATAGTCATTTCCACTTTGATCTAGGTTGGACTGTGCCCTTAATCAAAAACTCCCTTCGATTTAACTAACAGGATGACAACCAACAAGGCGTTAACATGATCTGTGGCTCTTTGGCAGTGAAATTGCTGCCAGCAAGTTTCTGAAAACTTCCATCACTTTTGTCATATTGCTGGAACATACTCTGCCTGGTTTCTCCATTGCCATGACTTACAGTTTTAAAAATTTATTCCTAATCTGCATGTATAATGAAACTCATTAGAAAGAAAATATAATTTCCTACCAACTGGCAATGAATGGAACATAGCATTAGTTCAAAGTGTTATTTACCAAAGTTGCGGAATTTGGGTTCATTAAGGCATACGTAAAATAAAAAAAACCCTCATACAGATATTAGTTGATGTGGGCTTTAGCAGGGAAGTAATTAGTAAAATCTCAACCCATGAAATATAGTTTACCCCCAGCTCAATGACTACACCAGTGATCCTCAACCCTTGACACAAATTAGAATTACCTGCTGAGTTTTAAACAGAATGTCAATGCCTGGACCACGGATTCATTAAACCCAGATTCTCTCAGGTATTTCTAGTGTTCAGACAGAGCTGAGAACCACAGCCCTATCCAATACAGAAATGCATAATGTTTTGTTTAATATGAACTTAGTGAGGTTAGACATCCAAAAATGATGATAGCTACTGCTCACATTATTAGAGTTTCTGTTTCTAAATTTCTGTTTATTAAGAACAGACTGATCCAACGAGGAAAACTAAATAGGAAAATGTTAAATTTTAAAGACTATTTGGGTTTTTTTCCTTCATAAGGTAATCTGTATTATCCTTCCCTCCTATTTTAAGGTTCGTAATTTTCAAGCTTCTAAATTTGGAGCCATTCTATATCTCATCTGTCAAGACTGCTCAAGCCTTACCATTCTCTAACACCTTACTTTTCCAAAGTAAACTATAATGATATCACATAACTTTGAAGAATTACCAAATCTGTGAATATTAGCCTAGGTAAAATATCAAAGTACTGTTGTGTTATTGTTGTTTAATTCAGTCCTTTCCCAGCCCCCCTCCCCCCACCCCACCACAGACAAGGAAAATTTACCTTCTCTAAGGCAGCAGTTCTCAGAGTGTGCTTACTGGACCAGCATCTGGGAACACATCCTTGGTCTCACTCCACACCTACCATACAGGAAACTCTGAGGCCTAGAAATCTGTGTTTTAATAGGCCTTTCAGGTGTTTTGATGTACACTGAAGTTGTAGGATGTCCATTCACATGTTTGTACTACCCACTCTTTTTTCTTTTGGCAGTTTTTCACTGTGTCTTCCTAACTTGTACTGGGAATGCCTGATTCAGCGCTGGAAGCCTTGGGGTTGGGAGGAAAATGTCTGCCCTCCAGACTTCTTCATCCCTGAATTGAGCTTTATGAGGAAGTGGCTTCTGGGAATAATGAGATCTTTGCACAGATCCTGGGAGCAGGTGATGGAAGGAGGAACTGGAAAGAACAGAGCACAGCTGGTCCATAGATGGAAACCTGAGCTTCATCCTTAAAAAACAAGTGCTGGCCAAGCTAAGAGGGGGTATTTTTCTGGAGACTCTGTGAGGCCATTAAATTATCATTTCCTGGAAGGCAAGAGTGACTGTGCCTAGTACTCTTTACAAACATTAAAATAAACAAACAAAACCCCACCAACTACAAAGAACCCCACTCTGTTCTTTGCACATGCTCCTTCCCCTTTTCTGCTTGCTGGACACCTATTAACCTAGACACCTTCAACACTCCCTCCACTGTGAAGACTTCTCTGAAAATTCCTTCCCCGCATCCACACTCAGCCTCAATAAGATGAAGCTTTCCTGCTCAAACTCACACTTACCACCTTTGTGGTACTTTTAAAAATTAAAAATGTCTGCCTCTACCACTAGGTTTCAAATTTCTCAAAAGCAAAGACAGTCTAATAACAGATACTCAGCTGATGTTGTCTGGATTACAAATAATTAGTCAGATACTTTTGGATGATGACTATAGATATCAACGTTATCAACAATCAGATGCTACAGTGTTACCACTGCTATTATTTTTTTTTCTAGGCTTTACACAGAAATCTATCAGGCACCAGAAGAAAGTATACATGATTTTGAATAAATTTGTAATTACTACTTCATTGCAAGATTTCTAAATTATCTACTATGTCACCTTAGTAATGTTTATAGTAAAAGTTAGGCTTTAAAAACTAAAATATATAATCGCACAATTGAAAAATGGCTTTTGAGAAGCAAAGACTTCCAAATGTTAGCATGTGCTTCCGGAAAGTTAAAAATGATTCTTCAAGAAAATATCTCTCTGGCTTCCCTGGTGGTGTAGTGGTTGAGAGTCCGCGTGCAGATGCAGGGGACACGGGTTCGTGCCCCGGTCCGGGAAGATCCCACATGCCGCGGAGCGGCTGGGCCCGTGAGCCATGGCCACTGAGCCTGCGCGTCTGGAGCCTGTGCTCCGCAACGGGAGAGGCCACAACAGTGAGAGGCCTGCGTACCGCAAAAGGAAAATAATCTCTCTACCATATGTTCAGTCATATAATGTGAGTTTAATTTTCTTCCATAACAGAATGAAGTTTCACAAGTCTAATATGCTTGGTACTGAACTGTGACTGTCTTGAAACATACTGAAGGATATTTATACTCTTTTTCATAGAGAATGACAGGAATGACCACTCTGAAAAAATAAATAGAAAATAGGTTAAAAGGGAACAAAGCGGATTTCCATTAAAGACAGGGAAGAATTGATTCAGATCTCAAACTCTAATGGAGATTATAGATTATTCGTTTGAGACATTTCTAGTGTTCAAGTTTTTCCATTTGATTTTTTAAATAGATTCTCTTCTCCGGCGAAATTCTTCACCTTGTCATATATTTTTCTGAACGTATTAATCACAGGTATGATAATGTCTGTGCTTGATAATGTGCTGGGACTTCTCTGAGTCTATTTTTATCATTTGTTTTCTAGGTCTTGTTTTGTGGTGCATGTGGCAGTTTTTTTTTAAGAGAGTAACATTATATATGAAAGATACATGAAATAAAAATGAAAAGTAATAGAAGCTCTGGAAAATATTATCTTCCTTCAGACTGAGCTCACCCTAACCTCTAGTGAGCGGGTGAAATGGAGAATTTTATTTTAATATAATCATGGACTGAGCTACCCTAGGCTGCATCACAGTCTTCACAAGGTTTTGGCCTCTGGTCTGCCTTCATTTCTAGCACTTGGCTCTTCGGGGATCTCAACGGATGATCTGGAGTGTTTACTAGGGTCGCTCCTCCTTGTCAGGTGATAACCTCCAGTTTCTTTTTTCCCTTGGCACACTGAGAATGCCAAAAATTCCATTCGTCTTAGCCTTGCACCTTTGCAGCTTAAAAACTTAGCAAATACCTCAGTAGAAAAACTGCTGAGTGTAGGTTTTCCTTTCCTGCCCCTCATTCTCTCCAGGCTCTTGGCCCTGCACGTCTTGGCTGCCTAGGAGCTCTCTGATTCCTAAGTAGCTCTCTGATGCCTTCAACTAGATTTTCTGTGGTATCCATTCAGCCAAGAGATCAATCAAAACAAAGAAATTGGAAATTATAAGGGACTGATAACGAGCATCAATATAGAGCCCTATATAGATGAGCATCGATATAGAATTCAATGAGCATTCAATATAGAACTAGGACTAAACAATTGTGGAAATTATGATTGTAGACAAGAGGGTAAGCTTAGCAGTATAACTATAAAATAAAGCGAAATTTGGGAATGGGGAAAAAAGGCATAACAAAGTTGAGAAGGTGCTTATTTTCTCAACCTTCATAATTAAAAAATCTATTACTAAATTTGAAACATAAAATTTGAAAAAAATGACTTGAATTTCTGAATGTACATAATCTTGTACCTTAACCCTAGCAAGATCTTGGAGAATTCTTTGTCATTTGCTATGGAAAAAAAAAATGTTTGGAGCTTCATCAATTTGTTTGCTATCATTTCAGTTTTGCATTTTTCATTTAGATTCAAATAAAATTAATTGAATAATTTCATTTTTAAATATATGATTGTAGTTTCACATAATTAGTGGGATCTATTATCTTTTTGCCTGTATCTATCTATCCAACTTTCAATTTTGTGTATTCACAGAGATTCACCAAATGATGATTACCTCATGATAAAAATACTAATTTCAGTGGTAGATTTTTAGTTTTTTTCCCCCCTTTCTCCTTTATACTTTTCTATACTTCTTTTCTTCTAAAGAACATATATTGTTTTGATATTTGCTGAAATGGAAGACTGTCTTTCCCTGTCCTGAAGTAACTTATGAACCACAAGCTCCCCCAAGGGATTCTTACACTTCCCCTTAAGCACAGAGATTTCTGTCTCATTTATTGTTCTAGCACCAACTGCTAGCAGAGGTGTGGCTCAAATACAGAAGGTACTCACTCAATAAATAATAGTTACAGTATATAAATTTAGTTCATATTCTTTATCTAAGTTGAAACTCAAGTTCTCTGGCAAATGACTGACTATTATCTTCAATTACTGAGGAAGAATCAGGGCTCAGAAATTAAGGGATTGTAAGAGCACACAGCTAGTTCATATCAGAATAGAAACACCAACCTAAGTTTTCTACTTGTGAAGTTCTCTTTACTCCAAAAGCCTGTGCTTCATTCATTTCAGTACAGCTAACTCTCTACTTACTTCTCCTTTTTCACATACTCTGAAAAACATTTTTTCCAATCCTATTTTCTCTTAGCTTTGGCTAGTATAGTTACTTATTGGTAAGGAACACGCATTTGCTTGTCTGCCCTCAGTATTCCATCTCACTAACTCTCAGTATGTTAAAGAAAGAAAATATATCAACTCAGGAAGTAGAAATCCAACTGAAGTCATTAAACCAGCAAATGGCTTTATATGAAGGCACTTGACTCTACACTTAGAGATATAAAGACACTATAAATCACAGAGCTAAAAATAGACAACTGACTCAATGTCCCAAATCTGCCTTAATCTCCAAGTTCACTTAAATGTATTTACTTGGAATACCTGACTAAGAACAGCTTCTCTCATTGCTTGGAAGAGCATCTAAATGTATGAAACCCTAAAAACCATTAGAGAAAGAATCTGACTTTTCCATGTGAAATCATTCAAAAGTGCCTCTCCCTCTGTGTAACACAGTGGTTCTGCCACTCAGATTCATTTGCCATATTTTTTCCTACACTGTACTACAGAGACTTTATTCTGCACAAGAACTTATTGCTAAGCTCACTGCATTAGACGTCAAACTTCCCACTGTCCACCCATTTCTCTAGTCTTTGTAGAGCATGGTCTCCCTTTTCCTGTGTTCGTCCCAGTGTGGGCTAGATCAGCACACTCTCACATCCACCTCCACCTCTCAAAACCCCACAAGGGAGGAAATCTAATGTTCTCTGTCCAACCAAGTCATCACCCCTTTCCTAGAGGTGGCACAAACTATGGAGGTAAATAGTACAGGTTTTAAAGAACAAATGTTGGAAGGAAATATGCCTAAAATAGTAACAGAGGTTACTCCTGGGTCATGAAATTAAGAAGTTGTATCTGCATGACTCTGTATTTGCTGCTTCTTTTCCTACAATGAGCATCATTTCTTTCTTTTTTAAAAGAAGTTATTAAACATAGCACAAGATAATATATTGCACAATCATATGCTAATGTATTCAAAACTTGGATGAAATGGATGATTTTTAGGAAACTATATTTTATGAAACTGATTTACAAAGGGTTAGAAAGCTGAAAGTATTAACAAGGACGAAATTGTGAGTTGGCTGAGTTATTTACCCCACTCCCTACTATCACCACGATCAACAATAAATATCAGGTGCAAATGACTTTGGAGTTGATTTCTGTCAATATATCAAAAACAGAAAAACTGCCCATTCCATTTAAAATTTTTCAGACAATAAATCAGCATAACACAGATCTGAAAATGTTAGCAAACAAAAATAAAACAAATTAAACTTACTTGTATATTGTTGGCCAAAAATTTACTTAGGAAAAAATACTTAGCAAATAGGACCAGCAAAATACTTTTTATAAGCCAGCATAATCTAGTGAGGTTCACTGAAAATGCAAGGAGATTAAATATTTGAAATGTCTAATCATGTTAATCACCAAATTAATAATCCAATGAAGCAAAACTATAGGGCAGTATTTATGGAGGCTGAAGAGGTATTAGATATTAAATATTTGTCAAATTTTAATTTTAAAAATTAATAAAAAGGGTATAATTAGGGTCCTAATTTAAGACATCATGATGCTTAAAATCTGTTTCTTAAATTCAAGTTGTTTTATTTACTGGAGTATAGTTGATCTTTAATATTTTTTGTTTCAGGCGTACAGCACAGTGATTCAATATTTTTACAGATAATACTTCATTTAAAGTTATTAAAAAATAACAGCTATATTTCCCTGTGCTTTGTAATATATCCCTGTTACTTATCTATTTTATACATAGTAGTTTGTAACTCTTAATCCCATACATATATCTTGTCCCTCCCCCTTCCCTCTCACCACTGGTAACCACTAGTTTGTTTTCTTTATCTGTGAGTTTTGTTTTGTTTTTTTAGATTCCACATGTAAGTGATAACTTACATAAAAGTGATAAGTTGGTCTTTCTGTGTCTGACTTATTTCGCAAAGCATAATAATACTCCCTAGGTCCATCCACACTGTTGCAAATGGCAGGATTTTGTTCTTTTTAATGGCTGAATAATATTCCATTGTGTGTATATATATCTATATATATCTATATATATACACACACCATATACCATATCTTCTATATCCCTTCATCTGTTGATGGACACTTGGGTTGATTCTATGTCTTGCCTATTGTAAATAATGCTACTAGGAACGTTGGGGGTGCATGTATCTTTTTGAATTAAGTGTTTTTGTTTTCTTCAGATATATATCCAGGAGTGGAACTGCTGGATCATATGGTAATCCTATTTTTAGCTTTTTGAGAACTCTCCATACTGTTTTCACAGTATGCACCAATTTACATTCCCACAAACAATGTACAAGGGTTCCCATTCCTCCACACCCTCACCAACATTTGTTATTAGTGAACTTTATGATGATAGCCATTCTGAGAGGTGTGAGGTGATATTTCATTGTGGTTTTGATTTGCATTTCTCTGATGCTTAGTGATGTTGAGCATCTTTTCATGTACCTGTTGGCCATCTGAATGTCTTCTTTGGAAAATGTCTATTCATGTGTTGTGCCCATTTTTTGAAAAGACTGTTTGTAGGTTTTTTGATATTGAGTTATATGACTCTTTATATATTTTGGATATTAACCCATTACCTTATATCATTTGCAAATATTTTCTCCCATTCAGTTCATTTTGTCAATGGTTTCCTTTGCTGTGCAAAACCTTTTAAGTTTAATTAGGTACCATTTGTTTATTTTTGCTTTTATTTCTTTTGCCTTAGGAGAAAGACCCAAAAAACTATTGCTACAATTTATGTCAAAAGTGGTCTCTTTATGTACTCTTTTAGAAGTTTTGTGGTTTTAGGTGTTACATTTAGGTCTTTAATACATTTCGACTTTTTGTTTATGGTATGAGGAAATATTCTAATCTCATTCTTTTACATGTAGCTGTCCAGTTTTTCCAGCACCACTTGTTGAAGAGACTGTCTTTTCTCCATTGTATATTCTTGCCTCCTTTGTCATAGGTTAATTGACCATAGGTGAGTGGGTTTATTTCTGGGACATGATACTAAATTTTGAAATACCATTAAATTTTTGGTGATAATAAGAATGCTTTTAGATTACAATATGCTGGAAGTACTATCTTCTATAATTAGACAATATAAATAAGATATATATAAGGTAGAGTAAAAAATATTGTTTGTACCTAGATGGCATATGTAGAAAACACAAAACGATCTGTTAGAAAACTAGAAAAGAATGAGAGTTCAGAGATTGGTTAAAGTTAAAATTTTTTAAAAACTCCTTATTTCATATAAATGATGGCAATTTAGATTATAAAACAGAAGAATATCCACAATAGGAACAAAAACAATATATTTTTCTTATAATAAACTTAAATGTGTAGAAGCTATATTTGCACAATTATTAAAAGTGATTGAGGAATATTAAAGGAAACTTGATTTAATGTAAGGATATAAACTCTTGCTATTTAATAAAAAGTATATTGAAAAAAATGTGAATTCTCCCTAAATTAAGCCAAAATTTAATGCAATCCAATCAAAATTCCAATAGAATGTTTCCAAACTTGGCAAAGTTACCTAATGAGAGAATATCTACAAACAATTAAAGCAATGATAATATTTTGGGAGAAGAGATAGAGGTGTCTCCATTACACATATTAAAACATAGTAAAGCTGGGCTTCCCTGGCGCAGTGGTTGAGAGTCTGCCTGCCGATGCAGGGGACACGGGTTCGTGCCCCGGTCCGGGAAGATCCCACATGCTGCGGAGTGGCTGGGCCCGTGAGTCATGGCTGCTGAGCCTGCACGTCCGGAGCCTGTGCTCGGCAACGGGAGAGGCCACAACAGTGAGAGGCCCGCATAGAGAAAAAAAAAAAAAACATAGTAAAGCTAACATAAATAAAAGAAGGTGTTGGACTTCATCCAGTTAAGACAGAGTGAAAGGTATCAGCCATGCTCGCACACTGTGAACAACTCTAGAACCAGACAAAAGTCATGAGGTCACTGTTTTTAGGTACTCAACAACAGGCAACACAAAATTGTGACTATGGACAAAAGAAAAATAAGTGAGGTGAGCCCCTTGTTACCTTGCTTTTCTGTTTTGGATCCTTCTCTGGGCCATGCATGTAACACGAAGTGGAACCCAAGCAAAGTAGTCTGAGATTCTGCAAAGTTAGAACATGTTTAAATTCTGGCCATGCCAGAAGAGGATGCTCTTCTTGACCACTTCAGGCATTCATAAGAGACCACAAAAGATCATACATTAGTAATAATGACGACAGTCTAGAGTAGGCATACCCATACAAGTGAATCAAAAAACAAACCCTGACAAGATCAAGAGGATATGCTAGGATTTCATTTCCTTCATGAACAAAATTCAACATTCCCCTTACACTGTATGATTGATTATAATTTCCACCATATAATAAAAAAACAACTAGACATGAAGAAAAAGGAAAATATGACAAAAATCGAGAAATAAAATAGTCAATAGAGGACTTCCAATTTCCAGGCTAGCATGTAAGTAACTTACAAGTCTCTACTGCATCCTAACAAGTTAAAAACTGAACAAACTGAAAACACAACAACTCTTCTTAGATCCATCTTGGAAGTCAAGTCACAGGGCTGTCCCCAAAATTGGAGAGACAAACAGGTGGTTACAGAGAATCATAACTTACTAGAGCATAAACTCACAAAGAGAAACCTCCATGAGAACCAGTGTTGGGATAGGAAAAACTGAACTATAATTGATGAATTGTCAGAGGCTCAGTGTAAACACGTCTGAGGATTAAAACTCTAGGGTGGGGATTCCCACATTTTTTTGAGTTTTACTTCCTGTAGACCTAGCAGGTTTTTACAGTAAATATTGAAGAAAAATCCTCTTGGGCTTTTGGCATGGGGAGGGAGCAAGTAGCCATTTTGAAATAATATGCCAGAGCATTCTGTAATTTTTAACCACCCCTGCCCTCCTCAAGATAAACTATCTTACCAGAGCCTAACCCACTGGGGTTTTATCAGAGCCTAACTAACCTGGGGGAAGGAAATACTCAACTCCAGCCAGCTCTTGCTTTTCACAGGAGGGAAGGGAAATACCAGATTTCAGTACCCTCAGTCATTTGCTCCCACTTAAGGCTGGGAAAAAACTGATAGGCACTTATGACGTTCACAGCCCAAGGCTACTGGCTCAGTAAAAACTTGAGATATAATCTTAGGACATGTTTCTCTACCTCCACACCTTACCACCACATTACTAAAAGCCTTCAGTTTGCACATGATGGAACAGTATTCATAATCACTTAAAATATCAATGATACAAAACCCAATTAATTGTATTGGTATCACAATTGTATTGGGATTATCAGAGTGGATCAAAAAATGATACCCATTTACATGCTGTCTACAAGAAACCCACGTAAAAGCACATATATAGATTAAAAGTAAAGGGATGGAATGAACATATATATATATATGTGGGAGAAAGTGGGATTAGCTATATTAATTTCAGACATAGCAGATTTCAAAGTAAAGAAAGTTATCAGAGATAAAGAGGGCACCACATAATGATAAAATGGTCAATTCTCCAAGAAGATATAATGCTTAACGTGTATGTGTCTAGCAATTGAGTGTCAAAATACAAGAGGCAAAAACTGACAGACCTGCAAGGAGAAATAAATTAGTTCACTATGACAGTTGGGGACTTCAACACCACTCTATCAGAAATGGATACAGTAGGCAGAAAATCACTAAGGACATAGTTGAACTTAAGAGGATGATCAATCAACTGGATATAACTGACATCTGTATATGCACTCCTTCCCAAATCAGCATAATACACGTTTTTCTCAAGCTCACATGGAATGTTCACCAAGAGAGACCACACTGTGGGCCATAAAACACATCGTAACAGCTTTAAAAAACAGAAATTATACTATCTCTGTCCTCAGAGCACAATGGAATTAAACTATAAATCAATAATAGAAAGATAGCAGGAAAATCCCCAAATACTTGGAGATTAAACAACACACCTCTAAATAACACAATGGGTTGAAGATGAAATCTCAAATTTAAAAACACTAAACATGAAAATAAAAATAAAATTTATCAAAATTTGTGGAATTCAGTGAAAGTAGTGCTTAGTGGAAATTTTATAGCATTGAGTGCATATATTTGAAAAGAAGAAAGATCTAAAATCAATAATCTAAGCTCTCATCTTAGGCAACTAGCAAAAGAGCAGCAAATTAAATTCAAAGTAAGCAGAAGAAATAAAATCTGTTTCTTTGAAAAGATCAATGAAATTGATAAGCCTTCACCTAGGTTAACTAAGAAGAAAGATGACACAAATTCTAATATCAGAAATGAAAGATGGGACACCACTACAGATCTCAATGACATAAAAAAGACAATAAAGGAATACTATGAACAACTCTATGCCCACAAATTTGATAACCTAGATGAAATGGACTTATTCCTTGAAAGATACGACCTTCCCAAATGGACACAAGAATAAATAGATAATATGAATAGGCCTATATCTGTTAAAGATATTGAATAGATAATTAATAACCTTCCAAAAGGTTATTATTTCCAAAAGAGAAAGCATGAGGCCTAGATGAATTCTACCAAATATTTAAGGAAGAAATTATATCAATTCTCTACAATCTCTTTCAGAAGATTGGCAGAAAGAATACTTCCTAACTTATTCTATGAGGCCAAAATTATCCTAATACCAGACCAGACAAAGACATTAAAAAAAAAGAAAACCAAAAAAGACCAACCAAAAGAAAACCAAAAAAGACCAGTATTGCTCATGAACATACATGTAAAAATCCTCAAAAAAAAAAAAATTACCAAATTGAATCCAACAATGTGCAAAAAGAATTACATACCACAACCAAGTGAGTTTTATCCCATATATACAAGCCTCGTTCAAAATCAACAGATGCAGAAAAAGCACTTCAAAAATCCAATACCCATTCATTATAAAAACCCTCAGCAAGCTAGGAATAGGAGAGGACTTCCTCAACTTGATCAAGAGCATCTACGAAAAACCTACAGATAATATCATACTTAATGTTAAGAAACTAGAAGTTCCTACTTATATCAGGACCAAGGCAAGGATATCCATCTTATTACTTGACTTCAACATTGTAATAGAAGTCCTATCTAATGAAATAAGACAAGAGAAGAAAATAATAGGCATATATATATATATATATATATATACACACACATATAAAGAAGAAATAAAACTGTTTCTATTTACAGATGACATAATCATAAATGCAGAAAATATCAAATAATTGACCAAAAAAACAAAACAACAACAAAAAACCCTTTTGGAGCTAATAAGTGATTATAGTAAAGTTTTGGGATAAAAAGTTAATATACAAAAGTTATTCATTTTCCTATACAAGCAATGACCAAGTAAAATTAAAAATTAAAAATGCAATACTGTTTATATTAGCACCACCAAAAATGAAATCTGTAGGTATAAATCTAACAATATATGTACAAAATCTATATGAAGAAAACTATAAAACCCTCATGAGAGAAATCAAAGAACTGAATAAATGGAGAGACATTCCATTTTATGAAATGGAATATCATGGATTCCAAGGATAGGAAGATTCAAGATGTCAGTTCTTCATAACATGACCTATAGATTCAGTGCAATCTAAATAAAAATTCTATCAAGTTATTTTGTGGATATCAACAAATTATTTCCAAAGTTTACATAGAGAGGCAAAAGATCCGCAATATCCAACACTTACTATAAAGTTACAGTATTCAAGACAATGTAGTACTGGCAAAAGAAAAGACAAATGGACCAATGGAACAGAATAGAGAGCCCAGAAATAGACCCAAGGAGCAAAGGCACTATAATGGAGCAAAGATAGTCTTCTCAACAAATGATGCTGGACCAACTGGACATACACGTGCCAAAAAAAAAAGAAAATCATTGTAGACACAGACCTTACACATACCACAAAAATGAACTGAAAATGGATCAGAGACCTAAATGTGAAAAGCAAAAGTACAAAATTTCTAGAAGAAAACATGGGAGAAAATCTAGATGACCTTGGGTATGGCTATGACATTTTATATACAACACCAAAAACATGATCCATGAAAGAGACAGTTAATAAGCTTTGCAAAAGACAATGTCAAGGAAATTCCCTGGTGGGCCAGTGGAGAGGACTCTGCACTCTCTGCAAGGGCCTGGGTTCAATTCCTGATCAGGGAACTAAAATCTGTGCAGCACAGCAAAAAAAAAAAAAGACAATGTCAAGAGAATGAGAAAAGAAACCACATACTAGAAGAAAGTATTTGTAAAGGATACAACTGATACAGGGCTGTCATCCAAAATATACAAAAAAATCCTTAAAACTCAACACTAAGAAAAAAAAATTTTTTTAATTGACCAAAACCTTAACAGACATCTGAAGATATACAGATGGCCAATAAGCATATGAAACGATGTTCCACATCATATGCCATGAGGGAAATGGATATTAAAACGAGATATCACTTCCTGCTTATTAGAATGGCCAAAATCCAGAACACTGATACCACCAAATGCTGGCAAGTATGTGGAGCAACAGAACTTTCATTCATTGCCGGTATAAATGCAAAATGGTACAGATACTTTGGAAGGCAGTTTGGTGGTTTATTACGAAGTTAAACATACTCTTACCACATGATCCAGCAACTGTGCTCCTTGATACTTATGCAAATGAGATAGAAACTTATGTCCATACCAAAGCCTGCCCATGAATGTTTATAGCAGCTTTATTTATAATTTCCTAAACTTGGAAGCAATCAAGATGCTCTTCAGTAGGTGAATGGATAAATAAACTGTGGTACACCCAGACAATGGAATATTATTCATCTCTAAAAAGAAATGAACTATTGAGCCATGAAAACACATGGAAGAGTCTTGAATGAATATTACTGAGTAAAAAAGCCAATTTGAAAGGCTACATAGAGCAAAATTCCAACTATGTGACATTCTGGAAAAGGCAAAACTGTGGGGACAGTAAAATGTTCAGTGGTTGCTGGGGGAAAGAGCACAGAGGGTTTTTAAGGCAGTGAAACTATTCTGCATAATACTATAATGGTGGAAACATGTCATTATACATTTATCCAAACCCAAAGAATGTATGACACCAGAAACTAACCCTGATGTAAACTATGAACTTTGGGTGATAGTGATGTGCCAATGTAGGTTTATCAGCTGCAACAAATGTCCTACTTTTATGTGAAATATTCATAGTTGGAGAGGCTGTTAATGTGTGGGGCATGGGCTTCATGGAAAATCTCTGTACTTTCCGCTCACTTTTTCTGTTTCTAAAACCTCTCTAAAAAATGAATTCTATATTAAAGGAGGGAAAAGTCAATAGAAACAGACGCCAAGAAGGCCTAGAGGTTGGAACTAGTAGAAAGGGGCTTAACAGCTATTATTGTCAAAGAGTTAAAAGTAAAAGATAGACATATTAAGTGAACAGATGGGAAATATCAGCAGAAAATGGAAACTATAAAAAAAGAAATAAATGGATGTGAAATTAACTAAATGGATTTAACTGAAGATTAGAGACCACATATTGAAGAGTCAATAAACTTTGACTCTGAGAAAATTATGATTGAGAATATGCAAAGTGTGATGGAAAACATCAACCTTCAAATATAAGAATCTCATCAAGCTACAAAAAGAATAAAAAACAAAATGAGACATAGGCACATCATATTTTTTTATCTTTTAAGATAAAATATTAAAATCCAAAAAGATAAGACACATTACTTGCAATATAATACACAAATGAATGCTATTTGTCATCAAAACAGAGGTCAGAAGACAATGTAGTAACACTGAAGTGCTGAAAAAAAGAAAATTTGTCAACTCAGAAATGTACATATAGCAAAAATAACCTTCAAAAATAAAGGTAAAACAAAGACAACTGTAAAATGAAAGCTGAGGGAGTTTCTCACCAGTAGACCTAAACTATAAGAAAAGTTAAAGGAACCTCTTCAGGCTGAAGAGAAATGATGCCAGGTTGATATTCAGATCCACAGGAAGGAATGAGGAGCACTGGAAATGGTAAGTATATAGGAAAATATAAAAGATACTCTCTTTTTTCCTCTTTGAATTGTATTAAAGGCATCTGTTTGAAACAAATAATAATATCGTACTGTGAGGGGTTATATCGTACTGTGAGGGGAATTAAAATATATGTCATCGTTTGCACAATGGATGGGTGTAAACACCATTATGCAACTGTAAGAGTCTTACTTTTTTAAGTAAAAGAGTATAATATTAATTGTAAGTAGATTATAATAATTATGCATATGTTAATCCTGAAAGCAACCAATAAAAACTTAGAAGTATGGCTAAAAAGTTAATAGAGGAAATGAAATAATACAACAGAAAAGGAGAGACAGAAGAATTTAAAAAAAGAAAATACAGATGTAACAAATAACCAAATAGCAAGATGACAGATTTAAAATCAAATATATCAAGAAGATGTGGTACATATATACAATGGAATATTACTCAACCATAAAAAGAAGGAAATAATGCCATCTGCAACAACATGGATGGACCTACAGATTATCATACTAAGTGAAGTAAGTCAAAGACAAATATTATATGGTATCACTTATGTGTGGAATCTAAAAAAAATGATACAAATGAACTTATTTACAAAACAGAAACAGACTCACAGACTTCAAAAACAAATTTATGGTTACCAAAGAGAAAAGGTGAGGTAGGAATAAATTAGGAATTTGAGATTAATATATACACACTACTATATATAAAATAATCAACAAGGACCTACTATATAGCACAGGGAACTGTACTCAATATTCTGTAATAACCTATATGGGAAAAGAATCTGAAAAAGAATGGATATATGTATATGTATAACTGAATCACTTTTCTGTATACCTGAAACACAACATTGTAAATCAACTATAATATAAAATTAAAACTAAACTGAAAAAAATCAAACAATAATTACATTAAATGTAACTGAACTAAACATTCTATTTAAATACAATGTTATCAAAATGGATAAAAAGTCAACAAGACCCCCTATATTCTATTCATAAGAAATATTCTTTAAATATAAAGACAGAGACAGTTATTAAATAAAATTATGAAAAACATATTCCATGCAAATAGGAAACATAAGAAAGCTAGTGTGACTAGCCTTTAGCATTGATTGAGTAGACTTCAAAACAAAGAGTATTATTAGAGATAAAGAGGAGTATTTCACATATTAATGTGAGTAATAATATTTCACTGATATAGGAATATCAATATATCAAGAAAACATAATAAATCCAAACACATATGCACCTAATAACAGAGATTCAAACTACATGAAGCAAAGAATGAAAGAACTAAAAAGAAACACAACTATAGCTGGAGATTTAAAACCATTCTATCAAGTAATGATGAGAAAAATAATCAGAAAGTGTGCAGAAGATATAAAAGATATGAACAACACTATCGACTAATTTAACTTAATTGACATTGATATAACACGACACCCAACAACATCTTTTCAAGTGCACATGATAGATTCACTAGGTTAAACCACATGCTGGGCATAAAAAGTCCAATAAACATCATTTGAAATCTTGTAGCATATGATCAACAACATGGAAGTATATTAGAAAATAACAGTAGCAATATGATTTCTAGAAAAGTCCCAAATATTTGGAAATTAAGATACATATTTCTAAATAACCAATGGGTCAATGAAGAAATCACAAGAAAAATTAGAATGTATTTTGAAGTGAATAATGAAAATATTATATATCAATTTGTGGGATGCAGCTGAAATAGAGCTTTGAATAAAATTTATAGTTTTAAAAAGAGGAAAAATTTAAAATAATGACCTTAAGAAAGAAAAAGAATAGCAAATTAAAGCTAATGTAAGCAGAAGAACAAAAATAAAGTGAAGAGCAGAAATCAATGAAATAAACAAAAAAATTAACAAAGCCAAAACTGGTTCTTTGAAATGACTAATAAAATGACAGTCCTCTAGAAAGACTGATTTAAAAAAACGAAAACACAGAATACCAGTGTTTAGATTGATAAAGATACCTCATAAGATCCAGTATATATTAAAAGGAAAAAATTATAGTAAGTGTTAAATTATGCATTGAACTAGTTCCTTGTATAAACAACTTACCAAAACTAACCCAGAAGGAATTGAAAATATGAGTATTTCTATATCTATTAAATTTGTATCTTCCCACAAAGAAAATTCACTAAGATGGTTTCACTGGTGAGTTCTATCAAACATTTTAAAGAAGAAATAATACCAATAATACACACAATCTTTCAAAAAATCACGGCAAGAATATGCCAGTACTAGTTTGATACCAAAATCAGAGGCATTTGATTTTGTAAGGAAAGGAAACTACAGACCAAACTACCTCACGAACAAAGACAAAATTCCTTAATATTAGCAAATTCGATTCAGCACCATATAAAAAGGATAATAAACCAGGAGCTAGTAAAGTTTATCCCAGGAATGCAATTTGCTGGGCTTTGTTTTTGTTTTTGTTTGTTTTTTGGGGGGAGGAATAAAGAGGTGATATTACCATAGTAAAAATCTGAAAGGTTAAATAAGCCCAGTGACAGACACAATATGTGAAAATGGGCAGTCTTAGACTGTTGGTGGGAATATAAATTGGTAAATCTTTTCTAGGAAATAGTTTTGCAAAATATATCCAACAACAACAACAAAATAGTGATCAGTAATGAACCACTTACTATATGATGCATCAGACACTGGGCACTACATTACCTGCTCTGCATCCATGTCATTTCATTCTCACAACAAACTTAAAATACTGGTTTATTATCCTCCCTATTTTAAAAATGACAAAACTGAGATGGAGAATTAAGGATTTTACTAAATTAACACAGATTAAATGAAAGAATTGACATTCAAACCCAGGCAGACTGATTCCAGAGCCTATGATCTTCATTGATTATATATTTATAACCTACCTCAACATTTGAATGCATGCAGTCTTCAACCCAGTGACAGAAATTCTAAAAAAAAAAAAAAAAAAAAAAAGAGAGAGATGTTAAAACATAACTGAAAAAGGGATGAGGTATGCACAAAGATATTGATTTAAACATTATATATAATAGTGAAATTTTGAAAACAACTTATATGTCCATCAGCCTAGAATTGGTTACATAAATTTGGTTGATATATACATTGTAATATTACACAGCTTTTTTATCTTTTTCTTTATTTTTTAAATTTATTTATTTTTGGCTACATTGGGTCTTCGTTGCTGCGTGTGGGCTTTCTCTAGTTGTGGCGAGCGGGGGCTACTCTTTGTTGCGGTGCGCAGGCTTCTCATTGCAGCGGCTTCTCTTGTTGCGGAGCATGGGCTTTAAGCCCACGGGATTCAGTAGTTGTGGCACATGGGCTCAGTAGTTGTGGCTCGCAGGCTCTAGAGCGCAGGCTCAGTAGTTGTGGTGCACGGGCTTAGTTGCTCCGCAGCACGTGGGATCTTCTGGGACCATGGCTCGAACCCACCTCCCCTGCATTGGCAGGTGGATTCTTAACCACTGTGCCACCAGGGGAGCCCCTACACAGCTTTTTAAATGATGGTATAGATATTTACTGAAAAATATATCCATAACATATTATTTCTTAAAAAAACAAGTTAGAAAGTTTATTATGATCTCATTTATATGAAATTTCAGACCAATAGTATAAGGTGTATATATGCATGGTGAGATCATCGAAAACATAGTCACCAAAATTTAATTAGCATAAATATAGGAGATTAACTCTTTTTGACATTTTTGAATTGTTTGAAATTTTTACAACATATTTTTAATGAAAGCCTGTAACAGCATGAAATTTGGAAAAGTTCATATCACAGCTTGTGTTGCCAATTTTTAAAAATCTCTCTAACCTTCAGATTCTTCATTTATAAAATAGAGATAGTAACACCTAACACATACTCCTCTGTTGAGGAATAAATTAGATATCTATGTAAAGTGCTAATACAGTGTTTCATAAATAGTAAACCAATTTGCCTGGAAAAGCTTTTCACACATCCTAGTCAAATTTCCAAATAAAACTTGAACAGCTAGCTACATTTATAAAACTTCCAGCATCCTAGAATCACAGACACAAAGATCAAGTAAAGGAGATACTGGCTCGGCTACTTCTTGCCCAGTAGGAGTAAGATCTCCACATGCAGATCAAAATATACAAAAGGAAGGGCACATTACACCTGCTCTGAAACAGAGCAGGGTGGGCTGCTGCCACTGAGGAACAACTCTGACAAGTATCTGGCTCACCTGTTCCCATAGGTTGTCTATTATAGCTGAGCAATCAGCGCTCCTGTATACTGTAAGTCACCTAAAATACCCACATCACAAGTATGTAAAATAATGAAATTTCCAGAGTATGCAAATTTAGCAATTTTAACAAGCACCAGCAGATCCTATTCTTCAGTAACCTGATGCAGTGTGAGAAGACAACACAACCATAAAAGAGAGACATTCAGGCAGTGCCTAAATGGATTAGGAGCAGTGGCAGAGCTACACTGGTCTCTCTCTTTAGTCAAAAACTCTCATTAAAATAAATGAGCCTGCTCATTTGCGAAGGAAAAAGAAAAGGTTTGGGGCATCGAGTTGGAAGAGCAGTTCAAATCCTGCTCATCAAAAGGAACAGAAATCCTTATCCTCCAACATCCACAGTTGCAGATCAGATTCGACCCCTCTCTCCTTAATGTTCTTATTAAATGTATTCTGTCCCTCTGTGTTCAAGCTCATCTTTTCCATTCTGAAACATGATTTTCCTTTTCATGTATGAAATAATTAAATTTGTCTACCTTTGACTAACGCCAAACTGAGCTGAAAGCAGAGAATAAAGATTTTGGTGATTGTGGTCAACTAGTAAATTTAAAATTCTCATACGCTGAACGTTCTGGCTGTCTGTTGCTCTTCCTTTATTTCCAATTCCAAAGCTCCCGGTACTGCTTGTATGATCTGGTGCACTGCCGAGCACCACCTAAGATCTGCTTGCAATATAAGAACATGTGGAGAAATTATGTGTTTTTGTCACACCCTATTGAATGGTATTCAAAACACAATGCCCCAGAAACTAAATTGATTGTAGGTTTTATAACCCTTTTCAGGGTAATGGAAACAATTCAGGACCATGAAAGAAAGCATAGCTAGTGCAGCTGTGGGAATCTCAGACTGCTCAGCTCAGCAGTCCTGTCTTGGCTTTGGTAGTTAAAGTTCAGTTGGATTCCATTCTTCTGGATCTTTGACAGATCATTCCGCATTAATAGCTACAAAGTTTTCCACATTTCTGATAAAATAAGTGTTTCTTTTGACTGATTCTGAATAGCGTTTGACTCTGGAAAATGTCCACAGGTATGAAGACTGTTGCAAACCACTATGATATTATTACATGTGTAACGTTTTTCTGCTCTTTTTATGTTCCCAGTTCCAGAGTTATGGTCAAAGCTCAAAAATCAAGAAGCATCGAGTTAAAGGAAACACTACTTTTACATTCCTCTAGGTCTCATACCGGTGTGACTCTTTCAGCTGTGGATATAAGGAACTACTTAAGCTGCAAGCCCATGATTCACAGGCAATGGAATCACAGGGCTGGTTTAATGTTTTAAAAACAAAAAGAAGCTTGTTCTCTCTCTGGGTGACCAGTAACCCCCAACTCCTGAGCAGCCTGGCAAGGCAATGCCTTGATCCCGTTACCTATCATAAATGATCACTCACTCAGTCATTACCTGCACTGTATGCTGCTCCATCAGAAAAACATCTGTGAACATTATTTGACAAATTGATTGCTAAATGAGCCATTAGCTGAAGGGGCTTTCAGATTGCCTCTAGGAAGCCAAGTGAGGCTGCAGAAGAAAAATGCTTACAGATGCAAAGCAGTAATTACAAAGGGAGAAAGAACCCTTGTTATCAGTGCTCCTGGGAGGGTGAGGGGACCAGTGTGGGAAAGCGGGTGGAGAGGTGGCCATAAACCACATCCTGCAAGAAAATCCACCTTGTCTAAAGGAAGCTGTTTATTAGAAGCAGTAGTAAAACTGCTTAATTCCTCCCAGTGCCTCAAGGGAGAAATCTAAGCCTTTGTGAACTGAAGGAGAGAGAAATGTAGCCAGTGGTGTGCTTGTCAAGAAGAGAGAGCTAGGAAAACAACGTTAGTCATTTTACCAGCCCTGCTTGCCAAGAGCTGACAGGTGTGCAGTTTCCTATTGTTCTGACAGGCAGCCAGATACCACAGTTTAGTATTCATCCTCTCCCGTGTTCAGGAGAAAACAGCTGTCTCCCTGGCTCAGGATACAAGGAGTGGAGAGAGAGTCTGGAGAGACAGAGGGAGATAGATGGCTTCTTCTCCATTAGCATAAGGGGCAAGGCTTTGTTTGATTCAACACTGAAAACACATGGTCTTCCTGAGAAATGCATTCCATATGAGTAGTTTCCTCACAGTGGCTCCAAAAATAGCCTATGCACAATACATTGAAACTTAAAAGTAAATAAATGCAAAGATGCCTCGGTTAAATTATGTCAGACCAATAAGAAGTCATCACACACAACAGCCCTTAAGGAAATGCCTTTTATAAATTCTGCGGGTTTCATATTGCTGACAGATGTTTGTGATTTAAAAAATATATAATAATCCTTGACAAAAGAAAGCAAGTTATTCTGATCCAAAATGATGTGTTTTCCTGTCTGGCATGGAATGGAAGCTATTTCAGTGCCAAATTCCCTCGAGACGAGAAGGAAAAGCCCACAGGACTTAAGGGGTGCCAGATGCAGTAGCTGGGAGACTTTTAGACTGCAGTACTAAGTTTCCTTTTGGGGTGAGGTATTAAAGGCTCACGGTAACTGGATGATGCCGTGTCACTTGGTATACTCCCGTGACAGTCATAAGAACCAGACATCTGTGCTGAATCTGGGGCTCTCTGGATTGAAAAGTTGGTGAATACCAATAAAAGCTATGCCGCTGATATTTACAAGGGAGAAAATGCATCCATTACGACAATACATGAAACTTGAGAAATGCTGGCTCTCTCCCAAAGCCCAGGTATTTTTCTAATAAAATAAGACGTGAACTTCAAACAACTCTAAACTCATGACATTAGGGTACAATCACAGACATATCCCCTTAGGCTTACACTGTAACACACTAACCCAATCCTGTAATAATAGCATAAGCCAGAGGGGTTGAATTACCCACCAAACCAAGCCAATTTCAAGTTAAGAGCAGAGGGTCTTCCATCCGAGAGCCTACCTTAGGAGCAACAAAGTTTAATCCACTTACTTCCTTTACCAAACCGAGACATTACAATTCACATGCCTGATAAATATATTCTTATGATTTCACCTACTTTTTTCCGTGTTCCGTGAGAGAGCAGAGGCTGGTCCTTCCACCTTTCACACAGAAAGGGCTCAACTGGCTCTTTCTAGCATTGTTTTCCAAGTCAATAAAGCACCAGGTGAGATGAGGAGAAAGGAGAAGGGATGAAGGATGAGGGGCAGCACAAGTAAATCTTTTCCTGTTGTTGAAATAACTTTCTAGGCCCAAGATGGAGCGGCTTCTGCCCGGGGTGCCGCGTCAGCAAACACTTCTCTGTGCTTGTAAACGCTTCACGCGACCTGAAACGCAGTGTATGCCTTCAGCCAATCCCCAAACGCCAAGCCAACTCTGGGCGTTCTCACCTCAAATAAGGTTGACTACGTGGTCCCAGCCAATCAGATATTTTCTATCTGTCTCTTCCTTATTTTATATTCCTTATCCTGTAAAAGTTTCCTCCTTTTCTCTCCATTTTGCAGGTCTCTGAAAAAAGATTGTCCACTTCATGAAGTGTTAAATAAAATTTTTTGTATCACCTAAATTGTCTTCCTTAATCTTTTTTTTTTAAAACCACGGTAGAATGTTAAGTTATTTTATGTCTGCCTTGAATCTTCGGGGGCATTCTTTGTTTTCCAGATGTAAAGGGAAAGAAAATCTTTCTATATAATGTTTTCTCAGATGGAATTATTAGATTAGTTAAGAGAATGTAAATTATGAAAAGAAATAAATTGGGATAATTGCTAAATAAGCCATTGAATTTTATGTAATACTCTTTCAAATGGAAGCATTTACACGCTTTAAAACATTATCAGACATTTCTGCTCTGGGCCAACGTGGAATAACAGGGACCAGCTACCCTCTGTTACAATTAAATACAAAATGGAGATCAGACTTGAAAATTCCCGGAGCAGACAAAACCATTTAACCCATGTAAGCAAAACTAAACCTATCTTATTGCATGAACATAAGTGAAACTTAGGTTATTTTTATAGATGTCTCTGACAATCATAAAATAAATTTAAGTCATCTTCCTAAAAATGATTCGAGGTAATCACCTTTAACTTATCCCCTGCTGTCTGGAAACCCTCGTCGTAATAACCAATCATTGGAAACGGTAAACAGCTTCCTCATTTTCACTTTATAAACCATCCTGTTACTTCAAGCCCCTGAGCTTCAAATCAGTCTTTGAATTTGAAGGCTCCCAGTTTACGAACTTTTCTTATATGGACAATACATTCTTACTAAATACTATTTATTGATTTGGTGGGTTTAATTTTGCTATTCCTGTATTTTTACAGTTTTTGGCATCAGAAGGAGGACCTGAAGGAAACTCCCAACGATTCTGAGGCCAGTCAGCAACCAGGCGTCAGTACCCAAAGATCCCATTGACTCACTGCTTTCTCACAGACCCTGGAGTTGGAGGCTCTCTTAGATCTGAGCTCCACTGTCTTTGTGGGGTTTTTTTTTGGGGGGGGGAGGCGTGAAGGGGGATTGTATTGCATTTTTTAAAATTTATTTATTTTAACATCTTTGTTGGAGTATAATTGCTTTACAATGGTGTGTTAGTTTCTGCTGTATAACAAAATGAGTCAGCTATAGGTATACATATATCCCCATTTCCCCTCCCTTTTGAGTCTCCCTCCCACCCTCCCTATCCCACCCCTCTAGGCGGTCACAACACCGAGCTGATCTCCCTGTGCTATGCAGCTGCTTCCCACTAGGTATCTATTTTACATTTCATAATGAATATATCTCAATGCCACTCTCTCACTTCATCCCAGCTTACCCTTCCCCCTCCCCGTATCCTCAAGTCCATTCTCTATGTCAGCATTTTTATTGTATCTTGCCCTAGGTTCTTCAAAACCATTTTTTCTTTATAGACTCCATATATATATGT
Organism: Lipotes vexillifer; assembly: GCF_000442215.2. NCBI lineage: Eukaryota > Metazoa > Chordata > Mammalia > Artiodactyla > Lipotidae > Lipotes > Lipotes vexillifer. The sequence goes on from NW_006782358.1 coordinate 63,044, forward strand.
GTTAGCATATGGTATTTGTTTTTCTCTTTCTGACTTATTTCACTCTGTATGACAGCCTCTAGGTCCATCCACCTTCACTACAAATAACTCAATTTCATTTCTTTTTATGGCTAAGTAATATTGCATTTTATACATGTGCCATATCTTCTTTATCCATTCATCTGTCGTTGGACACTTAGGTTGCTTCCATGTCCTGGCTATTGTAAACACAGCTACAATGATTATTGTGGTACAGGACTCTTTTTTTTTTTTTAACATCTTTATTGAGGTATAATTGCTTTACAATGGTGTGTTAGTTTCTGCTTTATAACAAAGTAAATCAGTTATACATATACATATGTTCCCATATCTCTTCCCTCTTGCGTCTCCCTCCCTCCCACCCTCCCTATCTCACCCCTCCAGGCGGTCACAAAGCACCGAGCCGATATCCCTGTGCCATGCGGCTGCTTCCCACTAGCTATCTACCTTACATTTGGTAGTGTATATATGTCCATGTCTCTCTCTCCCCCATCACAGCTCACCCTTCCCCCTCCCCATATCCTCAAGTCCGTTCTCCAGTAGGTCTGTGTCTTTATTCCTGCCTTGCCCCTAGGTTCTTCATAACATTTTTTTTTCTTAAATTCCATATATATGTGTTAGGATACGGTATTTGTCTTTCTCTTTCTGACTTACTTCACTCTGTATGACAGACTCTAGGTCTATCCACCTCATTACAAATAGCTCAATTTCGTTTATTTTTACGGCTGAGTAATATTCCATTGTATATATGTGCCACATCTTCTTTATCCATTCATCCGACGATGGGCACTTAGGTTGTTTCCATCTCCGGGCTATTGTAAATAGAGCTGCAATGAACATTTTGGTACATGACTCTTTCTGAAGAGGGTTCCCTTTTCTCCACACCCTCTCCAGCATTTATTGTTTGTAGATTTTTTGATGATAGCCATTCTGACTGGTGTGAGGTGATACCTCATTTTAGTTTTTTTTTCTTTGGCGGTACGTGGGCCTCTCACTGTTGTGGCCTCTCCAGTTGTGGAGCACAGGCTCCGGATGCACAGGCTCAGTGGCCATGGCACACGGGCCCAGCCGCTCCGTGGTATGTGGGATCTTCCCGGACCGGGGCACAAACCCGTGTCCCCTGCATTGGCAGGTGGACTCTCAACCACTGCACCACCAGGGAAGCCCTCTCATGGTAGTTTTGATTTGCATTTATCTAATGATTAGTGATATTAACCATCCTTAAATGTATTTGTTGGCAATTGGTATATCTTCTTTGGAGAAATGTCTATTTAGGTCTTCTGCCCATTTTTGGATTGGGTTGTTTATTTTTTTGTTATTGAGCTGCATGAGCTGCCTGTAAATTTTAGAGATTAATCCTTTGTCAGTTTATGTGGGATTCCCGGACCGGGGCACAAACCCGTGTCCCCTGCATTGGCAGGGGGGCTCTCAACCACCGCACCCCCAGGGGAGGCCTCTCATGGTAGTTTTGATTTGCATTTATCTAATGATTAGTGATATTAACCATCCTTAAATGTATTTGTTGGCAATTGGTATATCTTCTTTGGAGAAATGTCTATTTAGATCTTCTGGATCTACTTTTGGATTGGGTTGTTTGTCTTCTTGATATTGAGCTGCATGAGCTGCTTGTATATCTTGAAGATTAATCCTATGTCAGTTGCTTAGTTTGCAAATATTTTCTCCCATTCTGAGGATTGTCTTTTCCTCTTGTTTATGGTTTCCTTTGCTGTGCAAAAGCTTTTAAGTTTCATTAGGTCACATTTATTTATTTTTGCTTTTATTTCCATTTCTCTAGGAGGTGGCTCAAAAAGGATCTTGCTGTGATTTATATCATAGAGTGTTCTGCCTATGTTTTCCTCTAAGGCATTCATAGTGTCTGGCCTTGCATTTAGGTTTTTAATCCATTTTGAGTTTATGTTTGTGTATGGTGTTAGGGAGTGTTCTAATTTCATTCTTTTACATGTAGCTGTCCAGTTTTCCCAGCACCACTTATTGAAGAGGCTGTCTTTTCTGCATTGAATATTCTTGCCTCTTTTATGAAAGATAAGGTGACCATACATGTGTGGGTTTACCTCTAGGCTTTCTATCCTGTTCCATTGATCTATATTTCTGTTTTTGTGCCAGTACCATACTGTCGTGATTATTGTAGCTTTGTAGTATAATCTAAAGTCTGGGGCCTGATTCCTCCAGCTCTGTTTTTTTCCTCAAGCTTGCTTTGGCTATTCGAGGTCTTTTGTGTTTCCATACAAATTGTGAAATTTTATGTTCTAGTTCTGTGAAAAATGCCATTGGTAGTTTGATAGGGATTGTATTGAATGTGTAGATTGCTTTGGGTAGTATAGTCATTTTCACAATGTTGATTCTGCCAATCCAAGAATATGGTGTATCTCTCCATCTGTTTGTATCATCTTTAATTTCTTTCATCAGCGTCTTATAGTTTTCTGCATACAGGTCTTTTGTCTCCTTAGGTAGGTTTATTCCTAGGTATTTTATTCTTTTTGTTGCAATGGTAAATGGTAGTGTTTCCTTAATTTCTCTTTCAGAGTTTTCATCCTTAGCATATAGGAATGCAAGAGATTTCTGTGCATTAATTTTGTATCCTGCTACTTTACCAAATTCATTGATTAGCTCTAGTTGTTTTCTGGTAGCATCTTTAGGATTCTCTGTGTATTGTACCATGTTATCTGCAAACAGTGACAATTTTACTTCTTCTTTTCCAATCTGGATTCCTTTTATTTCTGTCTCTTCTCTGATTGCTGTGGCTAAAACTTCCAAAATTATGTTGAATAACAGTGGTAATAGTGGGCAACCTTGTCTTGTTCCTGATATTAATGGAAATGGTTTCAGTTTTTCACCTCTGACAATGATGTTGGCTATGGGTTTGTCATACATGGCCTTTATTATGTTGAGGTGAGTTCCCTCTATGCCTACTTTCTGGAGAGTTTTTTTTAAATGGGTGCTGAATTTTGTCAAGAGCTTTTTCTGCATCTATTGAGATGATCATATGGATTTTCTCCTTCAATTTGTTAATATGGTGTATCACATTGATTGATTTCCATATATTGAAAAATCCTTGCATTCCTGGGATAAACCCCATTTGATCATGGTGTATCATCCTCTTAATGTGTTGTTGAATTATGTGTGCGAGTATTTTGCAGAGGATTTTTGCATCTATGTTCATCAGTGATATTGGCCTGTAATTTTCTTTTTTTCTGACATCTGTGTCTGGTTTTGGTATCAAGGTGATGGTGGCTTCATAGAATGAGTTTGGGAGTGTTCCTCCCTCTGCTATATTTTGGAAGAGTTTGAGAAGGATAGGTGTTAGCTCTTCTCTAAATGTTTGATAGAATTCACCTGTAAAGTCATCTGGTCATGGACTTTTGCTTGTTGGAAGATTTTAAATCACAGTCTCAATTTCAGTGCTTGTGATTGCTCTGTTTATACTTTGTATTTCTTCCTGGTTCAGTCTGAGAAGTTTGTGCTTTTCTAAGAATTTGTCCATTTCTTCCAGGTTGTCCATTTTATTGGCATATAGTTGCTTGTAGTAATCCCTCATGATCTTTTGTATTTCTGCAGTGTCAGTTGTTACTGCACAGTCTCCAGATGCGCAGGCTCAGCAGCCATGTGGCTCACAGCCAGCCGCTCCACGGCATGTGGGATCTTCCCGGACCGGGGCACGAACCCGTATCCCCTGCATCAGCAGGGGGGGTCTCAACCACTGCGCCACCAGGGAAGCCCAGGGTTTCCATTTTACTGGCATACAGTTGCCTGTAGTAATCTCTCATGAACCTTTATATTTCTGAAGTGTCAGTTGTTACTTCTCCTTTTTCATTTCTAATTCTGTTGATTTGAGTCTTCTTGCTTTTTTCCTGATGAATCTGGCTAATAATTTATCAATCTTGTTTATCTTCTCAAAGAACCAGCTTTTAGTTTTATTGATGTTTGCTATTGTTTCCTTCATTTCTTTTTCATTTATTTCTGATCTGATCTTTATAATTTCTTTCCTTCTGCTAACTCTGGCAGTTTTTTATTCTTCTTTCTCTAATTGCTTTAGGTGTAAGGTTAGGTTGTTTGAGATTTTTCTTGTTTCTTCAGGTAGGATTGTATTGCTATAAACTGCCCTCTTAGAACTGCTGTTGCTGCATCCCCATAGGTTTTGGGTCATCATGTTTTCATTGTCATTTGTTTCTATGTATTTTTTGATTTCCTCTTAGATGTCTTCAGTGATCTCTTGGTTATTTAGTAGTTTATTGTTTAGCCTCCATGTGTTTGTATTTTTTACAGTTTTTTTCCTGTAATGGATATCTAGTCTTATAGAATTGTGGTTGGAAAAGATACTTGATAAGATTTCAACTTTCTTAAATTTACCAAGGCTTGATTGTGACCCAAGATATGACCTATCCTGGAGAATGTTCCATGATCACTTGAGAAGAAAGTGTATTCTGTTGTTTTTGGATGGAATGTCCTATAATATCAATTAAGTCCATCTTGTTTAATGTGTCATTTAAAGCTTGTATTTCCTTATTTATTTTCATTTTGGATGATCTGTCCATTGGTGAAAGTGGGGTGTTAAAGTCCCCTACTATGATTGTGCTACTGTCGATTTCCCCTTTTATGGCTGTTAGCATTTGCCTTATGTATTGCAGAGCTCCTATGTTGGGTGCATAAATACTTACAGTTGTTATGTCTTCTTCTTGGATTGATCCCTTGATCATTATGTAGTGTCCTTCTTTGTCTCTTGTAATTGTCTTTCTTTTAAAATCTATTTTGTCTGATAGGAGAACTGCTATTCCAGCGTTCTTTTGATTTCCATTTGCATGGAATATCTTTTTCCATCCTCTCACTTTCCGTCTGAAGGTGTCCCTAAGTCTGAAGTGCGTCTCTTGTAGACAGCATATATATGGGTCTTGTTTCTGTATTCATTCAACCAGTCTATGTCTTTTGGTTGGAGCATTTAATCCATTTACATTTATGGTAATTATCGATATGTATGTTCCTATTACCATTGTCTTAATTGTTTTTGGTTTGCTTTTGTAGGTCTTTTCCTTCTCTTGTGTTTCCTGCCTAGAGAAGTTCCTTTAGCATTTGTTGTAACGGGGGTTTGGTGGTGCTGAATTCTGTTAGCTTTTGCTTGTCTGTAGAGTTTGTAACTTCTCCATTGAATATGAATGAGATCCTTGCTGGGTAGAGTAATCTTGGTTGTAGGTTTTTCTCTTTCATCACTTTAAATATGTCCTGCCACTCCCTTCTGGCTTGCAGAGCTTCTGCTGAAAAATCAGCTGTTAACCTTATGGGGATTCCCTTGTATATTATTTGTTGCTTTTCCCTTGCTGCTTTTAATATTTTTCCTTTGTATTTAATTTTTGATAGTTTGATTAATATGTCTTGGTGTGTTTCTCTTTGGATTTATCCTGTATGGGACTCCCTGTGCTTCCTGGACTTGATTGACTATTTTGTTTCCATAGTAGAGAAGCTTTCAACTATAATCTCTTCAAATATTTTCTCAGTCCATTTCTTTTTCTCTTCTTCTTCTGGGACCCCTATAATTCAAATGTTGGTGCATTTAATGTTGTCACAGAGGTCTCTGAGACTGTCTTCAATTCTTTTCATTCTTTTTTCTTTTTCTGCTCTGCAGCACTTATTTACACTATTTTATCTTCCGGGTCACTTATCCGTTCTTCTGCCTCAGTTATTCTGCTATTGATTCCTTCTAGAGAATTTTTAATTTCATTTACTGTGTTGTTCATCATTGTTTGTTTGCTCTTTAGTTCTTCTAGGTCCTTGTTAAACGTTTCTTTTACTTTGTCCATTCTATTTCCAAGATTTTGGATCATCTTTACTATCATTACTCTGAATTCTTTGTCAGGTAGACTGCCTATTTCCTCTTCATTTGTTTGGTCTGGTGGGTTTTTACCTTGCTCCTTCATCTGCTGCATATTTCCCTGTCTTATTTTGCTTAACTTACTGCCCTCTGCACCCCTGTTGCTGCGCTCTCCTCCGTGGCTCTGAAGCTTCCCCCCACTCCCGCCCATCCCCCATCTCCACCAGTGAAGGGGCTTCCTAGTGTGTGGAAACCTTTCCTCCTTCACAGCGCCCTCCCAGAGGTGTAGGTCCCATCCCTGTTCTTTTGTCTCTTTTTTTCCTTTTTTCTTTTGCCCTACCCAGGTACGTGGGGAGTTTCTTGCCTTTTGGGAAGTCTGAGGTCTTCTGCCAGCATTCAGTAGGTGTTCTGTAGGAGTTGTTCCACATGTAGATGTATTTTTGATGTATTTGTGGGTAGGGAGTGATCTCCATATCTTACTCCTCCACCATCTTGAAGGTCCTCTCTGTCTCTGTGTTTTGAGCTCTCTGACTTTATTGTAAATACCCATATTTTGTTTGGTGATACTTCTTGGTAAGTCATCCTATTCTGTTGAAAAGAGGAGAAAACATGTGATGTTGGGAACAGCTGTTGGAAAACTGGGCCCCTCATAGTTAAGATGTCTTAGGGAATTCTAAAGGCAAAATGGGTTCCACCTGGTCAAAAACTCTTTCTCCACCTCCCTCAAAAACTCCTGCTTCCTATAGGTATAGCCACTAAGGACCAGGATATTGTGTTTTCTTGGAAAATGGGTAAACTTTTGGATCATTTGGAATTGCAGCGGCCACTTTGGGGAAACTTTGACTTAGATAAACCTACCTTAAGGAGCACCCATGAAAAGAGAAGATCTTAAACTCCTCGGTCACAATGGAATGCCTTATTTGATTGGTATACAGATGCTTCCAAAAGAAAAATGACACCAAACATAGCTTATCTAAAAGAAGTGTGCCTGAGGTCTTGGACCCCACTGTATCAGTTAACCAGATAGTTTATACTAAAATGTGAAAGCCTCTTTCTCTGGGCTTGAGGCCTTAGGCCATGCTATATCAGTTTGACCTGGGGGTGTGGGAGGGAGGAATGGGGGCAGGAGGACAAAGTAGCTAAGGTAAGTCACACAGGTGCTACATGCCTATGTGATTGACCCCCAGTAAAATACCTGGACACCAAGGCTTAGGTGAGCTTCCCCATTTAGCAACACTTTACACATGTTGTCACACATCATTGCTGGGAGAATCAAGCATGTCCCTATGCAACTCCACTAGCAGCAGACACCTGGAAGCTTGTGCCTTGTTTCTCCTGGACATCATCCATGTGCTTTTCCCCTTTGTTGATTTTGATCTGTATCTTTTCTCTGTAATACATCCCAACTATGAGTATAACAGCCTTTCTGAGTCCTGTGAGTCCTGGTGAGTCATCGAGCATGAGGCTGGTCCTGAGAGTCCAAACTTTTGGAGTTCCATAACCCTCCAAAAGTTTTTTCTTTAACTGGTTACTCATTCTTTAGAAAATAATTTACTTGAAGAAACAACAATACAGAGTGGTTGATTTTTCAGTAGAAAAAAAAAACATTTAAATCATCATGAAGTAGAAATTAATTTAGTACACACTTATTTTTTGAACTGATCCACTTGCCTTTTACCACTTATGTTCTTACACTTCTTACACTTTGTTCCCTAAAATATGTTTTGGCTACATCAGGGATTAACAGTGCAATGTTGGCAAGCTGGTCTGGGGCCCTAAGCTCCTTCTTTTAATCTTCTTTACAACATGATTTCTTTGGGAAAATACATCCTGTAACAGAGAGGGAGAAAGGAATACAACAGGTCAAAGAACACTTACCTCCACGCACCTCCTCCCATTACAAATCTAGTAACTATTAGCCACCCAGCATCCATCAAAAAATAACTCTCTCACTTTTGGAGGAGGACTCTGATGCCACCCATTAAGGCTGCTGACCACCACATATTAGCCTGCCTGACATCAAAGATGATCAGCCAGCAAGAAACAGAACTGTTTCTCCACATCCTTCTTCTTCTTCATGTCTCCAAAAGATACTCCTTTCTTCCCAGTTCCAGGTGGGCCTAGGTCAGTCATTTCTATGTGTAGGTCAGATATGTGAAACTCAGATTTATTTTGAAATGCATGTCAAGCTAAACTTAATTTCAATATATATATACAATGCACAGCAAAGGAAACCATAAACAAGACAAAAAGACAATCCTCAGAATGGGAGAAAATATTTGCAAATGAGGCAACAGACAAAGGATTAACCTTCAAAATATACAAGCAGCTCATACAGCTCAATATCAAAAAAACAAACAACCTAATAAAATAATGGGAAGAAGACCTAAATAGACATTTCTCCAAAGAAGACATACAGATGGCCAACAAACACATGAAAAGATGCTCAACATCACTGATTATTAGAGAAATGCAAATCAAAACTACAATGAGGTATCACCTCACACTGGTCAGAATGGCCATCCTCAAAAAAATCTACAAGCAATAAATGCTGGAAAGGGTGTGGAGAAAAGGGAACCCTCATACACTGTTGGTGGGAATGTAAATTGATACAGCCACTATGGAAAACAGTATGGAGGTTCCTTAAAAAACTAAAAATAGAATTACCATATGACCCAACAATCTCACTACCAGGCATATACCCAGAGAAAACCATATTCAAAAACACACATGCACCCCAGTGTTCATAGCAGCACTATTTACAATAGCCAGGACATGGAAGCAACCTAAATATCCATCAACAGAGGAATGGATAAAGAAGATGTAGTACATATATACAATGGAATATTACTCAGCCATAAAAAGGAATGAAATTGGGTCATTTGTAGAGACACGAATGGACCTAGAGAATGTCATAGAGAGTGAAGGAAGTCAGAAAGAGAAAAGCAAATATCGTACAATAACACATATATGTGGAATCTAGAAAAATGGTATAGATGATCTTATTTGCAAAGCAGAAATAGAGACATAGACATAGAGAACAAATGTATGGATATGAAGGGGGAAAGGGGAGGGGGATGGAGGAATTGGGAGACTGGGATTGACACATATACATTATTGATACTATGTATAAAACAGACAATTGATGGGAACATACTATATAGCACAGGGAACTCTACCTAATGCACTGTGGTAACCTAAATGGGAGGGAAGTCCAAAAGGGAGGGGATATCTGTATGTGTATGGCTGATTTATTTTGTTGTGCAGTGGAGGCTAACACAACATTACAAAGCAACCATACTCCAATAAAAATAAAAAATTTAAAAAATATATATATAATGGAGTATTATTCAGCCATAAAAAAGAATGAAATAATGCCATTTGCAGGAATATAGATAGACCTAGAGATTATCATACTAAGTGAAGTAAGTCAAACAGAGAAAGAAAAATATCATATGATATCACTCATATGTGGAATCTGATTTTTAAAAATGATACAAATGTACTTATTTATAAAACAGATTCACAGACTTCGAAAAAAAAACTTATGGTTGGGCTTCCCCGGTGGCGCAGTGGTTGAGAGTCCGCCTGCCGATGCACTCGTGCCCCGGTCCGGGAAGATCCCACATGCCACGGAGCAGCTGGGCCCGTGAGCCATGGCCGCTGAGCCTGCGCGTCCGGAGCCTGTGCTCCGCGGCGGGAGAGGCCACAACAGTGAGAGGCCCGCATACCGCAAAAAACAAACAAACAAACAAAAAAACAAACAAAAAACAAAACTTATGGTTACCAAAGGGAAAACATGGGGGGAAGAGATAAATTAGGAGCTTGGGATTAACATACACACACTACTATATATAAAATACTAAATATAAAATAACCAACAAGGACCTACTGTATAGCACAGGGAATTCTCCTCAATATTCTCTAATAACCTATATGGGAAAAGAATCTGAAAAACAATGAATATATGTATATGTATAACTGAATCACTTTGCTGTACACCTGAAACTAACACAACATTGTAAATCAACTATACTCCAATAAAATTTAAATATTTATATAGTACATATACATTCCCTCTGAGGGTTTTTCTTGCAATTAATTCACAATGCTGAAGAAAAGTGAAGTCCATGTCCAGCTTTTTTTTTTTTTTTTTTTTTTTTGCGATATGTGGGCCTCTCACTGTCGCGGCCCCTCCCGTCGCCGGATGCGCAAGCTCAGCGCCCACGGCTCACGGGCCCAGCCGCTCCGCGGCACACGGGATCCTCCCGGACCGGGGCACGAACCCGTATCCCCCGCATCGGCAGGCGGACTCTCAACCACCGCGCCACCAGGGAGGCCCCCATGTCCAGCTTTTGAGGCATGCCAACTACTGAAGTTTCCCTTTCATTCTCCTCCAGCATTATCACTCAGGATCCGTAAGAGTTCATACCCTAGTCAATTAAAGATATTTTTCATACTATCTCCCCATGAAATACTTATTACTCCATTATCCTCTAATGGAAGCAGAGATTGGATTGATGTGCTTTGGAGATGGAGGAAGGGGCCTTAAGCCCAGGAACAGAGGCAGCTACTAGGAGCTGAAAAAGGCAAGGAAACCTATTCTCCCCTCAGAGCCTCCCAGGAGGAACCAGCCCTGCTGACACTTTTGACATTAGCCCAGTGAAACTGATTTCAGACTTCCGACTTCCAGAACCTCAAGAGAACAAATTTATCGTGTTGTAAGCAACCAAGTTTGTGGTAATTTGTTACAGCAACTGTAGAAAATGTACCATATTTATGGACCAAAATGTTCTTCTCTGTGGGAAGAAGCAAAAATTCTGTTGGGGGTAGGGGGCGGGGCTCCTCTGCAAGCACATAGATTACCTTCATTCAAAAGCTATTTTACACACAGCCTTCCTCTCTGAGTGCTTATCTTAAATTAGAGCTAAACTATCACAGGAAAGAAAAAAATAGCATTTGGTGAATTTTTAAAATTATAACTTATCTTAAAGATATTTGCCATGGCTAGAGACAGTCTTTGTGGGGCAATTGGCCTTTAAACAGAGAAAATAATGATCCAAGTTTCAGATTCCTGCATTAAGGTTTATTACATGCAATGTCTGGGTTATATTAAACTCCTGGAAATCAGGGTTTATAATGGAATGGCTGACATACCCTTAACTTTAATAGCCTTTCCAAGTACTGCAATAGTAAGCATTACTTTTTAATGTCATAAAATGATGGTTAAAACACTACAGAATTTTCTCAAGACAGAAAAGCAGGTGTTCAAGAGAGCAGAACTATTTAAACTTCATTGATTTATGGTCTTTCTTATATTGAAGGCCAAAAGTTTTATTGAATTCCCACAGAAGATACTCTGAACTTAATTTTCTAAAATAGTAGGAGTATTTCAGCGTTCCCCATATATATTAATTTCTTCATTTTAACACTTGTGCTTCTGTATTTTTAAAGTTACTAGGCATAATGAAATAGAAGCTATAGCCAAAAGTGTCAGTTATTCTATGTTTTCTTTTTATTGGTTGACTTTTCAAAGTACGTTGTGTGTAGTAAAACCCAATGCATGGCTACTAAATCATATAATCTAGGAAGACAAGCCCCCGACTAATTATTTAAGCTGCAAAATATTTCTGTCACTCTTTAGCATTGTGAATATGACATAACTTCTTATTTAGTGTGAAAGAATGTCAAAGCATTTATCATCACTCCTTCCCTCCCAGTTGCTCTTTCAACCCACCCCTAACCCAATATCTCCAATCTTTATGCTGCCTGCCGAAAGTAAAGTGGCTATCAGAAAAGCCCCAATAAACTATCAAACATTTTATATGATTTGTTAGCATTTTCTGCTGGTTTACATAAAAATCAATACTTTTATAACTCTAGGACACAACCCTAATGATTTAGTGAAACTGATGTTTACTGTTGAATAAAATAGAAATACCATTAGCTCTCAAAACCAAATAACATTAGAGAAAGCTAGAAGCAAAATAACGACTATTATTTAGATACGTGGATACCAAAGCATCTGAAACCCCAACTTGTTTTAGTACTGACTGTAATAGCAATAAATCCCTCTTGGGAGAGGAATAGTTGGAGGGTGAGTCAGGCAGTGTATGAATAAACTCACAGCTTATAATGCATTAACTCCTTTGCTTTCCTCTCTATGTTCCCAGGCTCTGATAACAAAATGAGTCAAAGCTAGGAAATAAAACAGTGTTAGAACCATGTCAAGAAGAAAATGGCAACACATATCAAAAAATGTAAAACTTAGCCAGTAACAGTTCAGGGAGCCTTAGAACCCACCTGGTTTAATCAACATATCTATGTAACTTCTACTCATGTGAACAATTTTGTTATAATCCAAAAACATACCAAAAACATGTCCCTTTAAAAATAGATATGGGGGAGAGATAAATTAGGAGTTTGGCATTAGCATATACACACTACTGTATATAAAATAGATAACCAAAAAGAACCTACTGTATAGCACAGGGAACTATACTCAATATTTTGAATTAACCTGTAAGGGAAAAGAATCTGAAAAAGAATAGATACATCTATGTGTATAACTGAATCACTTTGCTATACACCTGAAACTAACACATTGTAAATCAACTATACTTCAATTAATTTCTTTAATTAAAAAAATAAAAATAGATATCAATATGAGGTTGTTTTAAAATGATGGGTCCAATGCCAGAACATACTCTGATATTCTTTCAACAAAATCATTTTTATTATTTAGTCAAAATCAGTCTGCTTGGGCTTCCCTGGTGGCGCAGTGGTTGAGAGTCCGCCTGCCGATGCAGGCGACACGGGTTCGTGCCCCGGTCTGGGAAGATCCCACATGCCGCGGAGCAGCTGGGCCCGTAAGCCATGGCCGCTGAGCCTGCGCATCCGGAGCCTGTGCTCCGCAACGGGAGAGGCCACAACAGTGACAGGCCCGCGTACCGCAAAAAA
>NW_006782358.1:75876-93743 GCF_000442215.2 Lipotes vexillifer
AAAAAAAAAAAAAAAAAAAAATCAGTCTGCTTCACTGAAATGTCTCGTGGCTCCTTCAATTCCAAATACCAAGTAATTGGATTGAAAGGGAAGCCTTCATTTTTGAATAAATAAGAGATGCACAGAACAGTTTAAGTTTCTTCTTGGTCAAATTTGTAAAACATAAAGATTGTTAACATACGCAGTTATTTTCGTTGTTTATAAGATTGTGTCTTTGTTTTGTTTAAAAACATCATTCAAACAGGAGTATAATCAAATGGAACTTTCCTCCCATAAAAATGGTCAGGTATTTGAACAAATTCCCCTGCGCTATTTCTCATCTGCTTTGTCAAGCAGAAGGTATGGAGCAGTGAGAAGACTAAAGGTCAGAGAAGCTGGAATTCTAACCCTCTTCTGTTATTGGAAAACTCTGCCAGAGGGCCAGTATCACTTTGCCACATAACAACATTCGCTGTGGCCTGACATGAGTTATAACAACTTCTCCCACTTTAACACCCCTTTCTTCTACAGGTAATTACTATATTCAAATTTCCTAAAATAATCCTCCAGGTTCCAAATTGTTTTTGGACACTTTGTGACAACAGGGAGTTTTCTAGTTTAGAGAACTTTCAACATGCCTTTCCTCTGAAATGAAATTTCAGACTTTGATCGTATAAAGTCTCTTATTTCTTTAAGTTTAATGTGGCGTTATTAGGGATGGGAGAAGGGTTAACTTACCATTTTATTTTGAAAATATATATGAGAAAATAATGAATAGCTACATCTGGAATTTTTTTTAATCTGAGGAAGTCAGGTAATTATGTAATAATTCTAAAATTAAATAGTGAAATTATATGCATGTGCTTTAAAGATTCTAATTATAATGTTGTCCCAGCTGATCTGTATTAATTAAAGTAAATTTTAATAGTAAGTACACAGCAAGGATGACTTTCTTCTTTGGTGTCCTTACCTAATATTTCCAAGATCGATAGATGGATGGATAGATAGATAGAAAGAAATATATGTATAGATACAAAAATATTATTAACTATGGCTGTCATTTGAATCAAGTGCCTGAGAAAGACTATGGTATTCCTCTAAGAGAGACAAGTACTTTTTTTTAGGAAACTACCTTAACAGACTATTAGCATCTAAAATATGGGCCTGCTAGGCAGATGGAAGAAGTTTAGAAAGGGAAGACTTAAGTTACTCTGTGTGATGTAGCAGAGCATTTGGAGGTATCCACCAGTGCTTTAGGAAAGGAATTGGGACCCTGAAAGGGAAACTGGAAGAAGTGTCAAGAAAGAGGGAACCCAACAACATGGCAGAGCCAGATTACACAGCGGGGCATGGTCTTGCAGGAACTGTAGATACATTTCCAAGAATAATGTTACAATTAATAGATGTTTCCTGTCTAGATGGTATGGACTCTCTACTATCCCCAAACTTCAGCTAAAATCTATTTTAAGTAGGGACACTGGCAAGGTGAGCTGAGACCCAAGTGATGAATACAGGAGAGTGGGAAAGGCAACGGAGTAAAGCAACTGATGACCAGATGGACGACAATCCCCCACTTCCCACATGGACAACAGGAAGTTGACTCCCGCAAGGAGTGCATGAAGAGGAGGAAGAGGCTACATCCTGCCATCCAGAGCTGAGGTCCATTAAGTCAGCAGAAATGTAAGCGATGTTAGGGGAGAAGAAGGTCCCAACAAGAACCTACACTATGCCTCTCCCTGGAGTTGAGAAGTCTCTGGGTGTGTCTGGAAAACTGGGAATACAGGCATAAAGGAGTCAATCTGAGGATCTAGCATGCCTTTGACTTCTTGTCAGCATATAAACACATCTATACCACCTTAACACACACACACACACACACACACACACACACACACACAGAGATACACATACACAATAAACACTCTACTGGGACTTTAATCACCATCTTGTTTCATTCCTTCTCACCAGAGTCCTATACATTAGAAGAATTGTCTACAAAAGCTATCTCCACCTCCTCACCTTACATCCTCTTTTTAATCCATACCAATCTGCTTCCATTATCATTGCTTTCACAAAATTGATTTCAATAAGTTCACAAAATGACCATCTCTTAAATTCTACAGTTAGTGAATACCATTTAGTAATTGTCTATTTTCAAACAAAGACAATTACTAAATGGTATTCACTACAGTTAGTGGATACCATTTAGTAATTTTCTATTTCAAACAGAGACTCTAACAATTAATTGGAAAATGAAAGAGTTACTGATCAGTGGTTCCAATTTAACAAGTAAAGACAATTTCTTATTTCACAGTGGGTTTCTTCTTGTAAAAACTAACTGGCACTTTTTCATCCTTATCTTACTTGCCCTCTCTGCTTCATTTGGCGCTCATGATCCCTCTACCCTATTTTGAAACTCTGTCTTCAACTTCCTCTTGTAACTTTGGGCTTTTCTTTTCAATTTCATAAGCTCCACTTCCACTGTACAGCTCTTGAATAATGGTATCAGAGTAAGAGAGAGCAAAATGCATTCTGAGTCCTGCAAGAGGCTCGGTACGACTAGATTACAGAAGGTGGGGTAGCGTATAGTGAAAGATCAACTGGATAGGTGACGAGGGGTCAGATCATAAAGGGTTTTACAAGCCGGAGTAACATGCTCAAGTTTTACCCTCAGATCAATAGACAGTCATTGAAATGGGTGATGATAAGTTTGGAATGATAAATGAGATTTTTCATCTTAGAAGGTCACTCTGGAGAAAGAACTGAGTATATGAAGACTGGAAGGAGGAAGACCAGGTAAAGAGATGCTGTGATCATTCAAATGGGTAATTATAGCGGTTGGGATGTACACATGTCTTATGGAAAACGGAGATAAAAGAAGTACACAGATTCAAGAGATATTCAGGAAGCTGAATTGATAGAACTGGATGGCTGATTGAATGAAGAGAAAAGAGTTGAGAATGACACCCAGGTTTTTGGCTTGGAACACCAAGTGGATGGTCAGGCCATACACTGAGATAACATATATGGGAGGAAGAAGAGAAGGAGACTGGGAGAGGTGGGCTGATGATTAATTAAGTCTGGGCAGGTTAAACTTAAGGTCTCTCCACCCAAGTGGAAATGTCCAGTGCACAATTGATATATGCATCAGAATCTCAGCAGAGAGATTTGGACTGAAATATAATTTTGGAAATCATGAGAGTACAGAAAACAATTGGAGACATGAGTTTGATCATTGAGCCCCTCCTCTCCTGTATTTACCTCTTTCACATCAAACTGTAAGAACATAACCATGGACTGATCAAACAGTTGGGTTGAGAGCTCTAACGCTTGATGAGAAATTAATTAAAGGGGCCCAACTGGAGGTTCAAAAGCTAAATCTAGGTTTTTTGATGTTTTCTACCTGGATTTGTAAACATTAGAAGAGAGAAGGGCCAGGATGAACAAACAGAACAAGTGACCTCAGAAGAACCAAAGACAATTCACAGTACAAAAGAGAATTGTTTAAAAACTCTCATTGGGAACAGCAGGGATTTGAGAGAACATCATATCCATTACAAATGAAATAAAATAAAAGCAGAAGCTGCTATGATAGGAAATATCAGAGAACGAGAAAATATTCCTCAAAATCAAAAATATTAGCTTCAAAATAAAAAATTGACAGAAATTACAGAAGAAAAATTTAAGTAAATGTCCCAGGGTGTAGAATAAAAAGGCAAAAATGGGATATATGAGAAAAAGCATTTAGAAGACACAGAATCAATTCAGGAGGTCCAACACCCCGTTAGTTTACTCAAAGTGCATTCAGATACTCAAAGCAGCTTCTTTATTTCTTATAGATAGGTAATCCCATGATCCTCATGCATCTCCACCTGGTCAGTTGCAGAACCTATATATTAGTCCAAAACAGTAAATTCAACCCAGTGCAATAATTTTAAAGCTCCTTTAGTAAAACTTCACCCTTTTGATTTCCTCTCCTTTCCTCTGCTTCTCCAAGATGGCAGGCAGTTAGGGAAAAGAAAAGTGTGTCATCTGTACTTCAAGGCAATGTGATGGAGGGCAAAATAGAGTCCTTGGATCCACCAGCATTCTCCTCTTGTTCATCTCAACTACTGAGTACCAGGGTTGGGAGAGCCTGGGACTGCTAGTTGCAGTAGATCACCTCTTTCTGTCTCCAGGTGTTCTAGAATCTGCTCCCATTGTCTGTGCCTGGTATCTTTTGGCTGGATGAGGGCCAGCCCTGCTGGTGCTCCTGACTAGTGTGGCCTTACCCCAGTTGTTAAATGGCATGAGGAACTCTCTGACCCTCTTCTTTGTGCCCCACTTGGATCCTGGCCATCATAGCTTCTGAACACCATGGCTTCTGCTGCCGGGGCACCTCACCACTTGCCACAATAGGCCACAGCCCACTGCCTTTCAGCTCAACCAGCTTCTGTATCTCTTCTGGGAATTCAGGAGTGCTTGGAAAATAAACTCTGACTTCTTCTTCCTAACCAGGCTGGGCCACTGAATTTATCTTGGTGTCACCATTACCCAAATCGGTTCATGAGGCTTACAAACACCTTCTTCTACTGCCCCAGTCAAGGAACAAGCATTCCCCTTAACCTATTCAGCATGACCTCCGCACTGTAGTGAAAAGCCCAGAGAGTACAGATCAAGTCACATCTGCCACTTTGGTCTCCTGTATCCAGCAACCACCCCACAGGAAGAAGAGAAGCAGGTTTGGAACATTTGATCTCTCTGCTGTGGTCCTCCTTTGCACTACTTTAGGTATATAATTTTCTATGGTCTTATCCACTAAGCCTGCCTTTTGATGTGTTAGAGAGGTAAGTAAAGGAATTCGGGAAGTTTTTGTCTCTCTCAGAGATCACTAGATTCCAAGTCTATCACTTTGCTTTGAAATCAAGCATCCCTTGTAAGTATCAGAAGCTGAATATAGACTCTTTGCATTGCTACTGTAAAAAAATTCTAACCCTACTCCTTAAAGCAAAGTGATGCTTCAAGTTAACCAGAGAAAAGTCCATGTACACAGAACAGCAAAAGAAGAGGGAATATTAATATCTTTTAATATACTCTCCTGCATTAACCTACTCTCTTGAGAATCTAACATACTTTCTTGAGCTTTAATGGCTACCTCTGGGAGCATGGCTGTGGAAGTAGGAAGGAATGGGGAACTAGACAGTTGGAATTTTTCCTGTGTCTCATAATATGCATTATTTTAGTACTTTAATTAAGACTTTTGTACCATAGGGAATTAGGAAAATACTTTTGCCCGTACTTTGGGAAGGAATATCTCTTTGCCCAACAGTGTCACCTTGCTCATACCGGAAAGATGGTGATAGCAGTAGAGACTGGCAAACAACCTCTGTGTTTAGTGGAATGTCAGTCGCAGGGGGCAATGCAATAGCATGACTAGCAGGCCAAAGCTAAGCCCCACGGAGCCTCTGCTTGAGCACATATAATGTAATATCCTAGCCTCATAAATAGCTATGGGACAAATCTCAGATAAGTGTTTCTAACATTCAAGCTGATCCGAGTTGGGGCTTCTGTAGTTTGACTTACACTTACACTCTTCCTCCTAGACAGCTCTTGAAGCCCCCTACTTCTCCTCTCCTCTGCCCTTATCATCATCCAAGCCTTTATCATTTCTCACCTTAATCAATGGGCTTTTGCCATTTCATACCTTGTCCTCAGCTCTATACCTGCTACCCTCGATAAATGTTTATTAAAGCGAATGAATAAATGGATGAATGCCTGATTTTGAGTCACTGAAATCTAGCTGGCATCCTCCATGCTCGCTACCCTCCTAGTTATTTAATAAAGAAAAATAATTTTTGTTATAAAGCATTTCTTCAGTACTTGAAATGTTTCCCTTTTACAAAGGTAAATTTCTACTTAATTGGTAAGATGTATATTTTAAATAATGATAGTATATTTTGAGCCATATATGTGACATTAAAATATTTACTTAAGTACATAGATGTTTCTGCACCCTTTTCCTAATCATTAATTTCACCAAATAATTCATCTGACCAATTAATATAAAATTTTAATAAAGCAAAAAATATATTGATCTGATTTTTTAAATGTTGTGGTAAATAAAACAGCTGCTCCTGAAGAACTGTAGGTATAGTATATATAGGCTGCTATCTTGTTTTGAAATAATATTATCCTTAAGTCCTTGTTAAATAGTAATGCTTTACAAGAACAGAAAGGAAATACTTTATAATAGAACTAGAAATAACTCAGTAGACTTTTGAATAAAAATTTACTTTGAAGGTGGCTTCGAAATTATTAAACTATATCTTGCTCCTCCCCACAGGCACATACGTCACATAGAAAATCTCTCTCTCACTCTCACTCTTGCTCTCTCTGTAACTTTTTGAGGTTCATAATTTGAAAACTGAAATTTCTCTGTGACCTTGAAAAAGAATTCTTGCCTAACCAAGGAGAAGGGTGGATTTGGGGAGTTGAGATTATTAATAGTATTACAGGATGAAACATATAGAGATGCTTTCAGAGGTTAATCAGGCTGCAAAGTTAGTCACTAGACTTGCTGGCGAATTATCAAATCACTAAAGTCCTGATTCCAGTACAGAAATATGACCTTATTCAATCATTATTCACAGAAAAGGGAGGGGCAGATGCTCTAAACTGCACTGGTGGGAAGTTTTCCTGTACTCTATTTATTCTCGAAACAATACTTGGCCAACTGATCTTTTTAAATCTGCTAGTGTGATAGTTCTTATTTTTACAGGCCACTTTAATCATTTTTTTTGCCAGCCTGGGGATTAATCCCAAACAATTATCCCAAAGAATCAGGATAGTTGGCAATAACTTCAGGGTAATTTAGATGCCTTGAAATCTCTGACTTGTAAAACCATCAGTTCATCCAACTCTGACATCATTAAGTAAGACTATTCTTTTTATCAGTGGAATCACTTGGTTCTTTCCAAGCTCTGCCCTCCCAAGTACTGCATAAAGTATTATTTAAAATGTATAAATTATTACCATGGGATATTATGAACAAATAATTAGAAGAACAAGCAGACTCTTATGCTCTGCCATGCCATGACTTACCCATTTTTGAATTAAGTATCGAGTCTTGTTACCTTCTTGGATTAGCTTTATATGAAGTAGCCTCTTCTTCAGAGAGGAAAATCTATTTTAGACAATGACATTTGCTCATCAATATGTGGCTTAAAAAAAAAAAAAGAAAGAAAGCACCTGAGCCTTCAAATATAACTAAATAAGCTGAAGCCTAAAATGGAATCACCTAAAAGTAGGAATATTAATTCATATTAAAATCCACTATGTTTAAAATTTGAGCTGAATCAGGTACATTGTTGTAATTTCCTGAGCATTTGTCTTGAAAACTAATTAGAAAATCTGGAGATAGTACTTGGTATTCCTAACATGTCCCAGAAGGCTTTGTGTTCATTCTTTCGATTCCAATGTCCCATTTGGAAGCAATCCAGAATCTAACAATAAGACAAGCTTGACTCACCAAGATTCACTTTCTCAATGTATATCAGTCAGGGAGACTATGGGAACAATTACTTGGTGTATGAGTGAGAGACAAAAAGTAAGAAAAGGTCTTCTATTACAATGACATACAAAACAGCTCTCCATCAAGAGTACATTTAGCTCTTTATAAAACAAACATGTTGTTTCTTTACTTTTGTACACAGTTATGTCTTTAAACACGCAAGAGAAACCACACAGAATGAGGAACTGGAAATCAATCATGTCAACATTATGCTCTGCTTATTTCTAAACCATAGGCTGGAATTGAGCTAACCTAAACTTCACTGAATGTTAATATAACAGCTGGCAACATACTTTCTTAAAAAAGGACTCCAAGAGTAATGAAAATGAAAATATAGCCCATGACATTGATCTAAGTTTGGACAGACGTTTTTGGTCAGCATAACATATGAGCTCAGAAATGAAGTTCCAGCCATGTATGTTTCAGAAAAGACTTCCTCTATAAATAAAGTTGTTATAGGAAATGACTAGCAGCATCATACCCTAAGCATCTTGGCCAATAATAAATTGAACATTAATGGAAACTGACTATTTCTTACATGTCCCCATAAGCTAACAGACTAAACATCCAAGGCATCTGGAATTACTTGCCCTGTTATGGGCTGTCATACAGTTTATCATCTCAGGGCCTATTTGACGTGGCTGGTGCTCTTAAAAGCCCCAGTAATTCTGCTGCAGAACTAAAATTCCATTTTGAGTAGCCGCAGGATTTGCTGATCAAGAGGACAGGTGGAAAGAGAAGGGGCTTGATGAGAAGGACTTATCACCCTCTAATAATATGCACACAAGAGAAGGACGGGATGGATGCATTATTTTTAAATTGTGTCTGGCCAGCATGTCAGGACTGATTGAAGAATCCAGCAACAGTGAAAAGAGTCATGTCTGCCTTCAGACATGAAAAGCCAGTTATGCACTCTTATTTCTTGTCAACGGCTTAGATCAGTCTCTCATTTTTAGGACAAATAATAAAAATCGTAAAGAAAATGTCAATTCCACCCCGCCATAAATTTAAGCAAAAATATTTTTAACTAATAGCCTTCTTCCCCTTTCTGTAGAAAGGCAATATGGTGTGAAAATGTTTTCTCCTAAGTGATGGAATGTACAGTCATGCACCAGCAACTCAACTGGGTGCTGAATATCAACGTGCCTGTTCTGCAAGAAACCGCTCTGGGGTTAGAGGGAGCACACTGTTGGAAAGAGAGGCACTTCAAAGCAGGAGGGGAGGCCATGCATCTATTTCAGAAGATGGAGGTTTATCTTCCAGTGGAGGGCTTTGATACTATTCATATGCTAACAATATCACCATTTCCTCACAGCACTCAATACACAGGGAATAAAAGACGTCATTTGCTGACATGGGGCACAACACTTTCTGTCCAGCATACTGATCAAAAATCTGCATTCAGCTTCCAAGGCGAAGCCACCACGTAACCTTTAAATTGTTCTTTGAACACTTTAAATTTCCGGTCAAAATAATTTCCCATTTTAGAGAATAAAATGATGAAACAAAGAACTCTAACTGTATTTTCCCTCTGCTCCTAACACGTAGTTTTAGAGCCCGGAGGGCTCCTTTCATCTGGTCTAAGTGCTGGCATATGATGTGATTGTTAACAGAGCCGGCCACCAGATGAAGTGAATTATCTCAACTGCCACAGCTCCCACTTTCTTTCCAATTTAAACATCAATTTAACACAGAAACTGAAGGGTATTATGAAAGCTTTAATATGAACCATTTCAGACATGAGAAAAAAAATACTGGAAGATTTTTTCAAACTATCAAACAAATATGTAATTTTTTGAACCTGAAGATGAGTCAGGAAAACGAGTGGAACAGCAGAACACATAGGATACTCACTTTAACCGACAGCAAGAGAGAAGGACCTCTTTGTCTTAAATAAACATGCTTTTCTGAACAGGGAGGATTTTACTAAAGAAAATGAAATTGTGAGGTCATGAACTAAACACAGCAATCAACAGCAAAGAGAAGACTTCTTCTGATTTAAAACATTTCAAAATGCATATCATCAACCTGGATGATCTGGGATGTTTTTAGTGGTCTCCCCTGGATTATTAGGGTCCTTTTCATTATACAACTTGCCTTTCTCATGGAAATTTTTTCTCCATTTGGATCACTAGCTGGTAACAGAATGTGCCAGCATATGTCCTAAATACCTCTTTGAAAATGAGACCACTTCGTAGCTAATTCATAACAATAAAACTTGATGCTTTCTCACACAACATAGAGCTCTTCCTAGTATATGCCACAAAAATTAAAACATACACATTTAAGTCAAAAGAATATGAATTATTATTTATCTTTAATCTTTTTTAAGCCTTCATAATGAAAATGGTATTAATATGCAAAATGTGTAAATAACTGTGTTCACAATTAGAAAAATTTGCCCTTGTGAAAATATGATTTGAAAAATTGAAATAAGATTTGAAGAGTCATATTTAAATAAGATTTAATAATATACAAGTTAAATACATATGATTTTGCTAGCCAAAACATTCATAAAAGCTAATAACATTATTACAGATTTTCTGCTGAAAAATACTACTCCTTAGAGTCAATTAACTACGTAAGTAAATAAATAAAGTTAGCCTTTTTACTATACAGAACTCTTCTAATCATCATTTCCATCTTAAAAGTATAATTTGGGAAGGTGCAAGACTAGGAAATATGTGTGCATTGATTGTACCATATAAGGATCGCATGGCTGTTCGCATATGGAATGCACACAGAACATTATTGACAAATTCAGAACAACCATATGCAATGCTCAATGGCGCTTCCAAATATAAAATACAAATACAGTATGTAATACACTGAGATCATGTTGCATACCAAATGATCAAGCAATTTACTGAAGATTAGCCTTTAAGAAACAAATAACACTACAAATACCATATGCACCTGTTAATGACTTATTTTTTACATTGGTGATATTCATCAGATTGATCTTAAGTTAAAAACAAGTTTTCAGGGCTTCCCACGTGGCACAGTGGTTGAGAATCTGCCTGCCAATGCAGGGGACAAGGGCTCCAGCCCTGGACTGGGAAGATCCCACACGCCGCAGAGCAACTAGGCCCGTGAGCCACAACTACTGAGCCTGCGCGTCTGGAGCCTGTGCTCCGCAACAAGAGAGGCTGTGATAGTGAGAGGCCAGAGCACCGTGATGAAGAGTGGCCCCCGCTTGCCGCAACTAGAGAAAGCCCTCGCACAGAAATGAAGACCCAACACAGCCCAAAATAAATAAAGAAATAAATAAAGTTTTTTAAAAAAAACAAGTTTTCACAGAATATTCCGGCCGAGCATTCTTTGTGGTAAATTAAAGGAGAATTATAGAACCAGTTTGCCAAAAGGGACCTTAGAGATCATGTAATCTTATTTTTAAATGGAAAACTTGAAACCTCAAAACGTTAAGTTGCTCACCCAAGATTACAAAGTCCATTAATGGCAGAGTTCCAGGTCTCCTGGCTCTCAGGCCTGGCCCCAAATGAAAGCTACCCTAATTTGTTCATATTTACTCAAAACACATATATATTTGTAAATCTTCATAGGCTCATCTGGTTGTCCAGCACATCATCTGTAGGAACACCCAACTCTGGGGTCTGACAGGGCAACACTGTTCTATTCCCAGAGTGATTTCATTGACGATGACTCATACTTCCCTTGGGTTCACTGGGAAACAGAAGGAGATGCTGACCTCAGTAGAAAAACAGACATAGCTCCATGAAAGTCATAACAGAGCCTCAAACTGTTTAATTCTGAAATAAGCTCTGCAGAGAACACCTTCAAGGGGATGTTTTACTCTTCCTTGAGACTGCTTTAGGAAGCACACCAAACGTGTGTCAAACTTCCTCCCCCACTGCCATCAGCCAGAACTGGAAGGCAGAGAAAAAGTCTGAAAATTAAAGCAGAATATGTGGCTCCCAACTGCACACTTTATTTAGCATTACATAGCCTTCCACCCCACCTCCCTCTAAAGCCCATCTCCTTCAGGCACCGCAGAGAATAGCCTCCCCCAGACCTCATCACCCATGAAAAGTGTTCAACCAAATCACTCAAGTGAACTTCCAGAAGTATACCTAGATATAAAATACCAGCTGTAAGGAGATGTGGCCAATCACTCAGCATCCACTATTTTCCCCAACAGAACCTTGGGAAATGTCTTAACACCAAAATATCAAACAACCAGACAGATTCTTAGTAAATCAAAACAGTGCAAAAAAACAAAATCCAAACAAACAAAAAACAGTACAATAACTGTTTCTTCCTGAACATCATCTTTTTCACTTCCAGGCAAATGCAGCTCCAGCCTAGACCATCCCCTCAAAACCAGGATTATAACAGGAATTCAGTGAGTTCCAGTGCAACACACTTGAACAATCATGCCAGAAAACCTCCAGTTTATATATGGGGGGGGGGAGTTAACTTTTAAGACATTACCAAAACAGACTATTTTTATGTCAATCACGGAAGTACTTGGTCTCTTATGGGTTGCAGAAATTGGGGATCTCTTATAAGACTTACGAGGACTTGTTAAATTTTAAAATCTTTCCCCAACCATCAAATTTAATAATTCAATATGCAACACTGTTCATAAGGTTCTGAGCACTGTCATTACCCAGACATATGATAGAATGCTCCTCCCAAATTAATCATGCTATTTCCTTCGCAGGCTCAATAAACCCTCACTCTTGCATCGATTCAATTATAGTAGAAATTACTGTGTGTTATTTTAACTTTCCATAAAACTTATTTTTAAATAGAGTAAATGCAGTACATGGAAATACCTTTATGAACCAAACTATTTACTATCCATGTTGTCTTTTATTGTCAGTTTCCCTAAAAAAAAACAACAATAAACCTGGAGGTGTAGAGATTATATGACTAAAATATGTATCCACCCTACTCACTAATACAGTGCAATAGCTACACAAAACAAATTTAACATTACTCATCAGTAATGAGAGATCAGCTTACACGACAGTGGCATTGCCAAAAGGCACTGCAGTCTAGGTCCAAAGGTTTCACTGACTACTGATAGCTGTTACATCTATTTTTGACATTGTATATGGTTAGTCACAGTCTGGATTCTTTAGAATCAAAGTCCATAGGTAACAGTGCAATTAAAGGTCTGCATTTAGCCACTCTGAGTAGAGCAGGTCAAGCAGTGTAGATGACATCACCCCTGATGGAGTTACTTCTTGGAGTCAGACACCTGGGGAATGGGAAAGAGCCATGCTTTCATTAAAATGCGGCTACAAATATCTTCACAGTGCATTCTCCAGATTAGTTTTGATGCCCCTTCAGATTAATGATACTAAGGATTTCCTTGAAGAAGTATTGACCAATGATTACTGCCTCGGCATGGAGAAATGGAAGTCTAGAAAACTCTGAAATAAGATCCAAGAAGAGAGCTGTTGTAGATGAACATTGATTCCCACCCATCATGTTTATCATCAATCTCTACTATGGTTTGATTGATATCATATTGCCTCGAGATAATTCATTCTGCATATCGTTATAATAATCGAACTTTTATTTCTGTAGACTATCATGGGATGTAGAGAAGAGAATTTTTTTTAATTCAACAAATTTCTTAGCAAAAGAGAAAAATACTAGTTAACCCGGGTGGGCTGTATATAATTTTCTAGCTCCTTGCTACTTGAAGTGTGTGTCCAGGGATCAGCACTGTGGCCATCACTGGGAATATGCTAGAAATGCAGAACCGCAGATGTCACTGGACCTCTTAGAGCAGAATCCATATTTTAACAAGATCCTCAGGGGATTTAGATGGACATTAAATTCTGAGAAGCACTAATATAGTTATGTTTATGATATTAGAACCATAGAGAAGAATCAAACCCAATGTATTCCCTATAGGTCTTTCCTGTAGCCCACAGAAAATGTCAACTTGCATTTGATATATACTGTATAAAGTCTCAGGGCTAAACAAGTAAAGGCCAATGAATCTCCTTGACCCTACTTGGGAAACATGATTTCTCAAATCTTTCAATCATCAAATATTTTGGAACAAAAAAACAGAAGGATGGGAGTCAACAGATCCAAACACTAGGTCTTTCTTGCCTGTGTTTGTGTGTCCTTGGGTAAATGAGTTTACATCTCTGTATTCATTCTATGCTCAACACTGTGGTGGGTTCTTGGGAGTCAACACTGGACAAAACAGACATGGTCTCTTTACTTCAGTTTCCTATGGATAAGTGGAAGAGCATTTTAGTCAAAAAGTAACACAGACATATAAAATTTCAAGCTAATTTTAAAGAACAGTGAGAGTGAGCAGTTTGTTCAGTGTAGGGCCAGACATGTGGATATGCTGGTAATAGAACATGACATGAGAAGAGCTATATGCTTTGTTTTAGAGTTTGGACTGAAGCAAAGGGGAGCCATCACAAGGGTTGGGAATGGGAATGACATGAGCAATGAATTTCAGAACTACTTCCCTGCCATCTATTGGAAGGATGGATTTAAGAGAGAAGGGGCTGAACACAGGGGCTCCTGTTAGGAGAATACTGAGGTCATCCAGTGAAGAGATGATAAGAACCTGAAATGGTAGAAGAGAGCACAGACAGAACTGGTATGACTTCAAAACTAAGGGAAGCGTGAGTGTGCCTGGGGGTGGGGTGGGGAGGAGAAATAGACAGAACTGTGACCAACTCCAAAGTGTCTAGTAGGACAGTTGTAAAAAGCGATGAGGCTGTTAACTGAGAGAGACAACATAGTGGGAGGAGTGAGTTTGGAATGGAAAGGAAAGAGATCATGAGTTTTACTTTGAGTTTGTTGGGCTTGAGAGGTCTGAGGATATCTAAGTGGTGACACCAACTGACAGAAAGGAATGAGAATCTGTTCTTTGGACAAGATGACAGATTAAGGGCAAACTAGTAAACCCCTAGTATCAAAATGGAATGTGCTGACATTTTGAAGGACATAGACATCCAAGGAGAGACTTCTGATGATAGCGTATGTGCGCAGACACTTCAGAAAGAACATTTAGAGGTGCAATCAGCATGGACTATTTTAATTCTAAAAAGAAAACTATGGATCATTAAAACAGGGGAGACAGAGGAGACAAAATCGGAAGTATAGGGACAATTGCAGCGGCAGCAAGTAACTACTCAACAAACCGTAATAGAACAAAAAAATGTTTCATGGATATAAAGAGGGGTTTATAGAGAGGTTTTCATATATCTATAATCAGTTTGGTAAAGATCTGTGTTTTTGTAATTTCTAGACTTAAGTGGTAATAATTGCAATGTGTCTCACCCTTACATGTTTTTAAAAGTGATAAAACATGTTCAGAATACCTCAAACTCTTATTCCCCAATAAAGTGCCCTGTTCGTTAGCTCTCCCTATATTGATGGACATATGTCCCTATGAACATTAAACACACATGGACCTCAGTGCATATCAGTTACTGAAGGAGAAATGGGAGAGAACTGCAAAGTGAAGTGAGATAGGAATCCCTTCCATCTCTGGTCCAGACATGAACTTCTCCCTCACTGTGTAGCTATGATAGGAGAGCAGAATATTAGAATCATTACCTATTGGATTTGGAGTTTCAAAGGTAAACCCACTTTAGATAAACCTGATGTTCTTTCTAGCTGCTAATTGCCTCTTTAGTCACAATCTTATGGTGAATAATTAAATGTATGGCAGAGGACTAGAGCTGATAAAGCATTAAATGTACATTTTTATTTAAAACTAGCACTATAATCAGTAATCAAGAGTGTGTTTGCCTTTATAAATCAACTATGTAAATATGCTTGCCTCTGGTTGAAGCAGCACTGGACTCTCCGCTCCTCAGAGAGTGTAATGCACTCTCCTTAGACATCAAATCCTGACTTCAAAGACTTGTTAGAAATAAATGGCTTGGGCTTCCCTGGTGGCGCAGTGGTTGCAAGTCCGCCTGCTGATGCAGAGGACGCAGGTTCGTGCCCCGGTCCAGGAAGATCCCACATGCTGCGGAACGGCTGGGCCTGTGAGCCATGGCTGCTGACCCTGCGCGTCTGGAGCCTGTGCTCCACAACAGGAGAGGCCACAGCAGTGAGAGGCCCGCGTACCGCAAAAATTAAAAAATTAAAAAATTAAAAAAATAAATGGCTTAAGTGGACTTTGAGAACTATGCCATGATTTTATCTCTTGCTTACCATCATTCAGGGCCTGCTTGGATTCCCAAGTAAGAAATGGATATGTTGTCACTCACCACAGAAGCACTGAGTATATTTCTGGTGGGTAATCAAAAGAAAGAACAGGGCTTCCCTGGTGGCGCAGTGGTTGAGAGTCCGCCTGCCGATGCAGGGGACACAGGTTCGTGCCCCGGTCTGGGAAGATCCCACATGCCGCGGAGTGGCTAGGCACGTGAGCCATGGCCGCTGAGCCCGTGCGTCCAGAGCCTGTTGCTCCGTGATGGGAGAGGCCACAACAGTGAGAGGCCCGCGTAACACAAAAAAAAAAAAAAAAAAAAAAAAAAAAAAAAAAGAAAGAAAGAACAGTACAGTGCCTCTCCCTCTCTATCTCTCTCTCTCCCCCTCCCCCCAGTCTCTCTCTTACACACACACACAGACACACACACACACAGACACACACACACACAAAATAAAGAGGGGAACCACGTGAAATTCTGAGGGTACAACATAAGCCAGAGTTAGCTGCTTTCACCTTTCCTTCCTGAGAAGGAGCAGAGACAGTGAGGAGAGATAAGAGAAGAAAAGCAGGTTGAAAAGGTAACAAACAGTGCCGTGAAAGCGTGTGAGAAAAGGAGGAATGCAGCAATACTGGCAACCTGAACTGTAATTAATTCAGAAGCAAGGTCAACATGGATTAATGTAGAAGAAGAAAGGAACTGGAACCTGTTTAGATAAACACTGACTAAAAGTGAAACAAATGCCAAAGTCAGCAATGAAACTGGTGGAAATCAATTCAACAGAGTATTTTTCAGAGTCTGACATCAAGCTAAGCAAAGGAGCCTCCCTCCTCACTCTGTCTGCCTTTTTCTTCCAGCAAACCTTGCAGGCTGGTCTGCTTCCAGCAGAGCCCTGAGAGAGAGGGTGGGGTGAGAATCAACAGTGGAAGGACGGCGGGCATGCAGAGCTGGCCTGGGGTCCTGTCCAGCTCCTAACTAACTGCCAGACCATAGGGAACTAGCTCAGCCTTCAGCCTCATTTCCTCAATTGTAAAATGGACATGATTATGGTACGTTCGTTGTAGATTTATTGTGATATTTTCACAAGATAATGTAAATAATATTCAGCCCATTTTAACTACTCAAAGATCAACAGATATTATTGTTAAATATTGTTAATTATTATTAAAGCCACAGAAGGCAGAATCAGAATAATAATAGTTTACATTTACAGAATTCATCCTGGCAGAGTACTCTATACTGTACAGACCAACACTTTTGATCCTTAGAATGACCTTATCACAGGTGAGAACTCTGAGGCACAGAGTGGGTAAGTAACGGTTCCAAGAATTTGAACATCAAGCATAATCTTTGCTCTAAAAACTATGCTATACTATCAAAGTGTCCTTGGAACAAATCTGTTCAACTTTTGCATTTTACAGATGACAAAACTGAGGCTTACAAAGGTGATGTCACCTATTTTATACTATACAGCCAGTCAGGCAATCAGCCCATTATAGGAATCTGAGAGCCTGTTTCAATGGGCAACACTCTCCAACCCCAAATGAATAATCTAGAGCCTTCCCTGAAGGTTGAAATGCTTATCATATTTCATCCGGTCACTTTTCTCTACAGAAAATGCAATGAATCATGTTATTTATTCATATCAGATTCCTGGTGGGGAAGGCATCTTTGTAACAAAACTTGATAAATTTGCAACTGGTGGTATTTGTTTGTACGATGAATGTAAAAGAATAGGGAAGAGAAGAACAGAACCAACTTTTATTAAGTAATCACTATGCTTGGCACTCCACACACTATGAAAATTGACAAGCAACATCTGATCCACACAGATACAGGACGGGCCCTATGGCCAGAATAATAATAGTTAGTAAGAATAAGATTCTTATTTTAGAAGCTATAAATAAAACATAAGCAATTGTACTGTTTAGCAACATTCAATTGACAAGAGGGAGCTAAGATGAACCTTGATGTTGAAGTAGAACTCTGACTACCACAACCTTTGGAATTCACTCAGAATTTGTTGGTATTAATTGATCTGGTAGTGATGAAGAGCAAGCTTCCTTGGTACATGGCAAGTTTCTTCAGACTGAGCATCCTACCTCAAGCTATAGGAACCCTATCTCAGACTGGCATGCCTCACCCAGGAGGTTCTCAACTTCAGCAGG
>NW_006782358.1:93753-152677 GCF_000442215.2 Lipotes vexillifer
CCTCAGGTCACAATGTAGGCAAAAGGACAGAAAGAGGCAACAGCTCCATATAAAGAGTTATCTGTCCTAAAACTACCCTTGGACAAACAATTCCAAATAAACGATTGTCCTCTTCTTTAAGCCTCTCCTTCCCCCACGTCAGTATAAATCAAGACCCCAGAAGAGTAGTGGTGAACCCTTTAAAATGAAAATAAGGATTCCACAAGACAGAGGCACCAAAATCCAACTTCAGAACTTCAAGTGATAACGTCCTAAAATAAAGACTCCACGCTCTCTGAACAAATCTGTTGTGGTCTTCACACTCAATAACCCAATCTCACCATTCATCTTCATCTGGGTCTTAAAAGTGTCACAATGTTGCAATACCATTTCTCCCTTTTTTATTTCACTTAAAAAAAAATGAAGTATACTTGATTTACAATGTTGCATTAGTTTCTGGTGTATAGCAAAGTGATTCATATATATATATATATATAAAATTTTTCATATTCTTTTCCATTATAAGATATTGAATATAGTTCCCTGTGCTATAGGTCCTTGTTGTTTATCTATTTTATGTATAGCAGTTTGTGTCTGCTAATCCCAAAATGCTAATTTATCCCTGTCCCTCCTCTTTCCCCTTTGGTAATCATAAGTTTGTTTTCTATGTCTGTAAGTCTGTTTCTGTTTTGTAAATAAGTTAATTTGTATCATATTTTAGATTCCACATGTAAGTAATGTTGCTCTATCTTGTCCATTCACCTCAAGTGGACACTTTCCCTCCACTAAGCTATCCATTAAAGTTTCTAGATTCCAGCTTCTGGGTAACAGCGGGGGTATGGTGGAAGCTAGATTATAGGAATATGATTCACCAATGCTCTAGGTCTCTACCAATACAGAGGTAACCAGTAGGGACCTCAGCAAGGAGGCCCAGCCGGGGTAAAAACAACAGGACAGCCTGATGGTGCACTGTCTTCTGCACTCTTGGACCCTGTGTCTCCTACCATGACTGTTGTAGTGTTTCCAAGTGCTGACTCTGCTGAAACTGAAGACCTCAGCGGGACAAGTGTTATGGAGAGTGATTGATTGAAATTCAGAGCACTTTGCAGAATGATTTGTTTGACATTCCCAGTAGGAAACTCTTGTTTGTTGAACTTATTATTCATTCATGTATTCATGAAAAAAATACAATAAATGCATAATCTCTGCATAGTGCCTCAATGATCACATTGAAATGAGCCCAGAGCTTTGCAGTGCTAAGCAAGGTCTTTAGTTTGCAACAGAACAGTTTTACATGGCAATATCATTAACTGTGTCTAGAGTTTACATTATGCTTATAAATCAGCCAGGGAAATTTAACCTGCATTGTAATTTAAGGTTATACAGAGAATCAGACATTTAAAATGCATATGCATAACAATAACTCCTTGTGTGACTTTTGGTTGTTGTTGTTTTCCTCCTACTGAGTGATTTAACAATTACCATGTTGAGATGTAACTGAGTCTGTTCAGTTAGTGTTTGTGTTTTGACTTTTTGACAACTAGAATATAAGCCAGGGGAAATGCAGAAATTATTTCCAACATCCCTGGGTAACTTGGGAAAATAGCTCTTTAAATAAGCTATTAGAGTAGGGGAAAACATGTTACATTATTTGGAAAACAACTGCTGTTAAATGCTGTGTTTTAAAACAACAGCTATTACTAGGCTTAAAACAGGGAGGTCAGAGTGTTATAATGGCACAACCTCGGACTGGACCTTAATGTTTACATTTACCGCTGCTACACAGTGATAGTCTCTGGCCTTCCTAGAGCAAGGGCAGGGAATACAAGAAAGGACCATCATAGCATGGTGCCCTCCCTTCAAAATTGAATGTTACTGTTGATTATCAAAAAACAAAAGGAATTCAAGAGCTATATCATTATTCTCTTGCCCCAGAGTTTTCCCTCATAAAGATGTCCTTTATTCTCAGATACCCCTAAGTAAAGCATATTAATCTCCCAGCATATCAAAAAATTTTTATTTACCTGACCTTTCTCCCACTCACATGGTAAGAATCTCCTGTAAACAACAGGACTCACTCTAATTTCAGGGTTGAAAGAAGCCGAGAAAGCTATCACCTGAAAGTGCTTTCTGAAGCCTAGGTAGCCAGACTCCTGAGGTCATTGGTGACCCTGATCATGGTCCAATATTTTATCCATGTCTCTAGAACATCTGTAGAAGTTCTACACTTAAATATGTCACACTGACTATGCATCCTGAGCTGGTTCTATCCAGACCCTCACAACATCCATTAGGCACCTCTACCCAATTTCATTATCACTATTCATTAAACCACTTTCCAGTTCTCAAAGTCTTACCATTTTGTAGTATTCTCCTTTTTAAAATTTCTCTTCCCCACCACTAAAACCACACACATATATTCACACATATATGCACCATATGCTCCTCAATAATCATTTTGGGTCTGTTATTCCATTTTCAAAACAACACAGCAGACAATGTCTCACTGGACGTTCTGCAGCAACACTCCAAGAAGACATCTCTGTCTTCAATATCTGCACATGTCAATATACACAAAGCGGATAAAAAAAATTTTCTTCAGAGTCTAGTTATTCTATATGCTCTGAAGCTTATAAACATTGCATTGTTTCTCATCATATACTGTTTCAACTCAGAAGTTTCTTGCCTAATCTTTAGGATGTTTCTCAAAATTCTTCACCTCACCCCTTTCTATCTCATTATCCCACACAACTTCCTATTCTTGCCAGCATGTTTTTGCATGTGTTGTCCCTCTCTGCATATAATGCCATCTTCTCCCCTCAGCCCTCTCATTTTCCTAACTTTCACTAAAAATACTCACCTACTTGAAAATTTCAAAATGTATTATATAAAGACAAAATAGGCAAAAATTCGGCAAATGTAACAAAAAAGGTTAAATTTTAAAACATTAGAAATGAGAAAGGATCATAAATGAGAAGTGGGGAAATTTTCCAAATGAGAGGGAATTATAGATATAAATACATAATGAGTATGCTTTAAAATATAGATGAAATGGAAAATATTTAGCAAAATAAAACTTAAAAAGAAGCTAGAAAATCCAAATATCATAATAATAAAATAATATATTTAAAAAGTAGTTCAATATAAAAAAGTACATATATATAACAGAATCACTTTGCTGTATACCAGAAACTAACAAAACATTGTAAATTAACCATACTTCAAATTAAAAAAAAAATTTTTTTAAGGCAATCCAAAATATCAAACCCCCTCTCTCTACCTCCTAAACAAAGCATCTGGTCCAGATATTTTCTTGGGAACTTAAGATACAATTATAAATTCAATGTTTTTAAAACTACTCAAGAGCCTAGAAAAAAAAATTGTACGCCCTAAATACATTTGCAAATTACCAGAACTGAGACTAAAGTCAAAGTAAAAAAGGAGTAAAGGAGGATTCAAGATGGCGGTGTGGGAAGATGCAGAGTTAGTATCTCCCTACAACTAGGGTGCCTCCCGGCCACTGCTGGGGGACTTTGACCCCCAAGGAGGCAGGAGGAACCCCAGAGTGAACCACTTGCAGGATCCTGATTCGCAAGCCCAGGGTCGGATGGAAGCTCCTGCGGTGGGAGCTCCAAGTCCGAGCCACTGGACTAACAGAGAACCTCAGACCCCTGGGAATATTCATCGGAGTGAGGACGCACAGAGTTTCTCATCTCAGCACCAAGACCCAGCTCTACCTAATAGCCTACAAACTCCAGTGTTGGAAGCCTCAGGACAAACAACCAATAAAACAGGAACACAATCCCACTCATAACAACAAAAGAAATGAGACATCAAAAAAATATGTCACAGATGAAGGAGCAAGGTAAAAACCTACAAAACCAAATAAATGAAGAGGAAATAGGCAATCTTCCTGAAAAAGAAGTCAGAGAAATGATAGTAAAGATGATCCAGAATCTCAGAAACAGAATGGAAGCACAGATTGTGAAAATACAAGAAATGTTTAACAAAGATCTAGAAGAAATAAAGAACAAACAAACAGAGATGAACAACACAATAACTGAAATGAAAAACAGAAGGAATCAATAACAGAATAAATGAGGCAGAAGGACGAATAAATAAGCAGGAAGACAAAATGGTGGAAATAACTGCTGAGGAGCAGAATAAAGAAAAAACAATGAAAAGAATTGAAGACAATCTCAGAGGCCTCTGGGACAACACTAAACGCACCAACATTAGAACTATAGGGGTCCCAAAAGAAGAAGAGAAAAAGAAAGGGTCTGAGAAAATATTTGATGAGATTATAGTGGAAAAATTCGCTAACATAGGAAAGGAAATAGTCACCCAAGTCCACGAAGCACACAGAGTCCCATACAGGATAAACCGTAGGAAAAACACACAATGACACATATTAATCAAAGTAACAAAAACTAAATTCAAAGAAAAAATATTAAAGCAGCAAGGGAAAAACAAAAAATAACATACAAAAGACTCCCCATAAGGTTAAGAGCTGATTTCTCAGTGGAAACTCAGCAGACCAGAAGGGAGTGGCAATATACTTAAAGTGATGAAAGAGAAAAACCTACAACCAAGATTACTCTACCCAGCAAGGATCTCATTCAGATTTGATGGAGAGGTCAAAAGATTTTCAGGCAAGCAAAAGCTAAGAGAATTCAGTACCACCAAATGAGCTTTATAACAAATGCTAAAGAAACTTCTCTAAGCAGGAAACACAAGAGAAGAAAAAGACCCACAAAGACAAACCCAAAGAAATTAACAAAATGGTAATAGGAACATACATATTGATAAGAACCTTGAATATAAACAGATTAAATGCCCCAACCAAAAGACACAGACTGGCTGAATGGATACAAAAACAAGACCAATATATATGCTGTCTACAGGAGACCCTGTTCAGACCTAGGGACACATACAGACTGAAAGTGAAGGGATGGAAAAAGATATTCCATGCAAATGGAAATCAAAAGAAAGCTGTAGTAGCAATACGCATATCAGATAAAATAAACTTTAAAATAAAGACTGTTACAAGAAATAAGGAGGGACACTGCATAATGATCAAAGAATCAATCCAAGAAGAAGATAAAACAATTATAAATGTCTATGCACCAAACAGAGGAGGACCTCAATACATAAGGCTAACACCCCACTTACACCAAAGGACAGATCATCCAAACAGAAAATAAATAAGGAAACACAAGCTTTAAATGACACCATAGGCCAGATACATCTAATTGACATTTATAGAACATTCCATCTGAAAGTGGCAGAATACACTTTCTTCTCAAGTGCACATGGAAAATTCTCCAGGATAGATCACATCTCAGGTCACAAATCAAGCCTCAGAAAATTTTAAAAAATTGAAATTGTATCAAGCATTTTTTCTGACCACAGCACTATGAGATGAGAAATTAATTACAGAAAAAAAACTGTAAAAAACACAAATACATGGAGGCTAAACAGTGTGCTACTAAATAACCAAGAGATCACTGAAGAAATCAAAGAACAAATAAAAAAATACATAGAAACAAATGACAATGAAAACACAACAACCCAAAACCTATGGGACTCACAAAAGCAGTTCTAAGAGGGAAGTTTATAGCAATTACATCTCACCTCAAGAAACAAGAAAAACGTCAAATAAACAATCTAATCCTACACTTAAAAGAACTAGAGAAGAAAGAACAAAGAAAACCCAAAGTCAGTAGAAGGAAAGAAATCATAAAGATCAGTGCAGAAATAAATGATATAGAAACAAAGAAAACCATAGCAAAGATCAATAAAACTAAAAGCTGGGTTTTTGAGAAGATAAACCAAATTGATAAACCCTTAGCCAGACTCATCAAGAAAAAAAGGGAGAGGATGCAAATCAATAAAATTAGAAATGAAAAAGGAGAAATCACAACTGACACTGCAGAAATACAAAGGATTATAAGAGACTACTACAAACAACTATATGCCAATAAAATGGACAACCACAAAGAAACGGACAAATTCTTGGAAAGGTACAATTTTCCAAGACTGAACCAGGAAGAATTAGAAAATATAAACAGACCTATCACAAAAAGTGAAATTGAAACCATTATTAAAAATCTTCCAAAAAACAAAAGTCCAGGACCAGATGGCTTCACAGGCAAATTCTATCAAACATTTAGAGAAGAGCTAACATCAATCCTTCTCAAACTCTTCCAAAAAATTGCAGAGGGAGAAACATTCCCAAATCCATTCTACAAAGCCACCATCACCCTGATACCAAAACCAGAAAAAGATATAACAAAAAAAGAAAATTACAAACCAATATCACTGATGAACATAGATGCAAAAGTCCTGAACAAAATATTAGCAAACAGAATCCAACAGCACATTAAAAGGATCATACACCATGATTAAGTGGGATTTATCCCAGGGATGCAAGGATTCTTTAATATATGCAAATCAAACAATGTGATACACCATATTAACAAACTGATGATAAAAACCATATGATCATCTCGACACAGAAAAAGCCTTTGACAAAACTCAACACCCATTTATGACAAAAACTCTCCAGAAACTGGGCACAGAGGGAACCTACCTCACCATAATAAAGGCCATATCCACAGCAAACATCATACTCAATGGTGAAAGACTGAAAGCATTTCCACCAGGATCAGGAACAAGACAAGGATGTCCACTCTTGCCACTCTTATTCAACATAGTTTTGGAAGTCCTAGCCACAGAAATCAGGGAAGAAAAAGAAAGAAAAGGAATACGAATTGGAAAGGAAGTAAAGCTGTCACTATTTGCTGATGACATGATACTATACATAGAAAATCTTAAAGATGCCACCAGAAAACTACTAGAACTAATCAATGAATTTGGTAAGGTTGCAGGATACAAATTAATGCACAGAAATATCTGGCATTCCTATACACCACCAATAAAAAATCCAAAAGAGAAATTAAGGAAATACTCCCATTTACCATTGCAAAAAAAGGAATAAAATATCTAGGAATAAACCTGCCTACGGAGGAGAAAAACTTGTACTCAGAAAAGTATAAAACACTGATGAAAGAAATCAAAGATGACATAAACAGATGGAGAAATATACCATGTTCTTGGATTGGAAAAATCAATATTGTGAAAATGACTATACTACCCAAAGCAATCTAGAGATTCAATGCAATGCCTATCAAACTAACAATGGCCCAATGGCATTCTTTACAGAATTAGAACAAAAAATCTTACAATTTGTATGGAAACACAAAAGGCCACAAATAGCCAAAGCAATCTTGTGAAAGAAAAATGGAGCTGGAGGAATCAGGTTCCCTGACTTCAAAATATACTACAAAGCTACAGTAATCAAGATAGTATGGTACTGGCACAAAAACAGAAATATAGATCAATGGTACAGGATAGAATGCCCAGAGATAAACCCACACACATATGGGCACCTAATTTATGATGAAGGAGGAAAGAACATACAATGGAGAAAAGACAGCCTCTTCAATAAGTGGTGCTGGGAAAACTGGACAGCTACATGTAAAAAAAATGAAATTAGAACACTACCTAACACCATACACAAAAATAAACTCAAAATGGATTAAAGAGTTAAATGTAAGACCAGACACTATAAAACTCTTAGAGAAAAACATAGGAAAAATACTCTTTGACATAAACCACAGCAATATCTTTTTTGACCCACCTGCTAGAGTAACAGAAATAAAAGCAAAACTAAACAAATGGACTTAATTAAACTTAAAAGCTTTTGCACCACAAAGGAAACCATAAACAAGATGAAAAGAAAATCCTCAGAATGGGAGAAAATATTTACAAACAAAGCAACTGACAAAGGATTAATCTCCAAAATATACAAACAGCTCATAGAGTTCAATATCAAACAGATAATCCTGTTAAAAATGGGCAGAAGACCTAAATAGACATTTCACCAAAGAAGACATACAGATGGCCAAGAGGCACATACAAACATGCTCAACATCACTAATTATTACAGAAATGCAAATCAAAACTACAATGAGGTATCACCCCATGTTGGTCAGAATGGCCATTATCAAAAAAGATAGAAACAATAAATGCTGGAAAGGGTGTGGTGAAAAGGGAATCCTCCTGCACTGTTGGTGGGAATGTAAATTGATACAACCACTATGGAAAACAGTATGGAGGTTCCTTAAAAAACTAAAAATAGAACTACCATATGATCCAGCAATCCCACTACTGGGCATATACCCTGAGAAAACCATAATTCAAAAAGAGACATGCACTACAATGTTCATTGCAGCACTATTTAGAATACCCAGGACATGGGACCAACCTAAATGTCCATTGACAGATGAATGGATAAAGAAGATGTGGCACATATGTACAATGGTATATTACTCAGCCATAAAAAGAAGTGAAATTGAGTTATTTCGTGAGGTGATGGACCTAGAGTCTGTCATACACAAGTGAAGTAAGTCAGAAAGAGAAAAACAAATACTGTATGTTAACGCATATATATGGAATCTAAAAAAAAAAGAAAAAAGGTACTGATGAATGTAGTTGCAGGGCAGGAGTATAGAGGTAGACACAGAGAATGGAACTGATGACATGGGGTGGGAGGGTGAAGCTGGGGCAAAGTGAGAGTAGCATTGACATATATACACCACCAAATTTAAAATAGTTGGCTGGTGGGAAGCAGTAGCATAGCACAGGGAGATCGGCTCGGTGCTTTGCAATGACCTAGAGGGGTGGGATAAGGAGGATGGGAGGGAGGCTCAAGAGGGAATGGATAGGGGACATATGTATGCATATGGCTGATTCACTTTGTTGTGCAACTGAAACTAACATGGTATTGTGAAGCAATTATACTCCAATAAAGATCTATTAAAAAAAAAAGACAAGATGTTGATAAAGGTAAAAAAAAAAAAAGGATTAAAACATTATAAGCCAACTTCACTTGAGTACAAATACAAAATTCCTAATTAAAATATTAGTAAAAATTATCCAAAAATATATTAAATGAGTAATATAAAATAGGATTTTAAATATCAACATATGATGAAATGGGAGATTGGGACTGACGTATATACACTAATATGTATAAAATGAATAACTAATAAGAACCTGCTGTATAAAAAAATAAATAAAATAAAATTCAAAAAAAAATATCAATGTAACTATTAGTAATAAAATTCAATATATCAACAGAATTAAAAACTACGAAGAGAATTTCCACTTCTGCAATGAAGGAATAAATGGTACCAGACCTGTTCTCACCACCATAAATAAATAGAAAACTGGGTATATTACAAGAAGCAACTGTTTTCAGACATTGGGTACCAGGCAGCATGTGATCCCTGAAGAGAGGGAAACAACTGAAGCAAGCCCTATGGTCATACTGTCTTTCTGCCTGAAGGCATTTTTTTTGAATCATAGTTCAGAGAGTGGGAATCCAAGCAAATCACACTTAATGAGTAATTGGAACCTCTACAAAGCCAGGCGGCAAAGTACTGTGGGTGAATTCTAATCTAAACAGTCCCCAAGTTCACACAGAGCTGAGAGATATACACGTTCTGAAAAGTCATAGTAAAGAGACCTCATTGAGAGCACAGGATATTGAAGAAAGATATCAGAAGGGTTGTGGTTGAATAGCAGAGCCAAATCATCTAAATAAAGACTACTGCAGGCCCATAATAACACAGCATAAAATAAGCCTGGAAAAGATCAGGATGAAAACAAAATTCCATACTTTTTAAAGAAAAACAAGGAAACCAACAACCTCAACAAAATGTCTAATATCCAATAAAAAAATTACTGTACATATGAAGAAGAAATATGTGACAAATAACCAGGGGAAAAGATGTTCAATAAAAATAGGACCAAAATGGCAGAAATTACAGAATTATCAGACAAGGACTTTAAAACAGCTAGAATAAATATGTTCAAGGATTTAAAGGAATATAAGAATATATGAAGAGAAAATAGAAACTATAAAATAAAATGACTAAATGAAGCTAGTACAAGTAAAAAGGATGAAAATACCTGAAATAAAAATTTTAGTAGATAAAATTAGCAGCAATTTAGACACTACAAAAGAAAAGATCAGGAAACTTGAAAACATGGCATTGCTAATTATCCAAACTGAAGCACAGATGAAAAGTCACAGCCAATTATATACAGTCGATTTAAAAAAATAACATTAAATAAAGTTATAGAATGATTAAAAGTGAAACAATGGAAATAAATACAACAAACTTTACTAAAAAGACAAAGCTAGAGTAGTAATATTAGACAAAATATTAATTTCAGAGCAAAGGGTATTACCAGGGATAAAAAACATCATTTCAAGAGATAAAGTAGACAAAAATCAAGAGGAATAACAATCCTAAATTTTCATGTCCCTGATAACAGAGATTCAAAATATATGAAGCAAACATACATAGAAATGAAAGGAGAAATAGAAAAATTCAAAACTATAGAGGTCGCAACACCTTTTTCTCAATGACTACTAGAATAAGTAGACAGAAAATCAGTAAGGATATAGGAGACCTGAATACTACTATCAATAAATTCAAACTAACTGATATTTAAGGAACCTTTCACCTAATAGCAGGAGAATATACATAGTAACCAATTGCACACAGAATATTTATTAACATAGACCATATTCTAGACCACAAAATGAGTCTCAAAAATTTAAAAGGATTCAAGTCATACAAAGTATGTTTTCTGGCAACATGGAATCATATTAGAAATTGATAAGAAGAAATTCCAAAATATTTGGAAATGCAATGACACATTGCTAAATAATCCATGTGTCAAAAGAAATCACAAGGGAAATTGAAAAGTATCTTTAACTAAATGAAAATGAAAACACAACATATCAAAATTTGTATACTGCAACTACAGCAGTGCTTAAAAAGTAGTTTATAGGGACTTCTCTGGTGGCACAGACTCCACGCTCCCAATGCAGGGGGCCCGGGTTCAACCCTTGGTCAGGAAACTAGATCCCATATGCATGCTGCAACTAAGAGTTTGCATACCACAGCTAAGGAGCTGGTGAGCTTCAACTAAGGAGCCTGTGAGCCATAACTAAGGAGCCTGCCTGCCTCAACTAAGCAGCCAGTGAGCTGCAACTAAGGAGCCCATGAGCCACAACTAAGGAGCCTGCCAACAGCAACTAAGGAACACATGTGCTGCAATTAAGGAGCAGGTGAGCCACAACTAAGGAGACCATGCCGCAACTAAGGAGCCCTCCTGCCGCAACTAAGACCCAGCACAACCAAATAAATAAATAAAATATTTTTTTTAAAAGTAGTTTATAGACATAAATGCTTTTATCAGAAATAAAGTAAACTACTTTAAGAAAATAAAGAAGAATAAATCCAACACAACCTAAGCAGGAAAATAGAAATTACAAAGATAAAAGCAAAAATCAATGCATTAGAAAACAGAAAAACATAAGAGAGAAAAATGAATGAAACAAAGAGCTGTTTCGTTGAGAAAATCAATAGAATTAATAAACCTTTAGCCAGGCTGATCAGGAAAAAAAAAAAAGAGAGAAAACAAAAACTATCTATAGCAGGAAGAGAGAGGGGACATAACTACCGACATTAAAAAGGTAATAAAGGGGCTTCCCTGGTGGCGCAGTGGTTGAGAGTCTGCCTGCCGATGCAGGGGACATGGTTTCGTGCCCTGGTCCAGGAAGATCCCACATGCCGCGAAACAGCTGGGCCCATGAGCCATGGCTGCTGAGCCTGCGCGTTCGGAGCCTGTGCTCTGCAATGGGAGAGGCCACAACAGTGAGAGGTCTGCGTACTGCAAATAAATAAATAAATAAATAAATAAAAAGGTAATAAAGGAATATTATAAAGAACTTTATGTCACTAAATTTGACAATCTACATAAAATGTACAAATTCATTGAAAACAAAAACTATGAAAGCTCACTTAAAAAAGAATAGATAAGTCAAATAGTCCTAAACGTATTTTTTAAAATCAATTTGTAGTTAAGAATGTCTTACAAAGAAAATCCCAGGCTTAGGTGGCTTCACTGATGCAGTCTACCAAACTTTTAATGAAGAAATAATATCAATTTTTTGCAAACTCTTAGAAAAATAAGAGGAGGTATCATTTCCCAACTCATTGTGTGAGTCCAGCAACACTTTATTACTAAAACCAGACAACAATATTAAAAGAAAGGACAGTTACTGAGCAATATCCCTAGGAACATAGAAACAATTCTTTTTTTTTTTTTTTTTTTTCGGTACGCGGGCCTCTCACTGTTGTGGCCTCTCCCGTTGCGGAGCACAGGCTCCAGACGTGCAGGCTCAGCGGCCATGGCTCACAGGCCTAGCCACTCCAAGGCATGTGGGATCTTCCTGGACCAGGGCACGAACCAGTGTCCCCTGCATCGGCAGGCAGACTCTCAACCACTGCACCACCAGGGAAGCCCGAAACAATTATTCTTAACAAAAACTTTGTAAGTTGAATTCAACAGTATATAAAAATAATAAGAAATCATAACCAACTGGGATTTATCATGGGAATGTAGAGTTGGTTTAACTAAATAAAATTAATCAATGTGGCTCACCATATTAACAAATCAAAACAAAAATTATGTGATAATCTAAAAGCATGAAAAGCATTTGACAAAATTCAAAATTCATTCAGGATAAAAACCCTCCAAAAATTAGGAATAGATGGTAACTTTTCAACCTGATAGAGTATCTTCTGAAAATCTAGAGTGAACATCACACATAATGGTGAAACACTGAACTATTTGCCCTTAAAAAGAAAGGTGTCCATATTTTATTAGAAGTCTCAACAAGATAATAAGGCCAGAAAAAAGGAATAATATGCATGGATAGGAAAGGAAACAAGTGAAATTATCTTTCTTGCAAATAACATGTTATCTATATAGGAAATTCTAAGTAATCTCCCAATAATCGCATGAATGAAATACCGAATAATCATGCTAAGTGATAGCACCCTGAAGGAAGTAGAATGGAGTGTAAGAGATAAACAGGATGAGAGTGAGGAAGAAGGGCAGTGCTACTGCCTGAGTAACCAAGAAGACAGTCTCTGAGAAAGTGAAACCTGAAGTGAGATCTAAAGGATGAGGCTGGCGGAAAGTGTTCTAGGATGGAACAGCAAGCACAGTGCCCTGAAGCAATATGAAAACCAAAGACACAGCAGAATAAAGATTTTCAATGGAAGATTAAAAATTGCTGTGATTAGCATATTATATGGTTTCTACCTAGTTAATCCAAGACAAACAACTTTAAAAAAATGATTAGAAGTTCTAAACGGATTTAGGAAGATGCCCAGGGACATGACCATTGCACAGCTTAATAGTATAGTGGTTCAAGAGCACAGACCGTGGAGAAGGTTTTGGCCTTGGTTTAAACTGGTTCCACTTCTTCCTGGATCTATTATAGCTGTGGTATAGTTATTTACCTTCTCTATGCCTCAGTATCTTCATCTATAAAATGGGATTAATAATGGCACCCACCTCAGAGTTGGCTTTGGGATTAAAAGTTTTAATATGTGTTAAGTACTATGCCTGGCATATGGTGAAGTCTATCTGAGTGTTAGCTATTTTCTTCTGAGTGTTAGCCCAAGGAATCAACAATTCAAAGATGTTATGAAGAAAGCTAC
This sequence comes from Lipotes vexillifer, assembly GCF_000442215.2. Lineage (NCBI taxonomy): Eukaryota > Metazoa > Chordata > Mammalia > Artiodactyla > Lipotidae > Lipotes > Lipotes vexillifer. The sequence continues at coordinate 107,388 of NW_006782358.1, forward strand.
ACTTTACAATGCCAACAAATATTGTATCATGATTTAACCCTAAATGCTAGAAATATGCAAAGAAAATTATAAAATATATAAGGAAAGCTAACAATTTATGGAAGTTCATGAAGTAAAAACTGATTAAATTGGTAACTATATTTTAGATTTCAAGTCTCAGCCTTACAAAACTGTTAGTTTTCATCCAAATTTCTACAGCTCAGTGCAAGCCCAATCATAATCCCACAAGGATATTTTATAGGACTTGATACATTGATCCTAAAATTCATCAAGAGGAGGAATGAAAAGAAACTTGCCCTACCAGATACTGTAATTATGACAATATTGCAGTAATTAAAACAGCATGAAATTGGCTCAGGAATGAAAAAATAAAATAATAAAACTAAATAGAGTGTAGAAACAGACCTAGTGTTAATGGTACATAATAAAGGCAACATTTAAAATGTCAGAAAAACTCAATAGAGTTTGAGCTATTCACTTGAAAAAGAATTACATTAAATTTCTATCTCACATTATTCACAAAAATAAATTACAAATAGATGACTTAACAATGAATTATATACATACATATGAAAATAATATAATGAATTCACATATATTATATATTGAATTATAAATATTATCTAAATATATATTATTTATAAAATATGTGATATTTTATATATTATAATTATAATGAATATATTATTTATAAGTAATTTAATATATGAAAATACAAAATGCTTTAATATTCTTGTGGTAGTAAAAGTTTTTGTAAGCAACACATAAAACCTAGAAAATTTAAAGGAAAGAGACAGCTTTGACTATTTAATTTTTAAAAATTTGTCTAATAAGGGTGTGAGCAAATGGGCATTTCCATAGACCCTGAGTGAAGACATAAATTGGTACTGTTTAAAGATTAGTCTGGGGGACTTCCCTGGTGGTCCAGTGGTAAAGAAGCCACCTTCCAATGCAGGGGACGCGAGTTCGATCCCTGGTCAGGGAATTAAGATCCCACATGCCGCAGGGCAAATAAGCCCACGCACCACAACTGCTGAGCTCGCACACCACAACTAGAGAGCCCACATGCCGCAACTACAGAGCCCACACTCTCTGGAGCCCGCATGCTGCAACAAAATATCCCAAGTGCCGCAACAAAATATCCCACGTACCACAACTAAGACCAAACTCAGCCAAAAAAATAAATTAAATAACAAAATAAAATTTAAAAAATATATTAAAAAAAGATTAGTTTGGTAGTGTCTACAAACATTTTAAAATGTGTATGCACTTTGACCCAACTATTATACTTCCAGGAATCAATAATACAGAAATATTGATAGTTTAATATGCACACAATAAGGAGGAATTATTAAATTGAGGTCAATTATACCCAAGGACCTGCAGTATGAAAATTTTAGGTTCAAATCCTACTTCCAACTCTTGTTAGCTGTGGGACTCTGAGCAAGATGCAAAATCTCTGAACCTCGATTTTCTCATCTACAAAATAGAAATAATAATAGGACCTAGTTTACAAGTTCATTGGAAAGAAAGAATCAAATAATTCACGTGAAGGGCTTAACACATGGCATGGCACCACATAAGCTTTCAATTAAAAAACTTTTCTTCATTCTCTGCTGTATTTCCCAGAACTTAAGACAGTGCCCATTATATCATAGGAGCTTCATAAAATACTTGTTGAATGAATTTCACATTATGATTTTTCCAGCAGGCCTCATTTCCTCTGGGAAATGTCTGTGATGGACCCTGTCATCTCTGTGATGTGTCTCTCAGGCCTCACTTCAAGAATGAAGGACTTATTACTCCAGCACTGGGAGTGCCGCCAGCAGCCAGCACTCCACTGTCAACCCCCTTGGAAACTGCCTTAAATGAAGAGAGCCACCAGGTCCAAGGACACACCCCCGTCCCAGAGCAGTCCACATCAAGTGACTTGTTGACATGGGGACTTAAAAGCCCAGACCCCGCAACCGAACTTAGTGGAGCTTTGAGGAGTCATCCCATCTTCAGAATTCCCCAAAGGATAACCTGAGGTTTCCACTGAGACAGCATTGCAACCTCTCACCCTGCCAAACCCAGCTTCTTTTCCTTCCTTCTCGGGTGTTCATCCCAAGAACATGCCTTAATAAATCTCCTAAATGCTAATCTTTGAAATGGCTTCTAAAGCAACCCAATCTGTGACAGTCTCTGAAACCTAAATATAAATTAGCACAAAATCCTCTCTTGTAATACTCTGTTGTGTTTTATCACAATTTGTAAATAACAGTAATAATAATTTAGTCCATAACTAGACTGTAAGCTAAGCACGGTCTTAGTTATGTCTGCTTTTGCTTAAAATGTTCATATTTTGGGCTTCCCTGGTGGCGCAGTGGTTGAGAGTCCGCCTGCCGGTGCAGGGGACATGGGTTCATGCCCCGGTCCAGGAAGATCCCACATGCCGCGGAGCGGCAGGGCCCGTGAGCCATGGCCACTGAGCCTGCGCGTCCGCAGCCTGTGCTCCGCAATGGGAGAGGCCACAACAGTGAGAGGCCCACGTACCGTAAAACAAACAAACAAACAAACAAAAAGTTCATATTTTATTCATCATGGAATTTTAAAATTAATTTTTATTTTTAAAAAATTATATTAAAATATTATTTATCCTGATTACTGAGCTTTTTGGTATTGTCTTAAATTTTGTGCCTAAAGTAAGTGGCTCACTCACCTCATCCTCGTCCCAAATCTGGCAGGAACTATATATTTTTATTATTGTTTATTTTGTGTTTTGTGTTGATTTTTGCCACACCTAAGGCAATATCTGACATGTAATAATCATAATAAATATTGGGTAAATAAATGAATGAATTATCTATAAGGATTTTCATTGCAGTTCTGTTTGTGACAGAAAAAAAATGTATCAGTAAATGAAAGTTTAAATTATGATACATCCATGCTATGTAAAAATTTTCAAAAGGATAAGACACACATATGTATATGCTAACATGAGAAGATCTCTAATACATACTGACAAGTTAAAAGCAAGATTCAAAATAATGTATATGGTATATCATACAAACATAGATGATATGTAAAGAGATATCTGAAGAGATAAATAGGGCATTACATAGTAAATGTTAATAGAAGTTATCTTTAGATAAGTTAGTGAAATTGTGTGTTGGAGGAAGGCTATGAAGGAAAATTTATATCCAGTACTGTACGTAATTCTGAATTATCTGAACTTTCAGAGCACTTGAAATCATGTATTAGCTTTTTAAGCTTTTTAAAAATTTTTTCAAAAAGGTTTACCACCTCTAGGAAGCCTTCCTTAATGGAATACTATTGAATACCACTTTACTGTGAGCCTCCTTAGCCTGGTGCACTGGGTCTCCACTTGTTTTCAGGGTGAACCATAAAGTTCCAGTAACTCACATCTACTTATATTCTACCTCATCCACCAGATTGAAAACTCCTTTAAGGATGAGCTGATACTTCTGTTTCTGATGCCTTTCCAATAATACAGCTCAATAGTATTCTAACCAGAGTTGTATCTGACTGCCTCAAAAATGTGAGGCCATGTGGGTCTTACTCATTGTATTTGTATATGGCATACAAATCTATTACTATAGGATTGCCTTTTATATACATTCAAGAAACTAGAATGAATACACAGGTGAACCTAAGTTATAAAAAACAGTTAACAAGCCATACTTAGACATTCTGAAGGTTACCTTCCCACAGAAGTTTCTATACACAAATATTATTATACTTATGCTAAAATTAATACACTATCATAGGATACCAACTTAATGCCAAGCTTTAAGAGAAATGCCTCTGACACAACATTCAATCAAATAGGTTGTCAAACAATCTCTATTACTTATAAAATGTTCCGAAAAATACTGAGTCAGATTAAAAAGACAACAATAACCAATGACAGATTTTTAGTGAGGTGTCTTATACAAAGATTTAATCTTTCTTCTTCTAATTCCTGACTCTGTAGATCATTTGACATGTTCCTTGGGATCCTGGAATTCCCATGGGGAGTGGATAAGTTGACGCCACTAGGCATGACTGTGAAGATTTGGAGAAGACAAAATTACCAAATGACCTGCAAAGAACCAAGTCCATGGAGGTTTACCATTACCTTTCTCTTTGTAAATTTCCTGCAGCTTCTACCTATATTGGATTACATTACAACATATTCAAAGTTGACAAGTTTGTGTACAGCCTGAAATGAATAAAGTAGGTCCTGACATGAGTTTAAATCTCTGAATACAGAGAGATTCAATATGTCAGAGTCTTACTATAATATTACCTGCTGACACTGCACTGAATTTAGAGATCAGTTGCATTTAAAATTTCACTGTTCTCATGCTTGCATTCAGATTTAGAGCCTAGTTTTCTTATCTACAGATTTCAATACTATTTGGATTCTAAAATTTGGATTGGAGGAGGGGGAGGAGGATGAGCATATTTAGAAAAAGTAAATGGATGTGAAGGAGGTTTGGGAATCTGACATCTGAAAGTTATAAATTTTAAAAGCTCTTCTTAACTTTCAGCTAAAACTAATCATCTTTATTTAGTGTTCCTATTAAAAATAAATGTGATGTAACTGCAAACATGTTAAGATTAACAGATACCTAGGAGACAAAAGATACAGTCACAGTTTTCTGGTTTACAACAAAATAAGGATGCTTCAAAGTCTCCTTTTAAAAAAGAAAAGTGATCCCTTGGCATTTACCATTTATTCATTATCCATCTGTCACTACTTCACTTACTATTTCTCAAATAACCATAATTTCTTGGTGCATTTTACATTCTTTTCCTGAAGGTCATTGACAGTACAGATGATAAGTCAATACACACATTAAAAGCATAAAGAGACCAGATAGCATCTAACGTACTATTTAATCACCCAGGCCCAATTCTACTTGGGATCCTTCAGACCTAATGTCAGCTCAGAGAAATGCTGATTCATTTTAATAAGATTCAGTGCATAATCAGGCTGGAAAGACAGAGGAATCATACCAAAAATGAGTGCCATATTAATTAACAAACTGAAGAAACTCATATCATCAAACACAAAGGCTGAAAGGACATGTTTTGGATGAATTCTGTTTTATAGGAGAATATTAAATTATTTAATTAAGGCTAGAGTCCTAGTTTAAGATTGAGGATCGTTTCAAGTATCTTTTTCCCTAGAAAATTTAAACTAACAACTGAGATATTGAAGCTCTTCACACATGGGGAAGATAATGAAGCCAATAAACAGATTTATAAATAATACAGCCTAGAAAATATGTGTGAAAACTTTCTCCTTCCTTTCCTATGGAACCCTCAACTTAAATCCAGAGGAGTAAGGAGCGACATCCATCACATCACCAGAAATGATTTCTAAATGCAAAATAGTGTGTTTCTTAAACAGCAGTTCTCCCCCTCCACTTACAGAATTTGTTCTGGAAGCATGATGGCATCAGAAAAACATAATTCTTTTCTTTTCATCTTCCTATTCTTCAGCCAATGATTTACCTTTGTTGAACCTCAATTTCCTCATCTGTAAAATGGGGACAATAACACTTTGCTTAGGACACTTGAGGATCAAATGAGATGTCTACACAGTAAAGCACATAACACACTGACCCTGTACATGAGGTTGCACAGAAGGCCTACTTCTTCCTATTGTTTTCCTTTTGTATGATTGTGTCTTTCCACAATGTGCAAACTTTCTTCAAAACGAGGGCACCAGCAGTGTCTGCCATACTGGGAAAGTTTCACAGGTACTAAGCAGCATCTCAGATTACTACATTAATGAATTATAACTCTGAATTACCAAACAGATGAACAAAATCATTCACTTAGTGAGGACTCAAGTCTTTGAGACCAAATTAATATTTATGTCTTTTAAGTAACTAATTGGGTAAAATGTCTGGGAATGCTGAAAGAAAAGAAATTGCTATTAAACAAATATAATTTTGATCAAATGAGCTAAGCTTTTATGATTTTTACTTTATGATTTATACAGAAATATACATGTCAGTGAATTAGTGCTAGGCTCCTTAACGTTCTATTTTGGAGAGCTTTTTTCAAGTGTTCCTTCTTCACAAAACTCTGATTTAAGCTTGGTGCTTAGAATGAAATATCAGAATGACAGTTCAAATACTGAAACTCTTCATATATTAGGAAGATAATAAATACCACCAACAAATGTATAAATAATACAACCCAGAAAACATTTCTGTATATTTCTTCCTCTTCTCATTCACACCGAACCATTAACTTACTTCCCTGAAGCATTTGAAAGAGTGACCAGAGTAGTAAAAATGAAAGTGTAGCACGGTAAGCAAAAAAGAGACAGCTGATTCCTCTGGAAGAAAAAAAGGTGTCAGCACTTACCAAAATATGTATCCCAATGTGTGTTCACAAAAGCAAACTTTTACAGGGTTCTTGGCTTTATAAATACTAAAGAAAGGAGGGAAAGCGCATATTAACCACAGTCCCCTCATTAAAAGCAGTTTGGCATAGAAAAGATGAGTTGCTGCTAAAATAGCAAATAACACCTTTTCGGCTCAACACCCAAAGTCTATCTGACATGAGGGGCGACAGTATGCCACTTAAAATGATGTGCTTCCTGCCTAGGAAATGATATGGATGGCAGTACCTGACTGAGTGTAACAGTAGTATAATGGCAGCCTCTGAAGGCTGCTTTATTTGGTAATTGTTTGGGAATAGGTCTCTATACTAGCTACATAATTTCTCACAGGGATGGTATATCATCTGAGGGTTTCAAGTTATATTCACCTGGAAAAGGTAATCTACAATGAGGGGAAAAAGTATACAACAGCATGACTATGATGTCTCTACAAGGTGAAAATGCCTGCAGTAAAGAACAGCACACTGATTTATTTAAGAGCTGCTGTCAACATGTGCTTCCCATAGGCCCCAAGGACTAATACACTCTTGCAAGGAAGCAAATTTGGATCTTAGAGACAGACAAAGCTCCTAGAACTGATTATTCAGTTAAGTCCCTAGGAACTCTTAACACATTTCATATTTTTCAGTTTGAAAGAATGGTACTACTTATCTAGAAACCTCCTTTCTCCCAGAAACATTATCCATCAACAAAAATATGACATAAGCAAAAAAAGAATTAGATGTCTTCATATTTACTGTTTCCTTTACAGCATCCTATACACAAATATATGTCTAATATCCAGCAGCCAGTCAGAAAAATTATTACTCAGCCAAACTATTCATGCTCATCCCAGTGAATGACTCAGTAAAATGTTGCTGAGTCAGGGTCTCAAATTCTACCAATTCTGATGACCAGCTTCACAACAGAGTTCATTCCTGGACATTTTGCTTTTAGAAAACTGATCAAAGAAAAATGCACTAAGAGAAATGGACATAAAAATTCAAGTTGATAAGCTTGGTTTTATCTCTGGTCACAATTTCTGATATATTGGTAAATTTACAGTTTTCACCATGTCATTTGGTATTATCACTAGTAATTTAACACTTGTTTTAATGTTATAAATTGTCCTGTTACTCTTAGCCAATGACTCAGACCAGGCCAGAGCTAGAAAGAGCCTTAAATAAATTGTCACTCTTTAAAACTGACATATATACCTAAATCTACCAATTTCTATAAAAATTCAAAATTCTGAAGCAGATAGACAAAAATGAAAAATTACACACACAAAGTGAGGTAAACCAAAGACAAATATCATATGATATCACTTATATGTGGAGTTTGAAAAAAGGATACAAATGAAATTATTTACAAAACAGAAATAAACCCATAGATATAGAAAACATACTTATGGTTACCAAAGGGGAAAAGGGGGGGTGATAAATTAGGAATTTGGGATTAACAGAAACACACTACTATATATAAAATAGATAAAGAACAAGGACTTACTGTATAGCGCAGGGAACTAACTTCATTTTCTTGTAATAACCTATAATGGAAAAGAACCTGAAAAAGAATATATATATATATATATATATATATATATGAGGTATTATATACCTCATATGAGGTATATACCTCAATGAGGTATTATAAAGTATATAAAGTATTATATGAGGTATTATAAAGTATCTGAGACCCTTCAGAGACATGGGCTGGACTGTCAGAAAGAAGAGAGGAAAACACTAAAACACCCTTAAATCCCCTAATTAAAGTCCCTTTGTTGAGAAATCATGCTTGCTTATGTTCTACATCAGAAATGCCATTTGAATATTCATTTATTTACCAATAAATTTAAATAGCTACTATGTGCCAGGCACTGTCCTAGATGTTTAGGATACATCAGTGAACAAAAATGACCAAGATCTTTGCCATCATAGATCTTACATTCTAGCAGAGTGATACTGGGTTTAGGATAAAAGTGGCATTACAAAGAAAGGAATGGATAAACCTCTTAGTAGTGTTGAGACCATTGTGCATCCATTTGGAATAAAATAAAATTAGATCTCTAGCTCACTCTGGACATGAAAATCATAATAGGTAGAAATTTTTAGAATAAAATACAAAAAAACATCAGTAGGAACTTAAAGCAGAAAAGAATTTCATAAACAGGACACAAAGTAACATCCGCTTTGTTATATTTGGTTATATAATAAGTAAAAGCTTCTGGAAACAACAAAAATGAAGCCACAGTTTGGGAGAAGGCACACAACTAGGAAAGAATTTGTACCCAGGATTCACAGAGCATTCCAACAAATTGATGGGAAACAAAGATTGAAAGCCTAGTTTTAAAAATGGGTGAAGAATATGAGCAGCAATTCATAGAAGGGAAAATCTGGATAGTCAATAAACCAATGAAAGGTGTTAAACCCCTAAAGTTACAAGGAAAAGGCAAATTAAAATATCAATGAGATACAATTTTATGCCCATTATAATAAGTAGCAAATATTTTAAAGTCAAACAATACCAGGTGTTGATGAAGTAGTATAGCACTAGGACTTCTCATTCAGTGCTGAGGAGAGAGGAGTTTGGTACTCATGCATTATACAGCAACTTGGTAATACCTAGGAAACTTAGCTTGCATGCTTGCACAAGGAGACCTGCATGAGGATGTTCCTCATACTACTACTATGTGCAAGAGCAAAAGTTCAGAAACAAATTCAATGGCCCATTACAGGGGACTAGATAGATTGCAGCATATTCAACAATGGAAAACTGCAGCTGTTAAACTGAATGCACTGGGGCCACATATAATTAACATAGAGAGTCTTCAGAAAGAATGTTGAAAGAAAAAAATGAGTTGCAGAAGGAAACACAGTATAATAACACATAGTTTCAAAATCCACAAGTATCTGTTAAACGTTTATGGAGGTTTAGATTTGTACAAAAAGTAGTTTAAAAACCATCAACATGAAAGACATTAAATTCATGATGGTAGTTATTTCTGGAGCAGGGGCAGAGTTAGGGAGGTGGATACTGTACCCTCAACTCTAACTAATTTTTTTAAATATCTCCAGTGAAGATGGCAAAAATCTTATGATTTAATGTGATTGATAGACATGTAAGTGTTCACAACATTAACCTCTACAATTACCTACAAATGTAAAATATTTCATAATAACTGTTGATTTTTAAATGAGAGAAAAAAATAAAATAAAATTAGATGAAATTTGTTCCTTTGTACCTAATTAAGGCAAAAAGGATTTGAGACCATGGGCTCACAATATCTTCTCTGAAAAAAAAAAAATTTAAAGAATGGGGCCACGCTCTTGCCATTTTCCGCTTCCCCCTCCCCCCCCCTCCAAAGTGACATATTCAGTGGTTGGCTGCTGGTTGCCAACTGTATGCAAAATCCCTTTGCCATTGCCCCCATAAGTCACACCCTAGGATTGTTTGAAGCTGTGGAGAAGCCCACCTTCAGGAAGAGTCTGGAAGCAGGACAGGAAATACTCAGCCTTGCACTCAATAGGGAATAAACTGACAAAATTCATTGATCAATTTCTACCTTTTGGTATCTTTTTTAATTCCCACCTTTTTGCAATTAAAAAAAAAAAAAGAATTAAAGTGTGATTTTGTCCAGAGAGAATAGACATCACTAATTTTGGCAGGCCATAGAATAGAAACACAAAGTAATAATATTAAATTATTATTCCCCCAACTTCTTCCTCTCAGGGATGTTTTTAAACCCTATCTTAAAGGTTTTTTTAAAACAATGGTTTAATTTATTCACTTGTAATTTCCATAGCTAATAAATTCATCCGTCATCTTGTTTTAGGCACTTCACACTGCTTCCTTTGTGAAATGACCCCATCCTCACAGAGGCAAAGAATTTAGCACAATCTTATTTTCCACATTATACTGATCTTAGCCAATATAACCTAAGGGTTTAAACATAAATTGTTTTATTACAATTTTACATTATAGATCATATATTTCAAAGAGGATTTTTAATGCTTAAGGATTATCTGGACAGCTCTATATGTTTAAATTGTATTAATGGATAATATAGTATTTTTATAGTCAGACTTCCTCATTTTTTTACTTCTTATTTTTGAATTTTGATCAGTAAGAGCTGTGCTTTCCAAACTTTAATGTGCATATCATATCAATCACCTAGGGATCTTGTTAAAATGCAGGTTCTAACTTCTGTAGGTCTGGGGAGGGGCTTGAGACTCTGCATTACTAACAAGCTCCCAGGTGATGCTGATGCACTACCTTTGATTAGCAAAGAGCCCAAGAAAATTTTTCCATGTTGTATGAGTAGTACTTTTTCTGTGTCTTAGCATATTTGAGAATGTTTTTCGATTGTCTATACATGTGAATAACATCTTCACTAGGAAGAGAATACTTGAAAGACAGACATTTCTCACAAATCTCTTTGCTAGATGCTCTACTATCTTCCAGCACTTCACATTTCAGGGAATATTGAGGTTCACCTTATTTGAGCCCCTTGAAATACAGCAACAATTTTTTTCATTCCAGGAAGCTTGCAAGAGATTTTCAATATCACATAAGTTCAAGCTTTTGCCAAGAAAAAATCTAGATGTATTTGTATTTATATTTAATTTGGTTTAAAAAAATTGGAAATTAAGTTTTCCAAGCTTGTGAAAAAAAATTTTTCTTCATCCCTGATTATGACATTTGCCCTATATTCTTATATTTATTTATCAAGAATTTTTATTTTCCTTAGATTGGATCATCTCCTTTATTCTCAATACCTATTTATTTCATCAGTTATAGCTGGAGATTTTAATACCCCACTTTCAATAACTGGTAGAACTAGATAGAAAAATAGTAAGGATACAATGACTTGAACACTATCAACCAACTTGATGTAACTGACATTTATACAATAGAATACTTTACAACAATGAAAATGAAAGAACTATGGCTAAACTTGTCCATATCAATGAATCTTAGAAACAAGGTTGAGGGAGAGGAAGGTTTTATAAAATAATACCTTCACTATAATACTATTTCTGTAAAAACAAGCAAAAGTAAATAATATGTTGTTTGAGGGAAATGGGTATATATATACATATATCTATACATACAGATAGATAGATAGATAGATAGGTATAGATACAGATAGCTCATGAGAAACAAACAAAAGAGGAATACAACAAAATTCAGTTTATTTCTACTTCTTGGGGAAATGAATACACATACATTTAAAGTTCTTGAATGTTCTACTTCTTAAAATAGATAGTAGATCTATTGTTTTATTTCATTATTATCATAATCGTAATCAAATATTTAAAATTCCAATCATAGAACCAGCTCCTACTGAGGCTCAGAAACAGGTGGAGGGAATGATGGAGTGAGGACCTCTATAAATCTGCTCCTACATAAATGCAGTAAAAACCTAGCAAAATTTATTTGAATTAATTCAAGAATTAAAAAATAATAATAATAAATTCAGAACTCTAAAATTTAACCAAGGGTTTTCAACAATCTTGGGAATCTTCATTAAAGAAATAATGCAGAAACTCAGTAAGAACTTTTGGCATTTTCACTTGACCTACTCCCAACCCCCTGCCCCAGCTCCATGGGAGCCTTGAAGACCAGCAGTCTTTCAACCACCAAGAGCCAACAACAGCCTTACAAAAACAAGAGAGGGAACACTAGGTTTGAAGAGGCTCAAAAAGCTACAGCCCCAGAGCATTGACACTATTTGACCTATTGCACAGCAAGTTGAAAAAGTGCCAAGTTGCAGTATTTTTTTATTATTTGACCTAATTAGCAGTTCATTCCAAAGAAAAAGGTCTATCCTGATACTGTCTGTCAAAAACAATCAGTGACAACTGTTTACCATCACAGCTTCCTGAGGCTCTGATACCACTTTGGGCAACCAAGAGCCTGGCCAAAATTTTACAAAGTAGATCCTGGGAATGAGATGTCCAGAGGGAAGGCACAAAAAAGCTCTGATATATTTCTGAGGATTTAGAGGAACCAAATCATGTGCAGGACTATGCACAAGCCCAGGAAAGACCTGTTCATGCACCTATCTCTTGCCTCTGGCTGACCTTGAGGTCTCTGTAAGCAGAAAATGAAGGCTAGGGTGAAAGTTGTAAGTTGAATAAGGCTGATGGTGTGGTCCAACACACATAAAACACCTCAGCAAAGGGTGGAAGACTTATTGCTCTAAGCCATTTAAGGAAATCTCTAACCAATCATTACCTGATTACTAAGTTAACCAAGCAAAGACTTCAGCACTTGCATAAAACAGGGAGTACATACTTTACAGAATTAGTCTAAGAAAGTCACTGAACAAACATATAAGCAACAACAACAACAAAATACAAACAGCAAGGACCATAGGGCAGACAGCAGAAGCAAGAAGAACTACAATCCTGCAGCCTGTGGGACAAAAAATAAATTCACAGAAAGATACACAAGATGAAAAGGCAGAGGGCTATGTACCAGATGAAGGAACAAGATAAAACCGCAGAAAAACAACTAAATGAAGTGGAGATAGGCAACCTCCCAGAAAAAGAATTCAGAGTAATGATAGTGAAGATGATCCAGGACCTCGGAAAAAGAATGGAGGCAAAGATTGAGAAGATGCAAGAAATGTTTAACAAAGACCTAGAATAATCAAAGAACAAACAAACGGAGATGAACAATACAAAAACTGAAATGAAAACTACACTAGAAGGAATCAATAGCAGAATAACTGAGGCAGAAGAATGGATAAGTGACCTGGAAGACAGAATGGTGGAATTCACTGCTGAGGAACAGAATAAAGAAAAAAAAATGAAAAGAAATGAAGACAGCCTAAGAGACCTCTAAGACAACATTAAACATAACAACATTCACATTATAGGGGTCCCAGAAGTAGAAGAGAGAGAGAAAGGACCCAAGAAAATATTTGAAGAAATTATAGTTGAAAACTTTCCTAACATGGGAAAGGAAATAGCCACCCAAGTGCAGGAAGTGCAGAATCCCATACAGGATAAACCCAAGGAGAAACAGGCTGAGACACATAGTAATCAGACTGGCAAAAATTAAAGACAAAGGAAAATTATTGAAAACAGCAAGGGAAAAACAACGAATAACATACAAGGGATGTATCAAGGGATATCCTTATCCATAAGGATAACAGCTGATTTCTCAGCAGAAACTGTACAAGCCAGAAGGGAGTGGCATGACATATTTAAAGTGATGAAAGGGAAGAAGCTACAATCAAGATTACTCTACCCGGCAAGGATCTCATTCAGATTTGATGGTGAAATCAAAAGCTTTACAGACAAGCAAAAGCTAAGAGAATTCAGCACCACCAAACCAGCTCTACAACAAATGTTAAAGAAACTTCTCTAAGTGGGAAGCACAAGAGAAGAAGATGACCTGCAAAAACAAATGCAAAACAAATAAGAAAATGGTAATAGGAACATACATATCAATAATTACCTTAAACGTGAATGGATTAAATGCTCCAACCAAAAGACACAGGTTTGCTGAATGCATACAAAAACAAGATCCATATATATGCTGTCTACAAGAGACCCACTTCAGACCTAGGGACACATACAGACTGAAAGTGAGGGGATGGAAAAGGATATTCCATGAAAATGGAAATCAAAAGAAAGCTGGAGTAGCAATACTCATCAGATAAAATAGACTTTAAATAAAGAATGTTACAAGAGACAAAAAGGACACTACATAATGATCAAGGTATCAATCTAAGAAGAAGATATAACAATTATAAATGTATATGCTCCCAACATATGAGCACCTCAATACATAAGGCAACTGTTAAGAGCTGTAAAAGAGGAAATCGATAATAACACCATAATAGTGGGGGACTTTAACACCTCACTTACACCAATGGACAGATCATCCAAACAGAAAATTAATAAGGAAACACAAGCTTTAAATGACACAATTGACCAGATAGATTTAACTGATATTTATAGGACATTCCATCTAAAAACAGCAGATTACACTTTCTTCTCAAGTGCACATGGAACATTCTCCAGGATAGATCACATCTTGGATCACAAATCAGCCTCAGTAAATTTAAGAAAATTGAAATCATATCAAGCATCTTTTCTGACCACAACACTATGAGATTAGAAATCAATTTCTAATTTCAGGGAAAAAAACATAAAAAATACAAACACATGGAGGCTTAACAATATGTTACTAAATAACCAAGAGATCACTGAAGAAATCAAAAAGGAAATCAAAAAATACCTAGAGACAAATTACAATGAAAACACGATGATCCAATACCAATGGGATGCAGTAAAAGAAGTTCTAAGAGGGAAATTTACAGCAATACAAGCCTACCTCAAGAAACAAGAAAAATCTCAAATAAACAATCTAACCTCAAACCTAAAGGAACTAGAGAAAGAAGAACAAACAAAACCCAGAGTTAGTAGAAGGAAAGAAATAATAAAGATCAGAACGGGAATAAATGAAATAGAAACAAAGAAAACAAGAGCAAAGATCAATAAAACTAAAGTCTGGTTCCTTGAGAAGATAAACAAACTTGATAAACCTTAACTAGACTCATCAAGAAAAAGAGGGAGAAGACTCAAATCAATAAAATTAGAAATGAAAAAGGAAAAGTTACAACAGACACTGCAGAAATACAAAGCATCATAAGAGACTACTACAAGCAACTCTATGCCAATAAAATGGACAACCTGGAAGAAATGGACAAATTCCTAGAAAGGTATAACCTTCCAAGACTGAACCAGGAAGAAATAGAAAATATGAACAGACCAATCACAAGTAATTAAATTGAAACTGTGATTAAAAATCTTCCAACAAACAAAAGTCCAGGACCAGATGGCTTCACAGGTGAATTCTATCAAACATTTAGAGAAGAGCTAACACCCATCCTTCTCAAGCTCTTCCAAAAAATTTTGGAGGAAGGAACACTCCCAAACTCATTCTATGAGGCCACCATCACCCTGATACCAAAACCAGACAAAGATATTACAAAAAAAGAAAATTACAGACCAATATCACTGATGAATATAGATGCAACAATCCTCAACAAAATACTAGCAAACAGAATCCAACAGCACATTAAAAGGACCATACACCATGATCAAGTGAGATTTATCCCAGGGATGCAAGGATTCTTCAATATATGCAATTCAATCAATGTGATACACCATATTAACAAACTGAAGAATAAAAACCATATGATTATCTCAACAGATGCAAAAAAGCTTTCGGCAAAATTCAACACCCATTTATGATAAAAAACTCTCCAAATAGTGGGCATAGAGGGAACCTACCTCAACATAATAAAGGCCATATACAACAAACTCACAGCAAACATCATTCTCAATGGTGAAAAACAGAAAACATTTCCTCTAAGATGAGGAACAAGACAAGGATGTCCACTCTCACCACTATTATTCAACATAGTTTTGGAAGTCCTAGCCACATTAATCAGAAAAGATAAAGAAATAAAAGGAATCCAAATCGGAAAAGAAGTAAAACTGTCACTGTTTGCAGATGACATGATACTATACATAGAGAATCCTAAAGATGCCACCAAAAAACTACTAGAGATAATCAATGAATTTTGTAAAGTTGCAGGATACAAAATGCGCAGAAATCTCTTGCATTCCTGTACACTAACGATGAAAAATCTGAAAGAGAATTTAAGGAAACACTCCCATTTACCATTGCAACAAAAAGAATAAAATACCTAGGAATAAACCTACCTAGGGAGACAAAAGACCTGTATGCAGAAAACTATAAGACACTGATGAACGAAATTAAAGATGACACAAACAGATTGAAAGATATACCATGTTCTTGGATTGGATGAATCAATATTGTGAAAATGACTATACTACCCAAAGCAATCTACAGATTGAATGCAATCCCTATCAAATTACCAATGGCATTTTTTACAGAACTGGAACAAAAAAATCTTAAAATTTGTATGGAGACACAAAAGACCCTGAATAGCCAAGGCAGTTTTAAGGAAAAAAACAGAGCTGGAGGAATCAGACTCTCTGACTTCAGACTATACTACAAAGCTACAATAATCAAGACAATATGGTACTGGCACAGAAACAGAGATATAGATTAATGGAACAGGATAGAAATCCCAGAAATAAACCCATGCACCTATGGTCAACTAATCTATGACAAAGGAAGCAAGGATATACAGTGGATAAAAGGCAGTCTCTTCAATAAGTGGTGCTGGGAAAACTGTACAACTACATGTAAAAGAATGAAATTAGAACACTTCCTAACACCATACACAAAAATAAACTCAAAATGGATTAGAGACCTAAATGTAAGACCGGACACCATAAAACTCTTAGAGAAAAACTTAGGAAGAATGCTCTTTGACATAAATCACAGCAAGATCTTTTTTGATCCACCTTCTAGAGTAGTGGAAATAAAAACAAAAATAAACAAATGGGACCTAATAAAACTTAAAAGCTTTTGCAAAGCAAAGGAAACTGAAAACAAGATGAAAAGACAACCCTCAGAATGGGAGAAAATATTTACAAACAAATCAGTGGAGAAAGGATTAATCTCCAAAATATATAAACAGCTCATGCAGCTCAATATTAAAAAAACAAACAACCCAATCCAAAAATGGGCAGAAGACCTAAATAGACATTTCTCCAAAGATGACATACAGATGACCAAGAAGCACATGAAAAGCTGCTCAGCATCACTAATTATTAGAGAAATGCAAATCAATACTACAATGAGGTATCACCTCACACCAGTTAGAATGTACATCATCAGAAAATCTACAAACAACAAATGCTGGAGAGGGTGTGGAGAAAAGGAACCCTCTTGCACTATTGGTGGGAATGTAAATTGATATAGTCACTATGGAGAACAGTATGGAGGTTACTTAAAAAACTAAAAATAAAGTTACCATATGACCCAGCAATCCCACTACTGGACATATACCCAGAGAAAACCATAATTCAAAAAGACACATGCACCCCAATGTTCATTGCAGCACCATTTAGAATAGCCAGGTCATGGAAGCAACCTAAATTGCCATTGACAAATGAATGGATAAAGAAGATGTGGTACATATATACAATGGAATATTATTCAGCCAGAAAAAGAACAAAATTGGGTCATTTGTAGAGACGTGGATGAATCTAGAGACTGTCATACAGAGTGAAGTCAGAAAGAGAAAAACAAGTATCGTACCCTAACACATATATGTGGAACCTAGAAAAATGGTACAGATGAACCGGTTTGCAGGGCAGAAATTGAGACACAGATGTAGAGAACAAACGTATGGACACCAAGGGGGGAAACAGACACGGGGTGGTGGTGGTGCTGTGATGAATTGGGAGATTGGGATTGACATATATACAGTAATATGTATAAAATGGGTAACTATTAAGAACCTGCTGTATAAAAAAATAAATAAAATAAAATTCAAAAAAACCCCAAACAAACAGTAAGAAAAACCCTTGGGGTGGCCGTGGGTGGGAATGGGGATCTGATTTCCAGAGTTACCACATTATGTTATCTAAAATATCCAGTTTTTAACAACAAGAACAACAACAAAAATAGTAAGGCTTGCAGAGAAGCAGAAAAGTATGGCCTGTACACAAGAAAAATAGCAGTCATCAGAAATTTATCTGAAGGGCAGCAAATGTTGGACTTATTTTATGAAACCTTTTATTATTATTATTAATTATTATTATAAGTAGTTCAAAAAATTTTAATCCCTGTATAAAGAATGATCAAGAAAATAAGAATACAAACCAAAGACTAGGAGAAAATATTTACAAAAGATATATCTGATAAAGGAAATATATATCTGATAAAGGAATATATCCAAAATATATTTATATATTTATATATTAATATAAAGAACATTTAAAACTCAACAATGAGAAAATGAACATTCCAATTGAGATCAACAGCTGATTTCTACCAGAAATCAGGGAGACCTCAAGACAGTGGATTGACATAAATAACATGCTAATAAAAAGATTTTAACCAAGAATTCTATATCCTGAAAAACTATCCTTCAAAAATGAAGGAGAAATAAGACATTCCCAAATAAACAAAAACTGAAAGAATTCATCACTAACAGACCTGTCCTATAAGGAATACTAAAGGGATTCGTTCAAGTTAAATAAAAAAACACAGGAGAGTACTTGAATCCATATGAAGAAATAAAAAAACACTGATAAAGATAATTATATAGATAAATACAAGAAGTACAACTGTACTTTTTTGTAACACTTTGCCTATCTGATTTATAAGAAAACCTCATAAAGTAATAATTATGAAACCATGTTGAAGCACTTACAATATGCTGAAGATGTAATTTGTTTACCAGTAATCACACAAAGGAGTGGGGAGAGAATGAAATTATGCTACAGCAAAGTTTTGTGTTCTACTAAAATTAAGTTGGTACTAAGGTAAACTAGATTGTTTTCAGTTAGGATATTAATTTTAATCCTAGGACAACCACTTAAAAATGCAAAACATATATTAAAAGAAATAGCAAGGTCAGAAATTGTAGAAGGGATTTAAAAAATAGTCTCTATATGCAACACACTTTAGACTTAAAGACACAAAAAGCTGAAAGTAAAGTGGTGGGAAATAATGCCATGCAAACAGAAACCAAAAGAGAACTAGAGTGGCTATACTAATATCAGACAAAATATACTTTAAGACAAAATTGTTAACAAAGAGCACATTTATAAGGATAAAATGGTCAATCCATCATTAAAATGTAACAATAATAAATACACATGCACTTACAAAAGAAACTCAAACTATATGAAGCAAAACTGACAGAACTGAAAGGACAAACAGAGAGTTCAAGAATAATAGTTGAAGACTTCATACCCCACTTTCAATAATAGATAGAACAACTGATCAGAATATCAACAAGGCTACTAAATAGTTGAAAAACACTATAAGCCAATTAGACCTAACAGACATCTCTAGACCACTTCACCCAACAACAGCAGAATACACATTCTTCTCAAGTACCTGTGGAACATTCTCTAAGACAGATCATGTGCTAGGTCATAAAACAAGTTTAAATAAATTTAAAAGGATTGAAATTATACAAAGTAGATTCCCTGATCAAAATGGAATTAAATATAAATCAACAGCAGAAGAAAACTGGGAGAATTCACAAATATATTGAAACAACATTCTCCTAAGTAACCAATGTATTAAAGAAGAAATCACAATAGAAATTATAAAATGTTTTGAGATGAGTTAAAACAAAACTATAATGTACAAAAACTTATAGGATATAGGCAAAACAGTTCTTAGAGGTAAATTTATAACTGTAAATTCCTATATTGAAGAAAAATAACTACGTTAATATTTATGAAATATTAATCCTTGGGTTGCTCTTAGTTTTTACTTTCTCCTTGGGTTTCCCACCACCCATTCCTCAAGGTAACCAGGCGATTCTGAATTCATCACCTTATCCTTATGAAATCATTTCATTATCACAACAACCCTAAGCTATAAGTACTATTATTAGTTCCAATTAATGAGTTACAGAACTAAATCACAGGGAAGTTAGGTAATTTGCCCAAGGTCGCAGAACTTATAACTGAGAGATGGGGAATGAAACTTCAAAGTCTGGCATCCAGAGATAGGCTGAGGTCAGAGAAAGGACTCAATTCTTGGCTACTGAGTTTCAAAATGAATATTTAAACTTCATGGTATATACCAGGACTTGGGAAATATCAGCCCATGGCCTGTTTTTGTATGACCTATGAGTTGAGAATGATTCTTAAATTTTTAAATGTTATAAAAATTTGTAGAATATTTCATAACACATGAAAACTATATGAAACTGTTTCCAGTTCTTTGCATTTTGTCAGAATAGAAGCTGAATATACTCACTTGTCATGCCATACAGCAGTTCCATGGCTTAGCAAGATAAAATTTTATTGCTGTTTTTTGAGCTCAAGGCCAAGACTGAAATTTTTCTGAATGAGACCAATTGCCTTCAACTATGATTATCCAACACTGAATGGCTTTTGAAATTAGTTTTGTTGAAGACTCAATAATGTTTCTAGACTTAAAAGCTTTCCTTCAAATTTCTAGCTCTGGCAGTGACAATATAGATGGTACTGGACTAAACCTCCTGCTTAACATTGTTATGAAAGCTGGACAACATACTTTACAAATGGTTGAAGGCATATAGAGAAGCCAATGCAAGCAGTATATAAGAGGCTTTGTGTTTCTTCAGAAAAGGGAAACAGAGGAAATGAACTTTACAATCACCTTGGCTTTTTTTCCCTAAGAGTATTTCCCAATTTACAGAGCTCAGGAATGAAGCAAACCCAAACAAAAACAGTGGTCCTGCTGGGCTGGCAAGGCAGAGGTCCAAGTCTGGGCAGCCAAAGAGGCTAAAATGTAAGGGGCAAAGTCTCAGAGAGCAAGGAACCACAGTTCTTCTAAAGATTTGCCAACAAATTCCTTTTTGGTAGTCAGCTGACAGTAAGGCTCTATGTGCACAGGATTGTAGTACATACACAAAAACAAACCCACAAACAAAGACAGCAGCTAGGAGGCTAGAAAGCTAAGCATAGAAGTGAGCAGCCTCCTGGTGCTAGGGAGACAGGGGTTGGAGTTCAAGGTCCTAGCCAAGTGAGAAGGGCTGGAATTTCTGCATATTTGGAGACCTGCACTCAAGGTCTAAGGACTAACCTTAGGATTAAGGGAAACAACTTGAGCCCTAACAAACAGCCATTTCTAAGATCAAAATGATTTGTTATACTCATCTCTCTGCCAAGAATATTAACCCTCTTTGGTCCATTTTTTAGTCCATGGTCTATTAACAATTGTGTGCAGGTAAATGTTTCACAGCTGGCTCTCCAAGTCCTGATTTATAGCATTTGCTTGTTTACATTGTGAACTTACTCCCACCATGGCCAATTTCAAGCTACCAGTGTGATATCACTGAACATAGATCCATAAAGAGATGTGCTCGATTGACTCTCACCAGCTGGCCCCAGCACACTCCAGGAATCATGAAGCCCAAACCCTACCCTTTACACCTTCAAACTCAACAGAAAGGAAAGAATGACTTTAAAAACTCCAATACATGTCATAATTTAGCATTTGTTTTAGTATTTGAAAATGTTGAAGTTATTTGAATAATTACCTGTTTTTAGAGATTTTCTTTTCTATTAAGGTAAGACTTATAAGACGATATTATTCCTGAACATAATTTCTCTTTTGGGCTACAGCATGAGTCTCTCTCATTCAAAGACAAACAAAAGAAGTGGCTTGGACACCAATGAATAATTTTCCCATTGATATGCCTTAAACAGATGTTGATTAAACATTGTTCAATTCAACAAATATTTATGGAGTGTGTACTCTATTTAAGGCACTCTGCAATGTAATGAAGGGTTTCTCCTGCCTTCAATTATTCTTAACAAAACAAATATTCAACAGCCTAAAAGAAAACTTATTGTAAGGGAGTATTTCTCAAGATTGAAGTGGGGTGGGGAGGGAAATACCCAAAGCAAAGAGCAGGAATATAACAGCACACATGATGAGATTGAAAGATTAGAAAATGAAAATACTATGATTCCAAGTCTCCATTATGTGTCCTTTTAGTGGTGTGGGAACTCAGTTTGAAGTCATCCCCACAGTAACCCATGATGGAAAGGCACAAATTTCCATTCTGACTTCATAAATTTGGGATCTTATCACCTTTTTTGTGGCTCTCCTTCTCTGTCAAGAGTTAGCCAAGTTCTTCTGGGCTGTTCACATATGTTTAAATCACCTGTTTTCTAGCACTTAGGAAAAGCATTCTTTTTCTTCCTAAAACCCTGGTCTGTTAATGAATTTACTCCACAACATAGTATCTCTTTAAGGAGGAAAATATATATTTGATTCTCTAGAGGTGATGGTTTGACTTTCCTTTGAATCTTGATATATAAAAACATACATTCTAATATTGCATTATCTATTCTGCTGAAATGCAGTATTATCCTTGCCTTGGCTTATTTGATCCCACTTGTGCTCCCTTCTGCTTAGCTTTGTTAAGCTTAGTTTATCTGACCTAGTAATATGGGAAGGTATATTAGTTTCCTACTGTTGCTGTAACAAACTACCACAAATTTAGTGACTTAAACAATACAAGTTCATTATCTTACAGTTCTGGACATCAGAAGTCTGAATTGGTCTCACTGGGCTAAGATTGAGGTGTCAGCATAGCTGAATTCTTTCTGGATGCTCTAAGGAAGAACTGTTCCTTATTTTTCCAGCTTCTAGAGGGTGTCTGCATTATTTGGATTCTCCATCTTCAAAGCCATCAAAGACCAGTCAAGTCTTTCTCACCTCATATCTCTCTAACAATGATTCCCTTGGCTCCCTCTCTGACATATAAGGACCCGTGTGATTACACTGGCCCCATCAGGATAAACCAAGATAATCTCCCCATCTCAGAGTCATTTTGTCAGCAGCCTTAATTCTATCTGCACCTTAATCCCCCCTTGTTATGTGACATAACATATTCCCAAATATCAGGGATTAAGACATGCACATTTTGGGAGGGCCATTATTCTGCCTACTGCAGAAGAGGAGGGAGTAACAGAGAAAGGTCAAAGAGTATGCATAACATTTTTACAAGTCCTCTTGTTCTCAAAAAAAGCTCTGGCACATTGTCATTCTAAAACTACATAATTTATAATGATCAATCCCTCTATCCTGTGTATGTGTGGTTGAAACCCAAAGTTGAAGCATGAAAGCCACTCATTTCACAATTCAAAAACTGACGCCCAAAGAGGTGATATAATTCACCTACATTTTCACAGTAGGCAAACCAAAGACAGATTTAGAAACCAGGTCATGTGACTCCCAATTCACGACTCTTTTCCTACACAAGGCTACATGCCAGTGACTGAAGGTCCTTGATAACTTTCTTATTGTCAGCATTAGGGAGAAGTTAACTGTAGAACTCATCACTCTAGGAAATGAAAATGAACCCAATCTCTCTGGTGATGAAAACCCATCATACTACCATCTGAATGCTAGTGTAAGTGTGGATACAATTTATTGCTGCAAGGAGACCAAGTGGACCATAATTTATCTCCCAATGTTCCTCTGGCAGACAATGGTGATTGGCTGACTCCACAGTTATTTCAAATCTTCTCACAAGAGGGAGATGAAAACATATAAATACTCATTTTTTTCCCTAGCGTCCAATGAGAAACAAGAACTCTGCCAAAGAGACAAAAGGTTTTCTGAGAAAGATTTTGCCTTCGTGATAAGTAGACAGTAAGACCTAGGTTATATCTTACTTTTTATTCCTACCTGGGGAACAAGAACTTTTTTGTTTGCTGCTCTATCTCAATATGAACAGTGCCTGTTTTCACAGAACTAGAACAAATAATCTAAAATTTATATGGAAACATAAAAGACCCAGAATTGCCAAATCAATCCTGAGGAAAAAGAACAAAGCAGGAGACAGAACCCTCCCTGACTTCAGACTATATTACAAAGCTACAGTAATCAAAACAGCATGGTACTGGCACAGAAACAGACATATAAATCAATGGAACAGAATAGAAAACCCAGAAATAAACCCACAAACCTATGGTCAATTAATCTTCAGCAAAAGAGGCAAGAATATAACATGGGAAAAAGAGTCTCTTCAGCAAGTGGTGCTGGGAAAGGTGGACAGCCACATGTAAATCAATGAAGTTAGAACACTCCCTCACACCATATACAAAAATAAACTAAAAATGGCTTAAAGACTTAAATATAAGACAAGACACCATGAAACTCCTAGAAGAGAGCAGAGGCAAAACATTCTCTGACATAAGTTGTATCAATGTCTTCTTAGGTCAGTCTCCCAAGGCAACAGAAATAAAAACAAAAATAAACAAATGGGACATCAAACTTACAAGCTTTTGCACAGCAAAGGAAACCTTAAACAAAATGAAAAGACAACTTACAGAAGGGAAAAAATATTTGCAAATGATGCGACTGACAAGGGCTTAATTTCCAAAATATACAAACAGCTCATACAACACAACAAAAGAAAAACAAACAACCCAATCGAAAAATGGGCAGAAGACCTAAATAGACATTTTTTCAAAGAAGACGTACAGATGGCCAGTAGGCACATGAAAAGATGCTCAAAATCACTAATTATTAAAGAAATGCAAATCAAAACTACCATGAGTTACCACCTCACACTGGTCAGAATGGCTATAATTAAAAAGTCTACAAATAACAAATGCTGGAGGGGGTGCGGAGAAAAGGGAACCCTCCCATACTGTTGGTGGGAATGTAAGTTGGTTCAGGCATTATGGAAAACAGTATGGAGTTTCCTCAGAAAACTAAAACTAGAGTTACCATAAGATCCAGCAATCCCACTCCTGGGCATATATCTGGACAAAATTATAATTCAAAAAGATACATGCACCCCCTATGTTCATAGCAGCACTATTCACAATAGCCAAGACATGGAAACAATCTAAATGTCCATCAACAGATGAATGGAAAAAGCAGATGTGGCACCTATATACAATGGAATATTACTCAGCCATACAAAAGAACGAAATAATGCCATTTGCAGCAACGTGGATGGACTTGGAGATTGTCATACTGAATGAAGTAAGTCAGATACAGACAAATACCATATGATATCACCTATATGTGGAATCTAAAATATGACACAAATGAACCTACCTACAAAACAGAAACAGACTCACAGACATAGAGAACAAACTGGTGGTTGCCAGAGGGTGGGGGTGGGCGGCTGGTGAGGAATGGACTGTTGAGTTTGGGGTTAGTAGATGCAAACTATTACACATAGAATGGATGGACAACAAGGTCCTACTCTATAGCACAGGGAGCTATATTCAATGTCCTGGGATAAACGATAATGGAAAAGAATATATATATATATATATATATATATGTATATATATATATATATATATATATATGTGTATGTGTGTGTGTGTGTGTGTGTGTGTGCGTGTGTGTGTGTGTGTATGTATACATGTATGTATAACTGAGTCACTCTGCTGTAGAGAAAAAATTAACATGACGTTGTAAATCAACTATATTTCAATAAAAAATAAAGTAAAAATAAATAAAAAATTAAAAAACAATAAAAGGACAGTACCTGCAATATACCTAAATATTTATTCAATAAATAAATATTGTTGAATGATGCCAGGAGTTACAACAGCCACTTGAAACTTAAAGGTAAAATCAGGAGAATTCCAGAGACATCATCCTTGATATCATTGTGTCACTGAATTAATACCAACAGCTTCCTCCCTCCAGACTCATTATGTGACAAAATTTAACTCTAGTTGGTATTTACTGTGTGTCAGGTTTTCTTTTATTTGCAGCCAAAAGCATTACTTACCTGTAGAGTTGCTTTGTACACTACGACTTTGTAAATCAGACATACAAAAAAAGCCCCCTCTCATATGGGAAAAATTTATAGGGTGGTGGTAATATTTAATATCTTGATAGGAGTGGTAATGTTCAGTATCTTGGTGAGGTTCAAGCAAGCATTCTTCAAAACTCAGTAAATGTACAGATTTGTTTGTGCATTTAATTATATCTAAATTTTAACTAAAAGAATAAAAGAACAAATTTTGAACTCTAGTTAATGACTGATATGCATGCTTAAGTTTTCTTAAGGAAGAATGCTGATATCTGAAATTTACTTCGAAATGCAAAATATAAGATATGGATTGAAGAAGGATTGATAGATATGTGATAAAGCAAGAATAATAGAATGTTTGAGGTGGGGAGGGTGACACATGGCAGTCATCCTCAAATATTTTTCAACTTTTCTGTAAAATAGAAAATGTTTATATTAGTCCCATCTTATAAATATATATGCCAGACCTGGAGGAAATGATGGCTTTGAAATTTTTATTTATGTTAGAAAGAGCAGCTCTGTAGGGGAAATGGCTGGAAGACATCTCCTTAAAGTGTGCAGCAATCACAGTACTAATCCAAACATAATGAAATTCTCAGTGGCACTTTCTTTTGAACTTGGCAAAATTAATAGTAAATTTCCTTGAAAGAATGAACAGACAGTAACAGTTAAGAATTAAGAAAAAATGAGTAATAAGGAGGAATTTATTCAGCTGCATAGTAAAACAAAATAGGAGGGTAATAAGAAAGCATTTTCCCTGATTGAAATGTAATAACTCCATTTCTGGAATTATAGTATATACGACACATTTTTTAAAACCTCCTGGAAATACTGGATTAAATATAACTAACGTTCTTTTGCAGGGATAGTTGAGATGTGAAAAAAGTAAGGGAAGTATCCAGAGGTCAAAACCCCAGACATGAACTAAGAATCATTTGCCAACTACCCACCATCTGACATAGCAGAACACACTTGACTACGATAAAGTGTGAGAAAAGAGACAGCAAAAAGAGGACTTATAAAGACAAATAATTTCATTATGTAAGTACTATACCAAACATCTGAAAAACAAGGACAGCTTTATGGGCAAGTGTACAGATGATTATCTAAATAAGTGATCTCCAAAATAGTTGACATTATAGTTTGATCAGGAAAAAAAAATAACTGTTGATCATGACATCTGTATTTGTCAGGGTTCTCCAAGGAAACAGAATAGGATATATACAGATATATAGAAAGAGATTTATTATGAGGGATTGGCTTATGCAACTATGGAGGCTGAGAAATGATACAACCTGCCATCTACAAGCTGGAGGCCCAGGAAAGCCAGGAGTATAACTCCAGCCCAAACCCTAAGGCTTGAGAACTGGGGGGCCAATGGTCTCCCAGTCCTGGTCCAAGATTGAAGTCCCAAGGACGAGGAGCACCAATGTCCAGTGGCAGGATAGCATGGATGTTCCAGCTCCAGCAGAGAGCAAATTGATCCTTTTTCTGCCTCTGTATTCTATTCAGGCCCTCAGAGGCTTGAAGATGCCCACCTACACTGGTGACAGCATCTCCTTTACTCAATCTAATAACACAAATGTTAACCTCTTCTGGAAACATCCTCACAGACACACCCAAAAATAATATTTTGCCAGTTATCTGGGCATCCCTTAGCCCAGTCTAGTTGACACATACATCCATCAAAAATCCCTATATGTTTATTTGTATATTATATATATGTAATAAGTGCTAGCATATTATGTGTATTATAAAACCATACACACAAATGTGAATTTAAAATATGAGTTTGAGTGTGTGTGTGTGCATGTGTATGTATGTTCTAATATGGATTATCTTGAGTACCTCCTGGAATGCTCACCCACCTCCCTCACTTTGGAAACAAATGGTCTATATGAGTCTATATCATATAAAGTGAGGACGAGGTGGTTAGAAAGTCCCACATCCTTCCTCTACCTCCTGGCTGATGACTGAATGTTTACTCATTTCTTCAGTTTTAGCCTTTAGCATAAATAGCTTCCAGGTCCCTTCCTGAGAACACATTTAATTACAGAAAGTGGAGAGAGCATGAAGGCAGCAGCTAACTCAGGGGGAAACAGATCAATACAGAAGGCAGAGCAGAGGGCCAGAAGTCAGAGAGGCTCAGATAGCAAACATCCCTCTAAGTGACATGAAGCCATTTACTCAGAAAGAATTCACTGCACATACTTAATAAAACTGGAATATTCTTCAGTTCTTACAAATTTTGTATTTAAACGAAATGTTTAACAAATAGCCCACTTTCTTATTCCAGACAGATAAGCAACAAGCCACACTGTCTTCCACCCCATCAATCTGCATGGCAGGATCTGTGCAGCTGGCTGGAGTGACCAGCCATCTCCCACCCTCACCACTCACATTCTCCTCACACTGCACCCCTGGCCAAAGAGAGCAGGCCCCAGATGAAGGAAGAGGTTCTTTGGTAAAGAACTTCTGAGTATTATGCTTCTTTCATTCTAGTTGAATTGAAGACCTGGAATTGTTTTAATCCTGGAATTTTCCATGCTTCTAATCCTAATTATTAGAAGCAATCCTTTTTTAAAAAAAAAATCTTTGGATCATTTCAAATCTATACTCTTGCAATTGTTTTAGTCATTTTCCACCCATTTTCTCTTGAAGGTATAGCTACTTTAGTGTTGAGTAAATGTCTTAAATAAAACTGAAAGTAAAACCTAATAATTTTTCTTAGCTTTTACAGAAAATGAAATTCTAGCTAACTGAATGAGGAAAGAAACTGGGGTGGTTTGGGTTTTTATCTAGCTATTTGTTTGTGAATATATAGAAAACTTCCATTCCTCTTTTCATCTGTGATCCTAAAGCTGTCTTCTTGCCCCACTGGCACAGGTCTGGGCTGGAGTTGGAGAGAGTGACAAACTCAAAGCTTCCATTCCAATGAATCCACACATCTGTAGATCAAATACGGCCCATGAGTTACAGTTTCCAATCTCCTCCTTAAGAAGAAAAAGCTGCTCAGGAAGCTAAGTTTTGCAGATAAAGGAGAATATAAAGCTTTGTACATCAAAAGGTTTTAAATTTTATTTACTTATTTTGTTGACAAACTTTCCAAAATGGATTTCATGTTCTTAATCAAAAGATAGCAATCAAAATTGGACATCTTCTTGGTAAATTCAGGACAATCATGATGAATATCAATTTACGTATTCACCCCAGACTCACGTTCTTTTTGAGTTCATATTTACTTTCTATCTTGTTCTTGTCCCTTTCCTCCCCTACAGCTCTCACACTGAAGGCTTCTCTTGTTATGAAACTCCCTGTAACCAATGTATCTGACTGAAGGAGCTCTTCTATCAACCAGAAATCTGCACCTTCCTAATTGACCAAAGCTTAGAAAACAGAAGCCATCTTATTCTAAGTGGTAATGTAGAGATCTCACAGGAGAAGCTGAAAGATGTTCATATGAAAAGTGCAAGGTACAACGGAATACTACTCAGCCATAAAAAAAGAAAGAAATGTTGCCATTTGCAGGAAAAGGGATGGAAGTAGAGGGCATTATGCTAAGTGAAATAAGTTAGACAGAGAAAGACAAATACCGCGCGATACCACTTATACGTAGAATCTAAAAAATACAAGAATTTAGTGAATATAACAAAAAAGAAGCAGATTCACAGACATAGAGAACAAACTAGTGGTTACCAGTGGCAAGAGGGAAGGGGGAAGAACAATATACAGGTAGGGGATTAAGACCTATAAATTACGGGGTATAAAATAAGTTACTAGGATGTATTATATGACATAGGGAATACAGTCAATATTCTATAATAAGTGTAGATGAAGTATAACCTTTAAGAAATGTGGGAGAGACCTTCAAGATGGTGGAGGAGTAAGACATGGAGGTCACCTTCCTCCCCACAAATACATCAGAAATACATCTACATGTAGAACAACTCCTACAGAACACCTACTAAATGCTGGCAGAAGACCTCAGATTTCTCCAAAGGCAAGAACCTCCACATGTACCTGGCCGTGTGGATGACAGGGTATTTACTGGTGCTCAAGCCGGGTGTAGGCCTGTGCCTCTGAGGTGGGAGAGCCAAGTTCAAGACATTGGTCCACCAGAGACTTCCCGGCTCCACGTAACATCAAACGGCGAAAGCTCTCCCAGATATCTCCATCTCAACACTAAGACCCAGCTCCACTCAACGACCAGCAAACTATACTGCTGGACACCCTATGCCAAACAACTAGCAAGACAGGAAAACAACCACACCCATAGCAGAGAGGCTGCCTAAAATCATAATAAGGTCACAGACACCCCAAACCACACCACTGGAAGTGGTTCTGCCCACCAGAAAGACAAGATGCAGCCTCATCCACCAGAACACAGGCACCAATCCCCTCCACCAGGAAGCCTACATAACCCACTGAACCAACCTTAGCCACTGGGGGCAGACACCAAAAACAAGGGGAACTACAAACCTGAAGCCTGTGAAAAGGAGACACCAAACACAGTAAGTTAAGCAAAATGAGAAGACAGAGAAATACACAGCAGATGAAGGAGCAAGGCAAAAACCCACTAGACCAAACAAATGAAGGGGAAACAGGCAGTCTACCTGAAAAAGAATTGAGAGTAATGATAGTAAAGATGATCCAAAATCTTGGAAAGAGAATGGAGAAAATACAAGAAACATTTGACAAGGACCTAGAAGAACTAAAGAGCAAGCATACAATGATGAAAAATGCAATATGAAATTAAAAATTCTCTAGAAGGAATCAATAGCAGAAATACTGAGGCAGAAGAACGGATAAGTGACCTGGAAGATAAAATACTGAAAATAACTACCAGAGAGCAGAATAAAGAAAGAAGATGAAAAGAATTAAGGACAGTCTCAGAGACCTCTGGGACAACATTAAATGCACCAACATTCACATGACAGGGGTTGCAGAAGAAGAAGAGAAAAAGAAAGGGACTGAGAAAATATTTGAAAAGATTATAGTTGAAAACTTCCCATACAGGGAGAGAGTCCCATACAGGATAAATCAAAGGAGAAACATGCCAAGATACATATTAATAAAACTATCAAAAATTAAATTCAAAGAAAAAATATTAAAAGCAGCAAGGGAAAAGCAACAAATAACATCCAAGGGAATCCCCATAAGGTTAACAGCTGATCTTTCGGCAGAAACTCTGCAAGCCAGAATAGAGAGGCAGGACATATTTAAAGTTATGAAAGGGAAAAACTACAACCAAGATTACTCTACCCAGCCAGGGTATCATTCAGATTCGACGGAGAAATTAAAATCTTTACAGACAAGCAAAAGTTAAGAGAATTCAGCACCACCAAACCAGCTTTACAACAAATATTAAAGGAACTTCTCTAGGCAGGAAACACAAGAGAAGGAAAAGACCTACAAAAACAAACCCAAAACAATTAAGAAAATGGTAATAGGAACATACATATCCATAAGTACCTTAAATGTAAATGGACTAAATACTCCAACTAAAAGACATAGACTGGCTGAATGGATAGAAAAACAAGACCCGTATATACGTTGTCTACAAGAGACCTACTTCAGACCTACCGACACATACCGAATGAAAGTGAGGGGATGGAAAAAGATATCCAATGCAAATGGAAATCAAAAGAAAGCTGGAGTAGCAATTCTCATATCAGATGAAACAGATTTTAAAATAAAAACTATTGCAAGAGACAAAGAAGGACACTACATAATGATCAAGGGATCAATCTAAGAAGAAGATATAACAATTATAAATATTTATGCACCCAACATAGGAGCACCTGAATACATAAGGCAAATGCTAACAGCCATAAAAGGGGAAATTGACAGTAACACAATAATAGTAGGGGATGTTAACACCCCACTTTCACCAATGGACAGATCATTCAATATGAAAATAAATAAGGAAACACAAGCTTTAAATGACACATTAAACAGGATGGACTTAATTGATATTTATAGGACATTCCTTTCCAAAAACAAAAGAATACACTTTCTTCTCAAGTGCTCAAGGAACATTTTCAGGAATAGATCACATCTTGGGTTACAAATCAAGCCTTGGTAAATTTAAGAAAATTGAAATCGTATCAAGTATCTTTTCCAACCACAACACTATAAAACTAGATATCAATTATAGGGAAAAAACTGTAAAAAATACAAACACATGGAGGCTAAACAATATGCTACTAAATAACCAAGAGATCACTGAAGAAATGAAAGAGGAAATCAGAAAATACCTAGAAACAAATGACAATGATAATATGACAACCCAAAACCTATAGGATGCAGCAGAAGAAGTTCTAAGAGGGAAGTTTATAACAATACAATCCTACTTCAAGAAACAAGAAACATCTCAAATAAACAACCTAAACTTAAACCTAAAACAATTAGAGAAGGAAGAACAAAAGACCCCCAAAGTTAGCAGAAGGAAAGAAATCATAAAGATCAGATCAGAAATAAATGAAAAAGAAATGAAGGAAACAATAGCAAAGATCAATAAAACTAAAAGCTGGTTCTTTGAGAAGATAAACAAATTTGATAAACCATTAGCCAGACTGATCAAGGAAAAAAGGAAATAGACTCAAATCAATAGAATTAGAAATGAAAAAGGAGAAGTAACAACTGACACTGCAGAAATACAAAGGATCATGAGAGATTACTACAAGCAACTATATGCCAATAAAATGGACAACCTGGAAGAAATGGACAAATTCCTAAAAAGCACAACCTTCCAGACTGAACTAGGAAGAAACAGAAAATATAAACAGACCAATCACAAGCACTGAAATTGAGACAGTGATTAAAAATCTTCCAACAAACAAAAGCCCAGGACCAGATGGCTTCCCAGGCGAATTCTATCAAACATTTAGAGAAGAGTTAACACATATCCTTCTCAAACTCTTCCAAAATATAGCAGAGGTAGGAGCACTCTCAAACTCATTCTACAAGGCCACCATCACCCTGATACCAAAACCAGACAAGGAGGTGACAAAAAAAGAAAACTACAGGCCAATATCACTGATGAACATAGATGCAAAAATCCTCAACAAAATACTAGGAAACAGAATCCAACAGCACATTAAAAGGATCATACACCATGATCAAGTGGGGTTTATCCCAGGAATGCAAGGATTCTTCAATATACACAAATCAATCAATGTGATGAACCATATTAACAAATCGAAGGAGAAAAACCATAGGATCATCTCAATAGATGCAGAAAAAGCTTTTGCCAAAATTCAACACCCACTATGATAAAAACCCTTCAGAAAGTAGGCATAGCGGGAACTTACCTCAACATAATAAAGGCCATATGTGACAAACCCACAGGCAACATCATTCTCAATGGTGAAAAAGTGAAACTATTTCCACTAAGATCAGGAGGAAGAAAAGGTTGCCCATTCTTACCATTATTCCACATAGTTTTGAAAGTTTTAGCCACAGCAATCAGAGAAGAAAAAGAAATAAAAGTAATCCAAATAGGAAAAGAAGAGGTAAAACTGTCACTGTTTGCAGATGACATGATATTATACATAGAGAATCCTAAAGATGCTACCAGAAAACTACTAGAGCTAATCAATGAATGTGGTAAAGTAGCAGGACACAAAATTAATGCACAGAAATCTCTTGCATTCCTGTACACTAACGATGAAAAATCTGAAAGAGAAAGTAAGGAAACACTCCCATTTACCACTGCAACAAAAAGAATAAAATACCTAGGAATAAACCTACCTAAGGAGACAAAAGTCCTGTATGCAGAAAACTATAAGACGCTGATGAAAGAAATTAAAGATGATACAAACAGATGGACAGATACACCATATTCTTGGATTGGCAGAAACAACATTGTGAAAATGACTCTACTACCCAAAGCAATCAACAGACTCAGTGAAATCCCTGTCAAACTACCAATGGCATTTTTCACAGAAACAGAACATAAAATTTCACAAATTGTATGGAAACACAAAAGATCCCGAATAGCCAAAGCAAGCTTGAGAAAAAAAACAGAGCTGGAGGAATCAGGCCCCTGGACTTCAGATTATACTACAAACCTACAATAATCGAGACAATATGGTACTGGCACTAAAACAGAAATATAGATCAATGGAACAGGATAGTAAACCCAGAGATAAACCCACGCACATATGGTCACCTTATCTTTGATAAAAGAGGCAAGAATATTCAATGGAAAAAATGCAGCCTCTTCAATAAGTGGTGCTGGGAAAACTGGACAGCTACATGTAAAAGAATGAAATTAGAGCACTCCCTAACACCATACACAAAAATAAACTCAAAATGGATTAAAGACCTAAATGTAAGGTTAGACACTATTAAACTCTTAGAGGAAGACATAGGCAGAACACTCCATGACATAAATCACAGCAAGATCCTTTTTGACCCACCTCCTAGAGAAATGGAAATAAAAACAAAAATAAACAAATGGGACCTAATGAAACTTAAAAGCTTTTGCACAGCAAAGGAAACCATAAACAAGATGAAAAGACAACCCTCAGAATGGGAGAAAATATTTGCAAATGAAGCAGGTGACAAAGGATTAATCTCCAAAAAATACAAGCAACTCGTGCATCTCAATATCAAAAAAACAAAAACCCAATCCACAAATGGGAAGAAGACCTAAATAGACATTTCTCCAAAGATGATATACAGATTGCCAACAAACACATGAAAGAATCCTCAACATCACTAATCATTAGAGAAATGCAAATCAAAACTACAATGAAGTATCAGGTCACACCAGTCAGAAT
Organism: Lipotes vexillifer; assembly: GCF_000442215.2. Lineage (NCBI taxonomy): Eukaryota > Metazoa > Chordata > Mammalia > Artiodactyla > Lipotidae > Lipotes > Lipotes vexillifer. The sequence goes on from NW_006782358.1 coordinate 141,994, forward strand.
GGCCATCATCAAAAAATCTACAGACAATCAGTGCTGGAGAGGGTGTGGAGAAAAGGGAACCCTCTTGCACTGTTGGTGGGAATGCAAATTGATACAGCCACTATGGAGAACAGTATGGAGGTTCCTTAAGAAACTACAAATAGGACTACCATCTGACCAAGCAATCCCACTACTGAGCATACACCCAAAAACCATAATTCAGAAAGAGTCATGTACCACAATGTTCATTGCAGCTGTATTTACAATAGCTAGGAAATGGAAGCAACCTTAGTGTCCATCAACAGATGAATGGATAAAGCAGATGTGGCACATATATAAAATAAAATATTACTCAGCCATAAAAATTAATGGAGTTATTTGCAGTGAGGTGGATGGACCTAGGGTCTGTCATACAGAATGAAGTAAGTCAGAAAGAGAAAAAGAAATACCGTATGCTAACACATATATATGGAATCAGAAAAAAAAAAGGTTCTGAAGAACCTAGGGGCAGAACAGGAATAAAGATGCAGACATAGAGAATGGACTTGAGGACATGGGGAGGGGAAGGGTAAGCTGGGACAAAGTGAGAGAGTGGCATGGACATATATACACTACCAAATGTAAAATAGATAGCTAGTGGGAAGCAGCCTCATAGCACAGGGAGATCAGCTCAGTGCTTTGTGACCACCAAGAGCGGGGGGGATAGGGAGGGTGGGAGGGAGATGCAAGAGGGAGGAGATATGGGGATATATGTATATGTATAGCTGATTCACTTTGTTATAAAGCAGAAACTAGCACACCATTTTAAAGCAATTATACTCCAATAAAGATGTTAAAAAAAATTGTGAATCATTACATTGTACACCTATATATAATAAAGGAAAAAGTGCAAGGTGTTATTACTTAATTTGGTTATTTATCAAACACTTGGTTTATATCTGGCTTTCAGGTGTAATGCCAATACGTGAGTGCTGGGTAGGTAAAATATCACCTAAGGACTAATCCTCAAATATTTGTGTAACAGCCCAGAGTATATCAGTATTTGAGTAGAAAAACCAAGGCTCCAAGCAGAAATGTTTTATCCAGATGAAATTAAGTCCATTAAGGTACTGAAAACTAAATTTCATTGTATGCTAAACAAATCTGTTTTGATTTGGAGGTTAATAGATACTCTAAATTCTGATTACATATACTTAGTCTGCTAGTCTAACCCAGTCTCTCACTTCACTCTATACCTTGGAATTTTTATTCCATTAACAGTTCCTCAGACATGAGTACAATGCCAGAAAGCCAGGATGAATGCAGGTCAACCTTAAAATGGAGATTTAAGCAAAAGGGACAAAAAGCAATGCATACAACTAGCCAGAAATAATCATGTATCCTTGAAACTGAGTCTTTACTTTCAAAGGTTAAAGCAATTTTTCCTTTGCCTGAGTGGCCAAGATCATAACTCTAATTCTTCACTTGTTTTTACTTTGACAGATTTGGCCTCAGATTGCATGGTATTGATGTCAAACACAGTAAAGAGACCTAACATGAAATTCAAGCATCAGAAAAGCAGCATCACAAGTAACAAGCAAAAAGGAGCAAACAAAATGAAACAAAGCCAAAACACCCTTGTTATCCATTCCCAGGATTTCTAGGACGTGAATTAGTAAGGAATTAAACCAGAGAATCCCCTGTATATGGTAGAACTTTTTTCTCTAGGTGATTTCCACACATCAAAATAACCCACATGACAAATCAAGAGGATAGAACCAGATTGCTAAATCCTGTAACAGGCAAGAAAGCATCAGGCATCATCTATGTCATTAAGTTGTGCAAGCTCTTAGGCCTGATAAATCTGAAGTTTGACAAATGTATTTTGTTATTTTCATCTCTTTAGTATTGTATTATGTTTCTAAAAAAAAAAGTCTTGCATTTATCAATTTTAGAGCCCTAACTTCTGGAGTAGATAAAGCACCTCTTTGTTGTAGGAAAGCAGACTCTGAAGGGTATCCATTTACATAGAGAGGGGGCCTCAACCATAGGATGGAAGAACTGCCCATTGAAAAACATGTATTGTATTTCTGAAAAGGTGTTTCCACATTTTTTTAGAACAAATGTACTTGCAACTCTTTTCTGCATAGCCTTTGGTTCTTCTTTCACTGAACAGCACCATTACCCAGCTCCTCTTCCCACATTGCAATGATGAATACACTAAATGTAAGAAAATCATATGGGAACAGACATGAGCGGGATCAAATAGGTCCAAGAAAGCACAATGGTTGCATTTCAGGAGGTTGGATAATTCAATATTAGAATATTTGCCTCTGCACACCAAGATGCAAAGAGCAGCCAAACCACTTCATTCAGCAAACCAAATAATGTCTTTCCTCCTCAAAGAGAGTCTATGCTGTGGGGTAAAAGCATTACAAAATCAGGCTTTCAGGGGAAAAAAGATGCTTTTCTTAAATGTTAGAAAACAAGGTGGCTTATTCATATGTGAATAGCCCGAAAGAACCTGGCTGACTCTTCCCTGACAGAGGAGAGCTGTATATAACAATATTGTATTAACTTTGTATTGTGACCTGGTAACTAGACACAAACCGGAGTGCAAACCCCTTATTCCTCAGGGAGAAGGTCTTTTTATTATTATTACTATTATTATGAGATCCATACCAATTGTCAGTCACCATGCTGGGGGGGGAGGTTTTTTCTGGTAATAGCCTGTCCCTGCCCCTTCTATCCATTTCAATGCGACCCTTTTATCTTTTATTGTAGAGCATGTATTCAGCTAGTATTCAGGTTCCTTTCAGAGGGAACTGTTTCATATGTAGCTGTATATCTGTTATGTTTATGGGAAGAGGTGAGTTCAGGGGTTTCCCATGCCATTATCTCACTTTAGTCCCTAGGTGTAAATTTTGACCCTACTGTAATAGCTAGAATTTATTGAATGCTTGCCATGTACCCAAAACTGCCCTAATTAACAACACTATAATTCAAAGAGATACATGTACCCCAATGTTCATAGCAGCGTTATTCACAACAGCCAAGACATGGAAACAACCTAAATGTCCATCAACAGATGAATGGATAAAGAAGATGTACATATATACAATGGAATACTACTCAGCCATAAAAAAGAATGAAATAATGCCATTTGCAGCAACATGCATACAACTAGAGATTATCATACAAAGTGAAGTAAGGCAGAAAGAGAAAGACAAATATCATATGATATCACTTATATGTGGGATCTAAAATATGACACAAATGAACCTACCTATAAAAGAGAAACAGAATCACAGACATAGAGAACAGACTGGTGGTTGCCAAGGGTGATGGGGTTGGGGGAAGGATGGAGTGGGAGGTTGGGTTTAGCAAATGTAAGCTTTTATATATAGAATGGATAAACAACAAGGTCCTACCATATAGCACAGAGAACATATTCAATATCCTATGATAAACCATAATGGAAAAAATATTAAAAAGAAGAATTATATATATGTATAACTGAATCACTTTGCTGTACAGCAGGAAATAACACAACATTGCAAATCAACTATATCTCAATTTTTTAAAACCTGCCCTAATTAAGCAAAATAAACATTATTTCATTTAATCTTGGTGTAGTCTAATTATCTTCATTTTACAGGTAAGGGAACTGAATCTCACAAATATGACAAAGCCATATCTAGAGCCAAGTAGCATTTCACAAATTATCACCAATAAATAATCAGTTACTTCAAGTGTTTTCTTCCTTCCTCACCCATTTGGCAGTCAGATACCACATAGAGAGATACTAAGGGTTGCTCTTTGTACTATGGGTGGGAAGGAAAGAGGAAAATTCATCTCACCAAAGCTGAGATTTTCTTCCCATAACTAGAGTTTGCTTTCCTTGGCTTTTTCTTAACAAAATTTCCAACTTTGTGGCAAGAGACACTGAATAGCAAAAAAAAAAAAAAAGGAAGGAAGAAAAAGAAAAAATCTGTGTGCGAACCTGGACTAGAAGATGGTAGTTTCTATAAATGAGACATTTCTCATGTCTCCTTCCCAGACTAATTCACTATGTGCCTAATTCACATAAAAAGGAGTGGCTATCAGATATCAGTTGAAGATTCTTCAACTCTTAGTTCTGAAGCAAGAATTATGAAATCAATATACACATTACTTTAAAAATTCTAATGCAATGTGATTTTGGTGTGCCATAAAACTTAATATAAAAGAACTTCATTTTCCTGCCATCTCTTGGGACTAGGCCTTGATTCATTGATTTTCAATGTTCTCCATTAGAATCCACTCCATCATTTCTACTCCTTCACAGTTCTGAAAAACTTTTGCTCGTAGCACCTGAATCAGACCACACAGGATTATAGAAGATACCCTACGCGGGACAAACCCTGCCCCACCCTGTCATGGAAATGTCATTCTCTGGTTCTTTGACCAACAAGCCATCCCTGAAGCTGAGGAGGCAGGTCTGGGTGCCAGCCATCAGCTGTGAGTTGGAGAGCTAGAGTTGGCCCAGGCTCAACTGGGAGCCCAGAAACCAAGGTCCCCCCAGCCAAGCAGTGCCTAATTTCAGGCTGATTGCTTTGCTGAGAGTTTCCAGGGCACAGACAGTACCACTGAACAAATTCTGGATGGTTGTCTCCATAACTTGTGTAGCCATTGTCAGAATGGTGAGCTGGGAACTTTTTCCCAGACAGCCAAAAGCAGGTTTCACTCCAGCTTCTTCTACATTTCTTTCTTCTTCTTCTTCTTCTTTTAAAATGTATTTATTTTGTTTATTTTTGGTTGCGTTGGGTCTTTGTTGCTGCGCATGGGCTTTCTCTAGTTGTGACGACCATGCGCCAGTTTCTCATTGCGGTGGCTTCTCTTGCTGTGGAGCAGGGGCTCTAGGCGCATGGGCTTCAGGATTTGTGGCACGTGGGCTCAGTAGTTGTGGCTCACGGGCTTTAGAGCACAGGCTCAGTAGTTGTGGTGCATGGGCTTAGTTGCTCCGCGGCATGTGGGGATCTTCCCGGACCAGGGCTCGAACCCGTGTCCCCCTCATTGGCAGGCGGATTCTTAACCACTGTGCCACCAGGGAAGCCCCTACATTTATTTCTGCATTCAAAAACACCCCACAGGAATTCCTTAGCATGTCTTCTTTGCTTTTGTGTACTCCCAATATAGAGCCTGAAATACAGTAATGTACTCACTAAATGCTTATTGAATGAATGAATGATAGAAATAATCAAAAAAGCAAGGATAACTGTAAAAATAGGTTAAATTTTAAAACAGCTATTCTTCAACCTGACGTCATTGTCTAGATGTCAAGGGATGACTCCCAGTATGTCTCAAACTTTAAGAACTTAAGAATCACCTGGGGATCTTGTTATAATACAAGTTTTGATTCACTAGGTATGTGATTGAGCCTGAGTTTCCACATGTCTGAAAATCTCCCAGGTAATTCTGCTGGCTTAGACCACATTTTGAGTAGCAGTTTCCTAATCAGCATCAACTAATTGGTCTTACCATCATTAGAATCTCAGTGAACTTCATGGGTCAGGCAAACTTATCCATGGTTAATAAAATAACATATATGTCTTGGCACACAATAAGCAATCAATTAAAAATAATCAAATCATAATTTCATCAGAAAGAAAATTTACCTAGTAATTAAAGAAAAGAGTTACATGAAAAATCTTCTCATTCCCATATCTCAGAATGAATTTCAGAACTTTCTACCAAGTGAATATAGTGTGCTCAGCTTTGAACCATGGCTTAAATTCACCAACCAAATCTTCAGTTATAAAATGTCTTCAGATCAAGTATAATTTTTCCAAATTTCTTCATGAACTTCATTCTCATGAGAAATGGAAAAATAGTGAAAACCTGATCACTATTACAGAGGAGTTTTAAAATTTTAACAATGTTGTTGGTTTAAAAAAGGAGTAAGAGGGCTTCCCTGGTGGCGCAGTGGTTGAGAATCTGCCTGCTAATGCAGGGGACACAGGTTCAAGCCCTGGTCTGGGAGGATCCCACATGCCACGGAGCAACTGGGCCCATGAGCCACAACTACTGAGCCTGCGCATCTGGAGCCTGTGCTCTGCAACAAGAGAGGCTGCCATAGTGAGAGGCCCGCGCACCGCGATGAAGAGTGGCCCCTGCTTGCCACAACTAGAGAAAGCCCTCGCACAGAAACAAAGACGCAACACAGCAAAAATAAATAAATTAATTAATAAAACTCCTACCCCCAACATCTTCTTTAAAAAAAAAAAAAAAAAAGGAGTAAGAAAGTAGAGAGCAAAATGGAACTTAAATTGAGTAAACTTACAGATGAAGTTGTCTGTGTTTTTTTAGAAACTAAAGCCTTTCAGACAGAATGAAAAAGACAACGTATCCCCATCAATAAATTAAAAGTGTGATTTTGGAAGAAGGTAATCATTTGTTTACAGTGAGGACTTACATTGGTATACAGTGGCTTCTACAAATTAAATAATTACTGGAAAGTCTCTACGTAAAATTTATTTCTTAACAACCAATATTTAAAATAGTGGGTATGCTTAACTAGGAGCTAGCATGCAAGCTAGAATCTTCATAGGACTTAGAAAGTAAACATATAATCTAGAATGCAGAGAACTGAGTTGATTGTACTCCAAGTTCATGACACAGTCATCAACTGTCCATGCAAGGCTTTACTGCTTTATTTTTCTTCTTATCCTCAATCTCCACTCCCAATCCACTCCTCCACCTGTAGGAAAGTACTCTAATATGTTTAGCACCTTTCCTGAACATGCGGGTATATTTGAAAAGAGGTACCGTTTTGTTGTGTGTTTATGTTTTAAATTTGCCAGGTAAATCATGTTATAGATCTCTTGTTATCTTACTTTTTTCTCTCAACACTATGTTTGAAAGACTTCTCCACATAACTCTATCTTTAATTTGTTACCTCTGTGAATATCCACATTTCACCCATCTGCTCCCCAAGAGATAGATACCTATGTTGTCTACAATGTCCTGCTCTACAAATGATGTGTAATCAAGCATTCTTACACATGCCTCCTTAGAAACCACAAGTTCCCCTGGAGTAGACTGGATGGGTCCTGGGACCTATGCATATGACATTAAACTAAGTATCTCCAGACTGTTTTCCAGATTAGATGCTGGAGTCTATAGATTCTGCTTTACCCATTGATCTGTTAGTTTCCTCTTTTTTAAATAAGGGTTTCTTAAATATTCTAGATATTATCCCTTGTCAGATTTGAGTTCTCTATTCCCTGTCAGTTGACTTTACTGATGGTTCCCTTCATTGAATAGAAATTCATAATTTTTTATGTAGTCAAATTCATCATTTTTTATCTTATGCCTTGTACTTTGGGGGTCTTATTTAATAATTTTTCTGCAACTCAGAAACACAGACATATTTTTCTGATGTATTTTTATTCACTTTGTAGTTTTATCTTTCATTCTTAAGCCTGTGATTAATCTAAATTGTGTTTTTGAGAACTAACTTTATTTTTCCCTATATAGTGGCTTGTTTTTCCACTGTCATCTAATGAAGAAACCATCCTTTTCTATTAGGTCCCTTTCTACATATATCAGGCTCCCATGTAAACATGGACTTGTTTTTGAGAACTCGATTCTGTTCCATTGATCTATTTATGTTTCTGCACCATATTGTCTCATGTCTATGGCTTTGTAGTAGTCTTCTGTTTCAGGATTTACTTACATTTTTCTGAAATAACTACTTCATGACGTTTTTTTACTTGCTAGATTAAACTTACATTTGGGTAAGAATTTTGGCATCTATAATTCTAAGAGTCACATAAAATGATTCTTTCTTGAACTATTTGTAGCAGGTATGATTCCCCTATTTTTTCCTGGCTAAACGGACATAGATACTGTAGCACCCATAGATCTCTGATTTCAAGGAAAAATAGGTCTCTTTCTGACCTAGAAGATGAATCATGATTGATTTAATCCAGACATAGGAATTTTGCTCTCCTCTACCAGTGATTTCTCTCTGTATCTGTGTGACACACTTCTGGCCAAAGAAACATCACAGGTATAGGACACATGCTTGGGAGCTCCCCATATATAAATAGCCTCACTTAGGGAAAGCCTTGCCCAATCCTCTTCCTTTCCTTGCAAATCTTGAGATTGTGAGGCTCTAAGTTATAGCATGAGGTAACAACCATGAAGATAAAAAGGCAATACTAAATATGGAAGAGAAGTTAGAAAAAAAGCTAGGTTCCTGCTGGCATCACTAAGCAAGTGAATTAATTCTATCAAATTTAAGCACTATAATTTTTGTTGCATGAGAAAAATAAATCACTATTTGTTTAAGCATGGCCAAGATTTTTTGTGTCTTGATGCTATATTTATCCTGTATTATATATTCTCTATCTGATACTAGGTTTTCCCAGAAGCAAACTGTAAGATAAGGATTCAAGATGTAAAAATACTATATAAAATATTAGCAAAGTACAAAGATATTTGAAAAGGACAATATATCAAGATCAAATTTGGTTTATTCTAGTAATACAAGGCTGATTGATTTAAGATCTGAAAATCAATGTAATTCACTACATCAAAAGATTAAATTAGAAAAATCATATGATCATCTCAGTAGATGCAGGAAAATGATTTTATTAAATTAAGCATCTATTCATGATAAAAATTGCTACTATAGTAGAAATACATGGGACCGACTTATTGCAGAAAAAGGTATCTGTGAATCCTACTGAACAAATCATACTGAATGGTAGAATAATGAAAGCTTTAACTCCAAGAATAAGGACAAGATATGAATGTCTGCTGTTACCAATTCTAATCACCACTGCCCTAGCTATTGCAATAAAGCAAGGCAAGAAAAACATAAGAAAAAGATTGGAAAAAAAAAAAAACTGTCATTTTTCCAGATAGTATAATAAGTATTTTAAAAATCCAAAAAATTCTACAGATTAACTATTAGAATTAATACATGAATTCAAAACAATCACAATATTTAAAATCTATTTTATGTCTAAATACTAGTAACTAACAAAGAATTTAAATTTTAAAAATTTAAATTTGGGCTTCCCTGGTGGCGCAGTGGTTGGGAGTCCGCCTGCCGATGCAGGGGACACGGGTTCGTGCCCTGGTCCAGGAGGATCCCACATGCCATGGAGCGACTGGGCCCATGAGCCATGGCCGTTGAGCCTGCGTGTCCGGAGCCTGTGCTCCGCAACGGGAGAGGCCACAACAGTGAGAGGCCCACATACCGCACACACACACAAAAAATTTAAATTTAAAGAACATTTATAATAAGATTTTAAAAACACCTAATAGCTTAGAATAAATCTAATGAAAACTATGTAAAAACTCTATAAAATATTACTAAGAGAAATTAAATAAGAACTAAATAAACAGTGAGATGTAGTATGTTCACATATTGTGAGTTAAAATTGTAAAGATGTTCATTTTCATGGTTCATCTTATAGATCCAATGAAATTCCAAACAAAATTCCAGCAGGGTTTTGTGTGTGTGTGTGTGTGTGTGTGTGTGTGTGTGTGTATGCATGAAAACTGGTTAACTTAAAAGCTATATGGAAATTTAAAAGGTCAACAGCTCTGACCTCTTAAAAAAAACAAATTGGAAAACCCACTACTGGATATAAAGCTACTTTAATTAAGACAGTGATGCAATGGTACAAAAACAGACAAAGCCAAGATAACAATAGAGAATAGAGAGCAAGGTGGCAGAACAGGAAGCCCCATACCCTCTTTCCCCCCATGACATACTGACACAACAATACAGGAACCAATTCCCTTTGTGAGAAACTTAGAAACCAATTAAGAGACTCCTGTACCCCAGACGAGCACAAAATCAGTCACATCAAAGTGGGTAGGAAAACTCACAGCACTCACCATAATTCCTCCCCCTACTGAACGTGGCACAATCAGGAGAAAATTCCCAGATCTTAGCTTCTCCCTAGTGAGACAAAGAAAAGATTGAAACATATGTCTAACATTTAGACTTTGGGTGGCAGTGGGGAAGGGGTGGCTGCCTGAAGGACTGGTCTCTGTCTTGCCTTAATCTGACAAGAAACAGCACCAGATTGGAAGCCACTGAGAACAAAGGCAACATTTTGGAACACTCACTTGCCAAAGACCCTTCCCCAGCTCAGTGGATCAAGTAGGAGAAAAACCCCAATTCTCTACTTCTGCCTGGGGAGGAAAAGAGTTGGAGCATATATCCAGCATTCTGTCTTTTCTGTGGGCTGCCTGAGGACGGGTATCTGTTTTCTGTCTCAGAGCACTGATGGGACGCGATATACTCTAGATGCCCGGGGGGTTGCTGATCAACAGAAAAGAGCTTGGCATTTCGCTGCTGCCCCAGAGCGCCTGCGGAACAGCATACAGAGGGAGGCTGATATAGCTCCACACCTCTCCCTCAGGGGAAGGAGAGGAGTGGAACATGTGTCCAAAATTCTGACTGAGTGCTGAAAGAAAACTGTCAACCAAGAATACGACATCCAGCAAAACTGTGCTTCAAAAATGGAGGAGAGGGCTTCCCTGGTGGCGCAGTGGTTGAGAGTCCGCCTGCCGATGCAGGGGACGCGGGTTCGTGCCCCGGTCCGGGAGGATCCCACGTGCCGCGGAGCGGCTGGGCCCGTGAGCCATGGCCGCTGAGCCTGCACGTCTGGAGCCTGTGCTCCGCAACGGGAGAGGCCACAGCAGTGAGGGGCCTGCGTAC
>NW_006782358.1:152687-160435 GCF_000442215.2 Lipotes vexillifer
AGGAGAAACAAAGCTGAGAGAATTCATCATCACCAGACTTGCCTTACAAGAAATGCAATTTCGTTTTCATTTAGTCATCCAAGGAAAATTTGCACCTATGTGCACAAAAAAAAAAAAAAAAAAATCACAGGAAGAAAAGAATTTTCATGGCAACATTATTCATAAAATTTGGGGAAAAAAATCAAATGTCCATAAAGAATAGAATGGATAAATTACAGTTCATATGATAGGATATTACATGGCAACAAAACTGAACAAATTATTGCTACATGCACCATCATGGATGAACCTCATTAATGTAATGTTGATTTACAATAGCCAGACACAAAAGAATGATTTCTGTATGATTCCATTTTTATAAAATTTGAAAACAGGCAAAACTAATCTATGGTACTTAAACTCAGTGGTTATCTTTGGAAGAGTGACAGGGAGTAGTGACAGGAAGGGGCACAAAGGAAGTTTCTGGGCTCGGGTCATATCCTAGTTCTTTATCTGAGTGGTAGTTATGTGGGTGGGTACATTTTGTGATAAGTCATTAAGATATAAATTTATGATTTGTGAATTTTCCTATGTCAAGAAAAAGGCACATACTAAAAGGTGTCCCTGCCACTACTGACTCTTATCTACTGGGCACCCATATCTACAATCCAACCCAGGGTAACCACATTTTTCTTTTTATTTGACCCACCCTGTGTTTTGTTGTTTATATTTTTTAATTAAGCTTTTTGTTTTTATGTAATTTTGGATTAACATTGCAACTGTAAGAAATAATACAGCAATATCCCATGTACTTTTTACCCAGTTTCCCCCATTGGTAACGCTTTGTAAAACTATAGCAATATCACAACCAGGATATTGACATTGATACAGTCAAGGTACAGAACATTTCCCTCACAAGGATCCCTTATGCTGACTTTTATAAACGTATCTACTTCCCTCCTGTCCCAATGCCTGGCAACCACTAATCTGTTCTTCATTTTCATAATTTTTTTCATTTTAAGAATGTTATATAAGTGGAATCATACAGTATGCAACCTATTGGGATTGGCTTTTTCAGCTCGGCATAATTCTCTGGAGATGCATCCAGGTTGTAGTGTATTAGTAGTTTTCCCTTTTTACTGTAGAGTAGTATTCCTTGGTATTGATATTCCACAGTTTGTTTAGCCATTCACCTGTTATTTCTAGTTTGGGGCTATTATGAATAAAACCACTATAAACATTTGTGTGCAGGTTTTTATGTGAACATAAGTCTTCATTTATGTGGTTTAAGTCTCCAGGAGTGTAATTGTTATGTCATATGGTAGTTGCATGTTTAGTTTTTTAAAGAAACTGACAAACTATTTTCCAGACTAGCTGTACCATCTTTCATTCCTGTCAGCAATGTATGATTGATCCAGTTTCTCTGTATTCTCTCCAGGATTTGGTGTTGTCACTATTTTTTATTTTATCCATTCTGTTAGGTATATAGTGATATTATCATGGTGGTGTTAGTCTGAATTCCCCTGTTGTCTACTGATGTTGAACATCTTTTCAAGTGTTTAATTTGCCATCTGTATATCTTCAGTGAAATGTCTATGCCTTTGCCCATGTGCTAATTGGATTGTTTGCTTTTTACTGTTGAATTTTCAGAGTTCTATTCTAGATACTAGTCTTTTGTTTAATGTGTGGCTTACTACTCCTTTGTCAGAAACATGTGTTTCTTCCCATTCTGGAGCTTGTCTTTTTATCTTCTTAACAGGGTCTTTCACAGAGCAATTTTTAAAATTTTAATAAAGTCCAATTTAGCAATTTTTCCTTTTGTATGTTGTTCTTTGGTGTCAAATCTAGGAACATTTGCCAAGTCCTAGATCCTGACATTTTTCTCTTCTGTTTTCTTCTAAAAGTTTAAAGTCTTATGTTTTACATTTAAGCCTGTGATTCATTTTAACTTTTGTATAAAGTGTGAGGCTTAGGTTTAAGGTATGTATTTTTTAACATAAAGATGTCCAATTGTTCCAGCACCATGTTTAAAATTCTATCTTTATTCAATTGCTTTTTCACATCTGTCAAAAATCAGGCATGTTTGTGTGTATTTCTGGGTTCTCTATTCTCTTCCAATGTCTATATGTCTATCCCACCACCATTACCACAGTTATGATTATTTTAGCTATAATAACTCTTGAAGTTGGAAAGATGGATTCCCTCCCACTTTATTCAACTTTTTCAAAATAGTTCTAGCTACTCTAGTTCCTTTTTCTTTCCATGTAAATTTTAGAATAATCTTGTCTGTATCCATAAAAAATATTGCTTGGATATGTATTAAGCCTGTTCATCAATTTGGGAGAATTGACATGTTGAGTCTTCCAATATATAAATCAGATATTTCTATTTACATAGATATTTAATTTCTTTCATCAGTATTGTATACTTTTCAGCATACAAGTCCTGTACAAGTTTTGCTAGATCTACACTGAAGTATTTCATTTTTTGAGTGATTGTAAATGATATTTTAATTTTAGTGTCCATGTGTTCATTACTATATATATACATACAATTGATTTTTATGTTTATCTTGTATCCTGCAACATTGTTGAACTTAGTTATTAGGTATTCTCATGTTATGTTTGTTTAATCTCATTCTTTTTCTCATTTTCTTGACATTTAAGTCCTTAAGAATCTAAAATAAGCTACTTTTATAGTATAAATTTCACATGAATTATATCTGAACTTCTTGAGGGTCAAATTTTACTGGCCACTGATTCTTACACATGGTTGATTATTTCCATGTGTGTTTTATATTTTGGAGGTTATTATCTCTTTAGTGACACATTATTAACAGGAACTCAACATAACCTGGTTTATGCTGTTTGTGTGATTTTACATTTTCTTCTCAAGCACTCAAGGGATAGTATTATCTTAGGACTGATTTTTATGTCAACTAAAAATATATAGATGGATTAGGGCATACCCACAATTAAAAGTTATTTGAGAAGAATTTTTTCTACTATGAAAAAAGAATTTTTTTCCTTCTATGCTGATGAGATTAAAAAAGACTGGGAAAATGCCAGAATTTTTCTGGTCGATTTTGCACACAATGTATAGTTCTTTGAGGGTTTAATTTCAGCATCTCTGAGTTCAAATTTCCTACCTCTTATAGCCTGTTTTGTTTGACCACCAAGACCAAGTCCCTTGGTTAGTGAAACTAGTATCCAATCTCTAAGACAACCACAATATCAACTCATCTTTATTTCTTTGGTGTTCAACATTCCTACCCCCCCCCACCCCGCATTTTGGATCACTGATTTCCTTTACTTTCTTAGAGTTCAGTTATACATTTAAGGTGATTTGTTATACTTTTTCCAACATTTCAGGATATTTTGTAGTATGAAGGTTTTAATTCTATTTAGACAGACATAATGTCAGTTAAATTATTTTCATTAATATTTTACTTAGAATTTATCACCTAGGCTTATATGCAAAATGGGTTTATAATTTTATTTCTTATAGTTTTTATTTGGCTTTGTAACCAAGGTTATAGCAGCTTCTAAATGAGTTGGGTGGCTTTAATATTTTTCTAATTTCTAGAACAATCTGTATAATATAGAGAGATTCTATTACTCAAATTTTTGGTAAAATTCTCCTATAAAATATTCTGGGTCTCAGACTTTACTGGCAAGAGGTCTTTGATTGCCATTGCTGGGTACTTTTTAGTGATTATTGGTCCACTCATGTTCTCCCTGTTCCTCATATGAATTTTGGCATTTTCAGAATTCACCCATTTCATCTATGCTTTCAACTGTATGCATATACTGCTTCATAATATTTTTATTATTTTAAATCCTTTGCTACCAGTAATGATAGGAAGTTTTTTCTGTATTTTTGTCTTCTCTCTTCTTGTCTAGTCTAGATCAGTCTTGGTAGAGGTTTGTCTGTCATAAAGCTTTCAAACCAGCTCTTGATTTTGTTCTGTACTGAAGAACTTTAGACACAAAATAATAAAATTAATGTCTTCCAGGCATTTTGGCTATAAAGATGTTTTCTACAGCTATAAATTCAAAATATCATAAAGCAAATCAAGAATTTATTTACACTTAGATACTGCTCAAAATCAATGTTTTTTTTTCCTATTAATTATGACCAGTATTTTCACTTGTCTAGCCCTCTTGCACTTATCACCTGAATCTTATCATCCGTATCACCCATTGTCATGATGAACAAATCACTAGAACACTCAAAGCACCTGAGTTGCTCAGGCAACAGCTTTACTCCAGCAGTTACCACATCATGACAAATTGCATCTTCCATAATATAAATCCTGCTTCTTAAGAAAACAAAAAAGTCATCTCCACTTACACTGATAAAAATGCATGCTGTGGGAGAAGGCCCTGCGATTACTTTTTTAAAAAAGGTAGAAAGCAAAGTGAACTCTTTCTGAATTTTTCTATAGGGGAACTGAAACTAAGAACCACAGGATTTTAAAATTAAACGTGACCATAGAAGTCAAACCGTTTATCATCCTCATTTTGCAGGTGAAGAAGTCCTGGCCTGGAGAATTGACATATACTAGATGACATGTGAAAACCAGAACTCCGTCAGATCAATGATTACAACCTGATAATGAAATGAATTTTTTTCCCTTACTGCAATATGCTAGAAAAGGAGCGAAATTCCCAGGAACTACAAACTTGATCGTGATGAAGGGAGGATGGAGAATGGGAAGTGCAAGAGGGGAAACAGAACTTAGGGAAGAGTCCTACAAAGCAACTTTAATGAGGACAGATGAATTTGAGAACACTAATTTAGTTACCATTTGCTAATAAATGAGAATTGACTTTTTTATTCATGTCACTTCTGTAAATCAAAGCCAAAGGTCCCATTTGTGTTTTGTTACTCAAATTGGTATTAGTGTTCTCACTGTTCAAACAATGACTGAATATTTACCTGTAAGTTATCTTTGCAGTTATGAAGGATGGGGCACAAGAAAGAAGGCAAACAGAAAGCAGACATCAGTGTTTCTTTTAGTAGAAAATGCTAAGTTGTGCCAGTATTTCCTGTCACATTTGCAGTCTAGGAGGAAGAGGAAAACACATATTGCAATTTAATTTAAACTCAGAGCCTAGTCATCAATGACCTTTAAACTCTGAAACCGGTGCTACTGCCCACATGGTAAATGCAATTATGAAATTTGATTTCCTATATGTTGTAAGCAATGAAACTGTTTTTGTTTTTTCAATGAAACTGTTTTGACACTGACAAATATATTTGTATACAAATATATTTGTATTAACTTCTGTATAAATTAAAAATAAATGCCAATTTCAACTCTCTGGGTAATTTTTTACTGAACATACAAAAATTTCACAGGGGCCAAACATTTGCAAACAGCAAGACAACAAATAAAAAACAAATTTGACACAGAACTCAATTGTTCTAAACCCAGAAATGGTATTTTGCTACAGGGCTTACCAAGCCCTTTAAGCAAACTTGCAAGATCTAAGTTTGCTTCATAGTTCAGGGAGATTCCTACAAGGTTATGGCAGGTAGGAGCCCCTCAATCACTTTAGCCATTTCTCCACTCTTACCCACAGACTAAACCAGCACAATGTGCTTCCTTCTCTTTTCTGAAACCCTTTTGTTCTGCTTTAACTGAGACACAGCTGAGCATAATGGAGCCTCCCTCACTGTAGTCAAGCTGGGTACCTGTATTCAGAGACCTCACACTGTTTGAGATGGGTTACCCCTCAAACACTGACCCAGGTTCCTATGGCCAGGCTTTGACTGAACTACGCTAACTAGAAAACTCAGCATGCAAGTTTGAACACACATTCATGCATGCAAGTACACACACACACACACACCATGTAATTGGTGAGAGGGCTGCAGTTGAGATTGTTCTGACTTCCGGTTGGTATTTCTGGGCAGGCAGTTCACAGCACCTTCCATCACCAATGAGGGAGACAGCACTGTGCTGGGGCACTCAGCAGTTCAGGGCACTGGCAAAGTGAAAACAAGGCTCTCCTGAAAGACAACCAGCCCCTTTCTAGTGCAGCCACTTAAGCGCTTCCTTCCTTTCTAAACCGCTGGCTAGAACTGAACAGCACTTTACATACAGCAAAGGCTGCAGACTGGGAAAGCTGTCAGGGTTATTATTTTCTTTTTCTTTTCTTCATTGATTTCATCTGAGACTGAACATCACAGCAATTATGCCTGTCAGATCTAGACCGTAACTTCCTATACAATTTTGAAAGTGTCCCTATTGACATCAGGCCATCTGGAGTTGGGTCTTCTTTATGAATTTCCATATGTATGCAATCAGACCTGGTGGGTCTGACTAGAGTGGTATCACTTAAATGTTCTTTTTCCAGGGGTCCAAACCAGGTAGCACGTCTCATAATGATAAATATAAAAATGAGGATTATGTGCTTATGTTAAAAAGAAAAGGAATATAAGTGAATTGTGCAGCAACAGAAATTGTGTCCGGCTCGGTTGTGAAAACCTGTACAAGACTAATGTGTGACCCAATTCCTATAATTTTTTGTATTTATTTGCAATATATATATATATGACTAAAACACTCAAATAATGGCATGGTAAGATATTATATGTTTTTATTTACTTTTCACGTACCTATATTTTATAAGCTTTCTACAGTAATCTTGCATTACTTTTATTATAGAATCTTTTTTTAAATTTAAACTAGCATAAGATTAGTCACAAGAAGAATGTATAAGGTTCATAAGTCTCCTTTTATAGACTCAGAATACCTAAGCATATATAAACAGAAGGAAATGTACAATTGTATGTAAGTAAACATACATAGAGCTCAGGAAAATAGAGTTGAGCTTGTGAAAACAGCAAAGCTGGAATCACCTCCCCAGGATATTTATATACACCCACAAAGATATTTATATAAACTTGCCATCAGTCCAAGACTTCCCATGTTACTTTCTTGCCATTTAGGCAGCCCTGATGGTCCAGCAGAGCCTCTTTACAACCCTATTTTGAGCACCTTAACCTTACTCTGACATATAAATTCAAATGGCAGGGAATTATAATATGGGGAATCTTCTCTGGTTAAAGCTCAAAAAACAAAAGCCCACCAAACTTTTCCACATGCCATGATTTTTTTAAGAGAAATAAGGGATCAGGGAAAACAGGGATGGTTAAAAAAAACAAAGACCAAAAATACTATTGCTTTCTTTCAAGCCAAAACCACTAAATCATTAACTGCCTTATAAATCTCTACCAATTTGTGTTCCATGTAAATCTCAAACGGGAGTTCTCTTAGTGAACCCTCCCCTAGAAAGTACCTGCCGGGATGTTTATACAATCATTACTGGTAGGTTTTTCTCTGTAGGAAAAAAGTCATGGCTGCAGTTCCAATCTTTAGGGGGTACAAAAACATATTTCAGGAGGCAGTAAGCCTTTTCATTAAAAAAAAAAAAAAAAAAAAAGACTTTAGTTCCAACCATAATTATATTCTCACAAAGAAATTGAGAAATGGGATTTTCTTTTTTGGTAGATCAATGGCTTTATCCAAGCAACAGCTCATGAATAAATCTCTTTTTAAAGATCTAAGATGTGACACAAGCTCATTATTAGAAAATATCCAAATAACTAAGTATATAGATATAAGGGGGAAAAATTGTGGTACAGTATTCTGAACCAGAGCTGCATTCTCAATGATGTATCTTTTTTTAAAAAAAATTATTGGGAAAGTATACTTTTGGTTAGATTAAAGTGTATCTTCTCTGAGATCACTTTCCCTA
>NW_006782358.1:160675-174406 GCF_000442215.2 Lipotes vexillifer
TTCCCTACATATTTCAACTGTAACAAAATAATGCAACTCTAATCTGTAAGACTTTTTTCAGTAATAGATGTTTTTCCTCAGTAAATCAATGCAAAGGCTAATTGGGGTGGAAGGTGACTATCTCTCTTGGTTATAAATACATTTGCATTGCTATCAATCTTTTCCACTACCAATGTTAAACGAGGCTGAACAACCTAGAGAGAAAAAAAAAAAAAAAGTTCAATGTTAACACATAGTAAATGCTGCCATCAAGTGGCTCAATAGAGAGTTGCTCTAACAAAAAATAAAGCTGTCAACTAAATTAGTAACACAAGGTTTAAAACCTGGAATCAATCTTACTTAGAGTTTGACAAGCATTTTTATCATAAAGAGGGGTTTTAAAACTACTACCGTGGGCCAGATGTGCCCATGGTATATTTCTGTACGGCCCTCAAGATAAAACTGTGGCCCACAAAGTCTGAAAAAAATTACAATGCTCTGCAAGTGAATATTCTTTAGTTCTGGGTAGCTTGTTACTAACTCATATATCCTTACCCCAAAGCCTATCGATGATGATTTATATGTTAGTGACATTGAACTTGAACTATTTAATGTTAAAAGTCATTGAACTCTCCTTTCTCACATTTAAAAAAATATATTTTATCTAATAATCTTAGGACCTTAATACATGCAAACTTTATTTTAATAATTTCCACTGTTCATTGCTTAGAATTAACTTTGAAGTAGATAGGGTATGACTGAGAGATGAGAAATGGCTTCCCTAGAACACAGCATGATACTTTCACATATTGGGCAGTGGGAGGTACAGGTTTTTAACTTATCAAAGATTGGCCCCCATATCTGTATGAATAATTACACTGTTAACTTATTTCCATTTTGCATGGCAAGGAAGAAAAGTATGATACAAAGATGAGAACTTTTTAAACATACAATTTTTTTAATCAACAGATTTTAATGATGCACATGAGAAACTGATTTTTTCTTTCATTTCCATAATGGCAGATGTGAAAGCACTGAGCCCAAGTTAGGATGTTTATTCTCAAAGACATTCTATGTGATGCAGGTAATTAAATAGTTTATCATTGCTCAAATAACAAACACATTTTAAATATACATTTCATAATCAATAGAATTTTGCAAATGGGAGCTGGTTCTGAGGTTTTCGAAGTTTTAATACAAAACCTATGGTGTTAAGTATTTCTCAAAGCGTGGTCAAGAGACTACCTGCAACAGAATCATATAAAATACTTATTAAAAAATCAGATTCTTAGATCTTGGACCTATTGAGTCAGAATTTCAAGGGAGAAAGAGACAGGATTTGAATGTTTAACATCTCATAGGTAACTTCTATGACCTTAAAGTTTAAGAACCTTTTCATTTTAGTAAATGAGAGACAAAAGTAAACTCATCTCCTTAAGATCACAAAACTAGGATTAGAGTCAAAAACAGAAGACTGTCTTCCTGTCCTCCAGTCTAAAATTCATTATCCTTTACTATATAAACTGGAAAAAGCTTTCCCATTTCAGGTCTCAAAATCCTTTCACTATGATTGGGAACTATTAACTACATACAGGAGAGTCACTTCTTAAGTTACAGCCTATGGTCTTTAATAAGTAAAAAATAAAAGGTGCTATATTATTATAAAGAAGGTATATTATTATTAATTACCATTAAAACTAATAATAGCTGACTTCCTATAAAGGCAACAGTGTAAAACTGTCTCTGTTCCTTCCTTTACCATTAAACCAAATGAAAACATGGTCAAGAAACATCAATCAAAAAATGAACCACAACGTTTTAGATTGTTTGCTCAAAGAGCTAAATTCCTTCTATAACTGGATGACAATTACAATGTGACTTTGCCACCTCTTGAAACTGGATTGGTCTTCTGACTTGCTTCGATTAATGGAATGCAGCAGAAGTGTTGCTTTGAGACTTTCTAGTCTCTGCCATGAGAGGTTTTGAAGCTTCCTACCCTCTTGGAACCCTGAAATCACCATGCCATGAAGGTAGCCAGAATGAAAACATGTGGAGAGAGAGGCTCAGACATCCCAGCTGTCTCAGCCATTGCAGATGAGCCACCAGCTGACTGAAGTCAGGTAAATAAACCCAGATAAGATTGGCAGAACTGCCCAGTCACCAACAGAATCGGGAGAAGTAATACATGGCAGTTGACTGAAGTCACTAAGTTTTGAGGTGCTTTGTTACATAATAATAGATAACTTATACAATAAGAAACAACCATAACCACAAACCATAACATATGAAGAAACAACCACAATGCTAAAGCACAATGGCTGCCAGGTACAGTGAAAATAATACAAAGACAGAGGAGGGCTCCACAAGAGATAGAAGCCACTACAGGCCCTGAGCACAGTGAAGCATTCACCACAGTAGGTGGGATATACCAAGACAAAAAAGAATCTCTCTTCACTTAATGGCCAACTGGGTTTCATGCAGAAGCTGGGAAACCTCAGTAAATCTTACTTTGTACCACAGAATGGCAGATATTGCCAAGCTGAATATGAAAGCATACAGACACGTCATCTTCCCAAAAGAGTTGCTGTGGGTGAAACATGGTGGTAGAGAAATTATCAGTGGAAATAGCCCTGCAGACAAGCAGGAATAAAAGGAAGAAAGGAAGTGGGGAGGAGGGAAAAAGGGAGGGGGGGAGAGAGAGAGGGAGAGAGAAAGGGAAGGGGAGGGGAGGGGAAGGGAGACGAGAGGGAAAGAAAGAGGGAGAGAAAGAAAGGAAGGAAGGAAGGAAGAAAGAGACAGAGAGAGAGAAAGAAAGAAAAGAAAGAAAGAAAAGAAAGAAAGAAAGAAAGAAAGAAAGAAAGAAAGAAAGAAAGAAAGAAAGAAAGAAAAGAAAGAAAGAAAGAACCTGTGGCTTCACTAGGTGCCAGAAAGACTTCTAGGTAACACAGAATTGGTTTACTATATACCTCAGGTAGAATATTCATGGGAATGTGTTCAAAAGCCATGGTCTAAAATTCAAACTTTCTGCTGCATTCTACCTAACTCTCCTCTATATTATCCATCATTGAATAGCTGATTCAGTTGTGTATTATAGATGAAAAATAGAAAAAAATCAGCTGGGACATATGTAAAAATAGTACTAAGAGTCTAAGGAAAAGAATATAGCAAGCAGAAGGCAGATAAAAAATACATAAGACTATAACACAAATCAGGCCAAAAATTATGAAAAATATAGTATTCCTTAAATTAAAAATTATTTTAAAAATCACAACCCCTCTGAAACAAGAATCCAGAGAAGACATAGTAGGACTCAAGGGAAAAGATCAGAAAATAAATGTAATGAAAAATGCTGCATCAGAGTCAAAAACTAGAAGAGAAAATGAAAATATTACATTATTGAAGGTCACATTAAAGGTATCAGAAGGAAAAAACAAGCCATTTCTAAAAACACAAAAATATAGAAGAACAAAGACTTAAGTATTTGAAAGAACATTACTGATATAGAGCCATAGGAGATCCAATGTGTGTATAGTTGACATTTCTAAAGAAGAAATATAACAAATATCCAAAGATATAATAAAAGAACATTTCTTTGAAATAAGGGAAAAATCAAGCATATAGGTAAAATGAGTACATCGTATACCAGGAAAAGTTGCTATAGAATGATCAGCACATAACCTGAGAAACTTTCTGGAGTTTAATGATAGAGCATTCTGTGGGGGGCAAGAAAGAATCTATTCTCCTATAAGAAAGAAAAAAATCTGGCTGACCTCAGATTTAAAAATTACTGCAGAAGGCAATAGAGCAATATCTACCACATCTTTGGGAAAGGGAAATATAAACCAAGAATGTTAAATCTAAACCAGTTATTATTTCAAGTATAAAAGTAATTGACAGATCATACGAAACATGCAAGAAATCAGGAACACCACCTCCTTTGAGCTCTTCTTTAAAACAACTATTATAGTATGATATCCTATAAACTTAGAGGTAAGTGGAGAAATCATTGTAAAGACACTACTCAACTGTGAGAGTTATAAGTAGAACAGAATGTAAATGTTATAGACCATAGTACTTTAGAAATAATAATATAATCTGCCTCTGGTGATAGAAGAGAAGGGGAAGTAGGTTAAAGAGAAAGCATACTCATATCTGTATCTCCTAGAAGAGGAGTCAAATAGATAGTGAATCTTAAAGCAATAAGTCATTAAATCATGACTTAATTATATAAACACTTGGAAAAATATGAATATCTCAGATCATATAGTAAATAAAAATGATTAAAAACTAAAAGTATATCATAAAGAGAGACAGGTTTAAAATAAAAATGTTTGTCAAAAAACTAAATACAAATGAGCAAAAAAATCCCCTACAGTTCTATATCTAAAACCTTCAGATTACATTAAAAAGAAAAAGAACATCTGCTATATAGAAGGATGATTCCGAAAGGCCTGACGCAAAAGAAAAGGCAAAGATAAACCAATAAACAAACAGACCTGAAACTGCTGGTCAAGGAGGAGCCAGAAATCCAACAAGTTTCCTTGTAAAGACAGGGGATTTTACTCTTCCCTTATCCGTGATGAGGACAATGAAGCCCATTCCTGCCTGCAAGAGGTATACCATTTAAAATGGGAAACCAAAATTCCACAAATAGTTATAATAAATCATAGCCCCATTTCAAGACACCTCATTTATCTCATTCAACGTTTATTCAACAGCATTAACAATTTTTCAAAGCCTTTTAGGTATTTGTACTAGTAAGTCATTTTAAACTGAGAATTTAGATGGGTCTATTCTAAATTTTTTAAACATTGCTTCTTTCAATAGCTGTGTCTTAGGATTGCTTTTACAAAAACAATACTTCCCTCTTTTCATGTCGTGGTTTTTTAAAAAATATCTTTCGTTTCACTGGCACAAGGGCCAAAAGAGAGGAGAGAAAAATGAAGTTTATCTGAAAGATGATGTTAACCCATTGAGTTCGATAGTCTTCTCTTCGTGTATGCATAACTCTCACAATATGTGTCAAATGCTTCTTCTCAATGAATTAAAGTGGTTTGACAGCCCCAGAAAGCTGTGTCATCATCCTCTCGGAAATGATACCCCATTTTATTCCAAGCAGCTTAGAAGAACTGTAACACTCATGGAAACTATTAGCTGTTCCTGACACTAAGAGAATCACAGGACAATCAGAGAGAGCGATCTCATTCTCCACCAACAGAGGAGGTGAGAAATAGAGATGACAATCTAGGTCATAACTTAGAGCCAAAACAGGAAGCCACTAAGATATGAGCAAGGAAATTTTCACAGGGAGGTGGCAAGTTTAAAAGACACCGTGACTATCACAGGGCTGGACATACTAGTGAAGAAAGGAATCCTTGGCAGAGAATACCAAATACCAATATGCACCATACGTGCCCAAAGAGAGGAGTACATAATCTCAGTTGATTTAAATCAATAAGTAAATAAATATTAAAGTTTACAGATACCTGATTGTGAGCTCTTAAAATTATTTCCAGTTAAGCTATAACATTTGAAAGTGGGAACCTTTTCACTAAAATGGATCAACCAGGTTTGAGATCAGTGCTTGAGCCAATGAAACAAGGGTAAATCACCAAGAATGCTGCTTTCTTAGGTCCTTCTAATAAGATTATTACCTAGTAATCACACGACTTTCGTGAGGTGATCAAACATATCTAAACAAACTTTTAAAATGCACATCTTGGATGTTATCATGTATGAGATTAGCTGGAAACATGGTGGCCCTTGTCTCTGGAACAACTGACATAAGCAGTGTACTTAAGGAAGAAGGTGGCTGCAGAGAGAGTAAGGCAGAAACAGGAAAGAACAAAAAGCTCAACACTGGATTAACACTTTACTTTTCCTTATAGTCTAGATGTGCATGGGGCCAACAATTCACTTATTTATTTTTTCAGCTGTGGCGGGTCTTAGTTGCGGCATGCAGGATCTTTATTGAGGCATGCGGGATCTTTCATTGCAGCGTGCAGGCTCTTTGTGGTGGTGCGCGGGTTTTTCTCTAGTTGTGGCGTGTGGGTTTTCTCTTCTCTAGTTGTGGCACGCAGGCTCCAGGGCACGTGGGCTCTGTAGTTGTGGTGCGTGGGTTCCAGAGCATTTGGGCTCTGTAGTTTGCAGCATGCAGGCTCTCTAGTTGAGGCGTGTGAGCTCAGTAGTTGTGGCATGCAGACTTAGTTGCCCCACGGCATGTGGAATCTTAGTTCCCTGACCAATAGTTGGGGTTCAATTAATGTCTAATAAATTTAAAGATTAAGTAAGTAAGTATGAAATTCCCCAAGGGCTGAGGCGATTTTGATGGCTCATCCATCAGTTCAGGTATGATATTAGGGATCTTCTGGTCCTCCTACAAGTTCTTATGGCCCTGCCAGTCTTCTCACTAGGGAATGAGTCTAGGCAGTATACCTCAAATCCAGGAATCAGGCAGAGATTAATATCACAAGAAGAGTGCTCGCTTCAGCAGCATATATATATATATATATATATATATATATATATATATATATATATATCTGATTCTTACCTCCAGTAGTTTTTAGCTAATATTGTTAAATTAGTTGTTTCTAGCTAATGTTGCTGAGTTCAAAATTACATAAATTTGTCTTCCTAAAGACAAATTTATCCCATAAAATCTTGCATGTTTACCTAAGGGAAAACACACCATTTCTAGATAAAGTACTTACACTATTTTTTGGAAAACCTACCGTGTTGGTAATGTTTCTAGTCATTAATTTCAGATTGGAGGAAGAGAGAATTCAGCCATTTTTCATAGTCCTGCAAAAATCATCCACAGCTCTGCTGAATCAAGCACAGGATAAAGCTACAAGATTCACTCAACTGAAACACATCACCTCAGCCACCATGTTACTAACTATTAAAACAAAATAGGAATCGGGTTTTCAACCCAATAGTTTACCTAAAAAGTCTCTCTTAGGCAAGTTTGACCTTTACAATACGAATTTCATTTTGTTGTAAGCTCTAACATTTCTATTACTGCTTAACATGCACTCTTCATAGAGATCTGCCCTAACAATTTCTAACTGTATTTATTCATGCTGAGCATTCTGCTTAACTACTCGCCTAAAATGCAGTACGGTTACCAGAGAAATAATATTTCCTGTTATTTCAGAACGGTGAAGGTCAGACCAGTTTCATGCAAAGGGAAATGAAATGTTTTGTGTCTTTAGGCTGTGTAGTATAATTTCAATGCTTTTCTTGCTCTTTATGGTAGAGCCTTCGACTGTTCCTCATTTTACTGTGATCACCATTGTTATCCCCTGCCCTCTCTCTCATGCCTTTTTAAATGAGCAAGGTTATTTCTAACATTCTACCACCTATAGGAATTGTGTATCATGCACAGCATTGAAAATTTAACTTAAAAGCAGCCTTTGTTACCAGAAAGCAAGAAGAACTATATTCTTGCTTATATTATATTATATTCTTACATATGCTTATATTATATTCTTTAATCAAGTAATTAATCCTCTGGATAAAGTAATGTATTTCATTGTCTACAGTATTTTGAGTAGTCAGATGATCTCACAGAGATTGCCTGTTGTGGGGTTCTATTAAACCTGCCCACAGTGGTGACATAAGCCCATCCCTGGTTCAAGTGGCTGCTTTCCAATGGAGCCTTACAGCATAGTGGCTACACGCTTGGACTCTGGAGTTAGAAAGACCTGGATGTGAAACTTAGTTCTACCAGTAACCTGCTGTGTGAACCTAGGTAGGTTGCCTAACTTCCTTTGTTTTGCATTCAACAAATTGGATGCTCACTGTTCTCTTATTACTACTCCTTGCTTACAGAACTACAGCAAAATGAGCTTAAGTACAATGACAGAATTTGCAAGCATTTTCCTCATTGAAAATGCAGTATGCACTGAAATCATGCCAGGACCCTCACAATATGGCTGAGAGTGGGAGGGGAAGTTCTACAGAACCAGGCAGTGTGTCAAAGTGTGGGCCCACATAGGGTCAGCAAAGTAAAACGCAAAAAGAATAGAGCAAGTGTAGATGAGGTTGGGACACGTGTCAATGTCAGGGGAGTTCAACCTTGTGGGTGAGGCACAGCAAAAAGTAAAATCCTGGCTATACACAAAGACAGGCATTTAAGTGGCCTTATAATCATCCACTGATTTTCAACTACCACTTCAACAGTTCACTGTTATATTAGAGGTGAGCAGGCAGGAAGGAGGTGGGGTTGTAGCTACCTCCTTGAGAATCTCACATAAATCACAGCTTACAATTTTCCTATATATCAATTCATTACTGATGGACTATGTCTGTCATACATGAGAATGTTCTCCAATACATGTTTTCTAAGTGTAGTAGGTTGAATGACCGCTCCCAAAATATATATCCACCCAGAACCTGTGAATATGACTTTATTGAAAAAAAAAAAGGGGGGAGGTTCTTTGCAGATGTAATTAAGGATCTCAAGATGAGATCACCCTGATTAACCAGATGGGCTCTAAATCCAATGACAGAGTCTTTGTTTCAGACAGAAAAGGAGAAGACAAAGGCATAGAGTAGAAGGCCATGTGAATACAGAGGAACAGCAACAGGGCCCCAGAGGAGTAGCCAGATTTGAAGCCTAACTCCAGTCCCAGAAGGGAATCAAAGCATTCATTCATTCAGCAATTATTTTATGGAGGGCCAGAATTTGATGGGTATAGTCCAATCATAAAATATAAGCTGGGTAGTAGGAAGGTATTTCTGCAATTTGTCAGCCACCTGAACACCTTGGGCTTCCCCTTGATCTGTGGACAGCACTGCTAATTCCAGGTCTTACCAACCAATGAATCTGGGACTGTTAACATCTTACCTTGTTCAGAACTGTCTCGGGAACCAGGGAAGTAGAGAGTCATTAGGAGAATGCCAGTGGCTGTCACTGTGAAAGTCAGTGCCTGGAGCAACAAGGCAACACTTCTTCCCTCGTCAATTTCTTCACCCTTTAGGCAGCTGCCACTCATGCTTCTCCGGCACTTTCCCATGCCCTTCAAAACATGATAAAAATAAATTTAGACTCTAGTGTTTCTGACTTAATGTGTCACCATGTCATTAACTCAGTGTCTTCATTCTAGAAGGTGATTGACAGTGAGAGAGCAATGCTTAGTCCAGAGGAATGGCTTTCTCATATGACCATTTCAAGATGTCTAGTTAATATGGCAAAGCCTAGGCTCTCTTCTTTGAAACAGACAAAACTACAATATGAAGAAAAATGGGAAATATGACATAGAAATAGAAATATGAAATATAAATGTGTATGTGTATGCAGCCACAATGAGGAACCATACTTTAAGAAGTTTGTCAAAGAATGTCTGCATGTGTATAACTGAGTCACTTTGCTGTACAGCAGAGATTGGCATAGCATTGTAAATCAACTCTACTTCAATTAAAAAATATGTATTTAAAAAAAAGAAGTTTGCCAAGCATGGTGAGTATTAGACCTCATTAAGAAAGAAAGCTGAGAGTGGATTATGCATATCTCCAGATTACTAGAGGGCACCAGATAAGGAGTGAAATCAACAACTCCTTACTTGCAAAGGTAAGATCTGGGTGCAAGACAGAGCACTTGAGAGTCCCTTTAGCTATCTGACAACCGACTGTGGCAATGAAGCCAAGAAAGGGAAAACTGACATACTGAAAGAAAAATTCATCTGTTGGGTGAGAGGTGAGAAGAGAGATAGAGGACAGTAACTAGTTCTTGGCAAGGTAAGAGCTAAACACTAAATCAGTACACAAGAAATCCTGAAACACAGGAATTTTCAACATGACCCAATAAGAACTTCTACTAGATAACAGCAGAATCCAACCCACAGATGAGGTTTTCCCTTAATTTATAAAGCCTACAGAGACAATTACTTAATCCAGTTCACTGTTGAAGTTCTTCTGCTATACTTTATCTTCAAAAAAAAAAAAAAAAAAAAAAGCTGGTCCACTAAAAAATGGCTTTCCAAGCCTATTCTACTCATCATTGACCATGTTTTCATGCTGTCTATTTTATCCTTTGCAGCATCTAATGTTGTCTTTATTTCTGTTACGATTTTGTTTTTCTCTCCTATTTCTTTTTGAGCTCTACAGTTCACTATTCCTTTCTTTCTGCTGTCTCATCCTTTGTCCTTTGTGTTTTTCATCTCTTCTCAGTGCTCTTATTTCAAAGGATTATATCTTCTATTATTTCAACAAATGACTCAGCTTCCCCCCCCCTTTTTGTGCGGTATGCGGGCCTCTC
Source organism: Lipotes vexillifer (assembly GCF_000442215.2). Lineage (NCBI taxonomy): Eukaryota > Metazoa > Chordata > Mammalia > Artiodactyla > Lipotidae > Lipotes > Lipotes vexillifer. Next base: position 170,919 of record NW_006782358.1, read on the forward strand.
TCACTGTTGTGGCCTCTCCCATTGCAGAGCACAGGCTCTGGACGCGCAGGCTCAGTGGCCATGGCTCACGGGCCCAGCTGCTCTGCGGCACATGGGATCTTCCTGGACCGGGGCATGAACCCATGTCCCCTGCACCGGCAGGCGGACTCTCAACCACTGCGCCACCAGGGGAGCCCCCTCCCCCTCTTTTAAAAGGCTTAATTCTAAGATGAGTAAAACTATAAATGAACCATCATGAAATATGTAAAAAGAAGGAAAAAACACATCAAAATATATAAAGAAGTACTTGAAGAAAAAAATTAAGACAGCCAAAAATTACCCCAAGAAAACTATACCACAAAACATATAAAGAAAGCAGATGAAGGTCATAAGGAACTTTTACATAAAACTAATGAAATAAACAGAAAAATAAAATCATGATTCAAATGAATGAAACATTAGAAGCATCAAAAAAGGGGCACTGATACTACTGAAAGCAAGGCCATGAATATGGAGGACAACATTGATAAAACTGAGCAAAATAAAATGAAAAAGAGAAAATACTTCACAAAGAGTAGAGAGAAAATGAAAGAATATGACAGACAAAAGAGTTCCAAAATAGGCATAACTGACATTGCTGAAAAAGGAAACAAAACAAATGAGACAGAAGTTTGCTAAAAGATATAATAGAAGAAAACTTTCCTGAAATAAAAGACTGAAAGATAAATTTTCCCCTCCAAAATTGATATAAAACAATCAACCCCAAAATTTCAAAGATGGACTTAAAAGATATTATGAGCACCCAAGCCAAAAAATCAATCAAGTCACCTATTGGTATGTGGTGCATAAGAACCTGAGTTCACTATCCATGAGAACTTTCATTGCCAGGTAACAGTAAAGCAGGTCTAGAGGATCCAGGCAGTAAAAGGGTGATGTAGAAATTTCATTCCCAGCCAGATATTCTTCACAAGTAAAGGAAAATAACATCTCAAACATGAGGGAACTCAAGAATAATTGCAAAAATAATAAAGGATTAATGGAGTAAATTGATTCTACTTGAATAAAAAAGCCATGGAAATTATTTAAGAGTAGAATGTGGTGAAAGAATAGAATATAAATGCTGTAAATAATAAATATGTTGAAAAACAATCTAATTAATAAATATTGAGAGGAAGAACAAAGGAAAGAATATGGTATAAAGAATATAAGCACACTGATTTTTCTAATTTTGCAAGGCAGATTCTCACTAGATATTGTTTAGAGCTGATAAATCAAGCAACGGAGATAATCTTATTTTAGAATATAAATGGAAACACTTAGAGATATACAAATAATAGTATAACCATGTAAACTAAAATAATATGCATGCCCTTTTATTACATAAGGAGACACTTAATGATTTTAAATCTCTATAAATCACTCCAAACTGTTTGAGGATTTATTTTTAAACTTAAAAAAAAATTAATTTTAAGGATTAGATCAAAAAGCAAACATACAAATGTAGGTGACCAGCCTATTCTGATATTAATATAAAAGCTATGGTAATTAAAAAGATGAATAGATTAGTTGACTGACAGAATAGAGAATAAAGTGGAATATATATATATATGGAATTCCATATATATGGAATTTAGAATATGATAAAAACTATATATGTTGGAGTAGTAGAGAGATTTATTGATCAGCAAAGAATGTTGGGGAAAACTAGCAGCCATCTGGAAATGGATCAAGTTAGATCCCTACCTTACTCCTATCAAAATTAATTCCAAGCAGACCAAAAGTTTTAAAAAGTTGTAAATACACATGTTCTTTGATCAAGCAATTCCAATCCTAGGGATATGTCCAATTTTTATATTTGCTAATAAGTAATACTAGTGTTAATACGGAATAATTTCTAAGATCTATTTTTAAACAAAGAAGCAAGTTACAAAACAGCATGTCCAGTATGTTTGTACTTACACAGCATTATACTGTATGATATATATAATGTGTATATTTAACATTTAACATTGTGTACATGTGTATACGTGTATATTTAAAAATTTAACATTTATATATAAATATATATTTTTATATATATATGAAGTTTACACATGCACAGAACATTTCTAGACAATATATTCAAGAAACTTAACAGTTGCCTTTAGGGAGGAGGGATTGGTGAACTGCATATCTGGCATCAGAAGGAGACTTTCCTTTCCTTGTATAACCATCTATATCATTTGGATTTCTATCATTGGCATATATTGCTCTTTGGATGAATAAAAAGATATTTTAAAACTCCACGTAGCAGAAGTAGCCAAAGAAGCTCTGCACGGAACTGTACTTCCTAGGACCCAGGTATCCCAGTAACAATGGACTTACTGCACAAGTTACAGGCAATATTGCTGCAAGTTATAAAATACTTGATTAATTATAAAAGATGAATGGAGTCAGAATCAATATTATACAGCTGTAGTATATCATTTATTCAAAGAGTTAATTCTAGAATCACTGACCTAATATCTTAATACTCAGTTGTGAAGATAGAAAAGTTATATTCCTTACATATATTCTAGAAAAACTAAATATGGTTTAAGAAATTATGGAAATTAATATCAAATCTGGTCTCCTTTACTTGAGGGCAGATACTTTGATTTCAAGGCATCACTAGAAAAAACTATAAAAAACATCTGGTGATATTTGAGGACCACAAATCTGAGGGTCACGGTCAAAATAATTCTTTTGTGAGCCAGTTTAATATGGAAATTTTATCTATATTTTTCTAATCAGTTTACAGATGCTGCATGGAAAAAGATCTAAGTTAAAAGGCAGAGCTTTGTCATATTCTTGGTAATAACTCTTTCAGTTTCAGTATTCCAAAAGTGGACTTATGCCCATAATTTCACATGAAATTTATTTGAGCCAGAAAGAAAGAAAGGCCCACAGAGTAGCTCACATGAGAATGACATACTCATTTACTCATGCCATTTTGTTCTGAAAACATTTTACAGTTGAAGAGTACATTTTTAAGGTATGTGATGATGGTACATTCAACTCTGTGAAAGGTAAATAAAGAGGACTTCAGGGTATCATTGCAATTTAGATGTAGTTAATCCATCAAGAAGGCTCCTGAAAACCTGTCACAAGTTAACAACCTGTCATTTCCTAACTGAACTACAGGTTTCATTTACTATCCTTACAAAATGTAGAGAGAAGTCAATAGCTTCAGAATGCATTTAGTATAGAGATTCTAGGGGTTAGATGCTATAAAATTAACAGAAATTAAGAAGCATTTCACTAAATAGTACTAGGTCTACTATATAATGTTACTTAAAATATGTTTATTGTATTTTCAGTTATACAATAGAGAATACAAGTACATTATAATTGTAAGAGGAACAGATTAATGTAATATATTGGAGTCTAATAACCATCTGATTTTTTATTAATTCATCTCAACCTTATAACTGATGCAAAAAATATATTTCCTGTTTAACAGACTTCTGCGGTACTTTTCTTCCTCTCTT
>NW_006782358.1:174482-182068 GCF_000442215.2 Lipotes vexillifer
TTTCCCTGACAAAATCCCATTTTACCTGCTGCCTACGTAGATTAGAACACTTCTTTTTCATTAGGCTTCAACAACAAAACCAAATAAACAACCATTTATTGAGTACCATTTATTTGTAAAACACTATACTAGGCTCTGTAAGACACCAACAACTTTTTGAATAGCCTCAAGGCCTGTGATGCAAGGATACTAAAGAAAAATCCATGTCAGTCCTGTTCAGAGAGTTCTTGTCATCTGAGCACTTAGACACCTAGCAGATCCACTCACATGGTAGAAATGGAATTAAAACACACACATGGACTGGTAGAACAGTGAAAAACAATGAATTAAATTTACCAGAGTGGTCCTTAGCCTCAAGTAACAAAATAAAGAGATACAGACAATATGAGAACCGTTTTATCCTGCAAAACCCTTAAGAGGCTGGTGTCTTGGAGACACCAGGAAAACGGGACTCATGGGTGAGACATGAATTAAAAACAGGGAAATGGTTTATAAGTTAATGTAAGGAAGGGATGTCACCTCTCTCACCACCAAACATACAACACTAGGAGCTAGGCAAGTACACTTCAGTGGGAGAGATGAAATCTTCTCAATAGATATTAAACAATCTCAGATAGAAGACATTCACATGCCAATAAGAAAGAATTCCCTATGTAAAAACAAACAAAAAACTAATAAACAGAAACTTCTATTAAATAGAGTCAGGAGACCAGAAGAGGGAGCTCTCATGCCCCGAAAGGAAAAAAGATTCCTCTTCTTTCCTAGCAAGAGCTCAGTCAATGAAAAGCGATGGACTCTTTGTTTACTCTAGTCCTCCCAACTTCCTTTTCCTCTCAATAAGAGCACTCTCCTTCCCTTTGCCCTGTTGGGACTTGCAGGTGGCTCACTATGGCAACCAACCCCAACTTGCAATTCTCGGCTAATCTCAAAGAACTGGCAGTCTATTTGTTTTAGGTCAATATTTTGGTGGCCTTTAGGGGGACCAGGGAAGACTCCTGATGGCTCCGGGGCTAGTGGGCAAACAGGTGAGATGTCCAAAATTGAGCCCACTTGTCACTCACTTAAAAGGCTTTTCTTGCCAACCCTGGAGTTTGAAGGTACATCTTTCTCTGGGAGCCAAGCTTCTGCCCTCTTTGCATTTGAAGCTCTCCAGGCTATATTCAGGATCTATTTTAAGGTTTTGTCCTTTCTTGTTAAGGTCTTGTTCTGTATACAAGTATTCATTCAGCACTTCAGCCTGATTTGGGATCAGACTGTTTCAGCAGAAACTGGCCAAGAAACCTTCAGCCCATTACTTCAGGAACAGGGGGTGTTTTGATAAAACTGCACTGGTTTTCTGCCTTCAGCCCACTCCTTTGAAATAGGGGCTGTTCTGTGGGAACTGAAAGAGAAGCCTTCAGCCTGACTCCTCCGGGACCAAGCTGCTCCCTTAGAAAAGCCTGCAAGTTGAGCTGTTTGAGCTGTTTAAGCTGTTTGAATTTCAAGCTGTTTGAGCTGTTTAAAAAGTATTCTTTTACTCTAGAGAAAAATCTCTGAGAAAGGAGATCCCAGTTATCTAAATATTTTGAGGGTGCCCTGCCTGCCCTACAGGGGCTGCAGCTGATGTCATATTTAAAAACTGTGGTCCTTCCTCATGCACATGTCTAACCAAATGGATTGGCCTGACCAAAGGCAATTGAGAATATCAATGGCCATTACGGCGAACTTTTGAAATCCCCAAACAATGTTCTGAAAATCAAATTGAACTATGATAGCTCCAAATTTTCTAAAACGGAATGGAATGCCTATCTTGACTGGTATTTTGAGACTTCCACATGTTATCAGGAGCCTAAAATTGCCTCTCTGCAAAATAAGATTTTAAGATTAACTGAGGCAAATAAAGAAAGATAAAATGGCTCCCAAAGCCTCAGGCTCTTCTTCCCTGGCCTGTCTCAGGCTCTGCTTCCAGCACCTTCTTGTCTGCCTCCCTCAGCTTCTCAGGCTCAGGCTCCATCAACCTCTGGCACCATCTTCCTGCTTCGTTTCTATGCCACCTGCACCTCCTCTGTGCCCTCAGTGGCCCCATACTTATTCTCCCACCCAGCCTCCCCTTCTCTGTGAAACTCTCCCCACTCCCTTTTCCTCTGAACTTAGCAGAAGTGTCCCTTCAAAATTAAGCCTTCTGAGGATCCAGAGGCTAAACTCTTATTAAATTCTAATATTCTCTGCACTAGGGATGAACTGCCAGCCGTAGTCAAAGATTTTCCCAAAGTAACGGAAGACCCTCACAGGTGTGCTGAGGAATTTAATCCAGCCATTCAAATGTATCAACGTGGTTTCTCTGACTTACATCAACTAGTTCATATGCTTGTTGGTGAAGGCGTGGTCCAGAATTGGGTGAAAACCACTAACTGGGAAAGGTCTCTAAAATTACAACAGGGAGAAGAGCCTGCTAACTTATTACATGATCAGGCTTGGGCAATCACTAGGCCACTTCACAGGGCAATCCCTACGGCTTTTCCAAAGCCTGTTGATTGGAACCAAAATCAGGCTTGCATACAAAAATCTGATGAGCTTGTTCATGACTACTATCACAATTGACTTCAGATTGCTTTTAAAGAAAATTCTGGGCACTTCCCTGGCGGCACTTTGGTTAAGAATCTGCAAAGCAGGGGACACGGGTTTGAGCCATGATCTGGGAAGATCCCACGTGCTGTGGAGCAACAAAGCCCGCAAGCCACAACTACTGAGCCTGAGCTCTAGAGCCCGCTGGGCCACAACTACTGACGTCCGCGCGCCTAGAGCCCATGCTCCACAAGAGAAGCCACCGTAATGAGAAGCCCACGCACCGCAGTGAAGAGCAGCCCCCGCTCGCCACAACTAGAGAAAAGCCTGTGCACAGCAACGAAGACCCAACACAGCCATAAATTAATTAATTAATTAATTAATTAAAAAAAAAAAAGTCTGGTCTCCCTTCAGATGTTGATTCCACCTGGGTAGCTTTTAACTCTGTTTATCACTGGGCTGAATGAAACCTTTCTCTTCTAGTAAAAAGGACCAGGACGGAATGGGAAACTATGTCCACTCCAGATTTCGTTCATCTGGCAAACCAGCTCTCTCATACTCTAGATGAGCCACCTCCAAGGAAGACTGTGAAAATTCTTAATCTTTAACTCCAGCAAATGAAGGCTCCTAAACCAAAACCAAAACCTCCCAGTTTCTGCTACTATTACAAAGAGCCAGGACACTGGAAAAGAGAGCGTTACAAATTCAAGCACTTCAGGTGCCTTCACCCCTCTAACCAGCCTTTCCAACGTCCTCTCAATTCTTAATGACAGGTCTCCAAGGAACAACAGGGGCTTTTCCCAATCCTCCCTCTTAGTCAGCTTGAAGTATTTCTGCAAACTGGGGACGAATATCTTCCAGTCCTGACACCAGAGCCACAGTCTTGGTGCTCAGCCCCACTACTACAAAACAGCCCCTGCCTCAGAATACTAAAACATTTCAAATAGTGGAGATCTCTGATGAGCCTCGAGGGTCCTGTCTCTGAACCTATTCCCTTTTGTTTAGGTCCTTTGTAGATACCCACCCTTTCCTCCTTTGCTCCTCCACCCCATCCATTTATTAGGCTGAGACTTGTTAAAAGTATCATGTCAAAATTTCTTTCACCCAAAAGGGAGAAATAACTCTAGAATTTTACAGTAGTCATTAAGTAACCAACCAGGTGAATTACGTGACAATTTAACATCTTTTATTTGTTCCATCCCTGATGGTACTAGAGCTGAAGCTGGAAACACTGGTCATTTGTCCCTATTGCATCAGCCACCATCCTCCTTATGGTCAAAATCTCCAACTATTTTTGGCAAAATTCAAAGCAAGATTTTTCAGATCAAGATTCAAACAGATCCTTTAAAACTTCTTCCCAAGTGGGAAGCAGCCGCATAGCACAGGGAGATCAGCTCGGTGCTTTGTGACCGACCGCCTGGAGAGGTGGGATATGGAGGGTGGGAGGGAGGGAGACGCAAGCGGGAAGAGATATGGGAACATATGTATATATATAACTGATTCATTTTGTTGTGAAGCTGAAACTAACATACCTTTGTAAAGCAATTATACTCCAATAAAGATGTTAAAAAAAAATTAAAAAAAAAAACTTCTTCCCAGAATTAACCAATATTCTATAAGTAAAGAAGCCCTTCAAGACACAAAGCTCACAGTATATTACAAGGCTCAAGGCCTTATTATCCCTTGTACTAGTCCCTGTAATAATCCTATTTTACCAGTGAGAAAACCTAAGAGCCAAGGCTGGAGGTTGGTCCAGGACTTCCAAGCAATAAACAACTTTGTTATCCTTCAACAGCCTATCATTTCTAACCCTCATACTTTACTAACATCCATTCACCCAGAAGCAAATTCTACTGTAATTGATTTATTATATGCATTTTTTAGTGTTCCAGCTGATGAATCTAGTAAACACCCTTTTGCCTTCACTTGGGATGAAAAACAATTCACCTCCACACTAATGCCTCAGGGTTTTACTGAGAGTCCTTCTCACAAATCCTGAAGGCTGATATGGGTTATATAAAATCCCCTAGGGGTTCTACTTTGTTGCAGGATGTGGATGATTTGCTTCTTTGCTCTCCATTTCAAACCTCTTCATAGGAAGACAGTATCCACTTGCTGTAACTTTTAGCCTTAAAGGGAAATAAGGTCACCAAAGAAAAATGGCAGTTTGACCGAACTCAGGTTTGATATTTATGGCCTCTGATATCAGAACAGGGACAACACCTAGATCCAGATAGGCTTCAGGTGCCCTAGGTTTCCCCAAATCCAAGCTGCAAGGTTTTCTTGAGCTAGCTGGTTAATATTGAAAAATGGATTCCAAATTTCTCTCTTATGGCCAAAGCTCTGTATGTTTTACTAAAGAAAAACCTCAACTCAATCTTATGGGACGAACTGGATGACACAGACTTTCAGGCCTTGAAGGACAGTTTGATATATCCAACTTCCCTTGGACATCCCAATTATCAGCCTCCCTTTTACCTTTTTGCTTATGAAAAGGAAAGGAATGCTCCTGTTGTGCTCACTGAAACACAGGGGGATCACCATCAACCCATAGGGTAGTATAGCCAGCAACTGGACCCCGTGGCATGGGGATATTCCCCTTGCATTAGAGCCATTACTGACACTGCCCTTTTGGTTAAGGCCATCAGGAAAATCATTGTGGGATCCCCTTTAACCATTTTTGTACCTCATGCAAGTAGAAGCCCTCCTGAACTCTCATCATACTCAACATTTCTCAGTCAGCCACCTCACCTCCTATGAAGTCCTTCTGTTAAATGCTCCTCACATAACTCTTTGACAGTGTAATAACCTTAACCCTGTTATTCTTCTCCCCCGTCATTAACAAAGTCCCTCACGATTGCTTAACGCTGATGGATCACCTTCTGACTCCTCGGGATGATCTGCAGGAAATTCCTTTGAGTAACACTGACTTCTCATGGTTCACTGATGGTTCTTATTTAAAAGGTGACAATGGCAAATACCGTGCTAAGTATGCTATTGTAACTCCTTTTGATGTTGTTGAGGACCTATGGTTACTTTGGTCCAACAGGCTGAAATATATGCTCTTACTTGGGCTTGCACTTTAGCCAAGGGCAAAACTGCTAATATTTATACTGAAAATATATATGCTTATGGAGTAGCTCATGATTTTGGAATGTTGCGGAAGCAATGTGGCTTTCTTATTTCCAGCAGAAATGAAATTTTAAATGGCCCTTATGTTCAGGAATTACTGGATACAATATGTTTACCTTCAACTTTAGCTATTGCTAAGATTCTGGGGCATTCTAAATTTGACTCTCTGGAAGTTACAGGAATTCACCTTGCTACCATTTCTGCAAGGAATGATGCCTTTAAAGGAACCAACAGGCACCATGTCTCTGTCATGGTCCAAAGGGATATTTCCCCAAATGATAACTTAGAAAAACTGGTTAGAGAACCCAATAATTGGCCTTAGAAAAGGAAAAATAAGACTGAAAATTCAACAATTGCTGGTTTGATAAAAAGAAAAAGCTCTGGTTTAGGCCAAACAACAACTCAGTCCTACCAGAGACTCTTACCACTCCTCACCACTGTACATGCATTAAACCACTGGTCTATTGAAAAAATGATTGCAGTCATGAATCAATATTGGTTGGGAAAACATTAACAAAAAGTCCCTACCTCACTTGTCCCACTTGTTTGAATTACAACCCAGGGAAGCCTGTTCATACAGTTCCTGGACATTTTAAACTGCCTAATGGACAATTTAGGGCCTGGCACATAGATGTCATACAAATTCCTCCCCTAATGGATATAAATATATTTTAGTCATGGTCTGTATATTTCCACATTGGACTGAAGCCTTCCCATACAGACAGATTATTGCCTCTTCTGTGGCTAAAGTCCTTTTGAAAAAATATTATCACTACCTGGGTAACTCCTCTCAAACCTCCTCGTGACTGAGGAACCCATTTTACTGGCTAGGTACAAGTCTGTGCTGTTTGGCTGGCTTTACAACACTTTCACTTCATTTACCACACTCAATCTTCTGGTTTAGTAGAACACACTAATGGCATTATTAAGACTCATTTGGTAAAATTTGTAGAGGCCCTCTGAATACTTTGACCAAAAGCATTGCTTCTAAATCTTAGATCCACCCCTTTTGGAACTATAAACTCTCAACCCTTTGTAACAGTCACAGGATGCCCAATGCACTTGACTCTTGCCTCTTTTGACCCACAATTGACAAAAGAAGAGATAATCCAATATAGCAAAGGCCTAACTGCTTCTATTAAAAATAACCATGTTTTGGGACTTCCCTGGCACTACAGTGGTTAAGACTCTGTGCTTCCACTGCAGGGGGTAGAGATTTGATCCCTGGTTAGGGAACTAAGATCCTGTATGGTGTGTAGTGTGGCAAAAACAAACAAACAAACAAACAAAAAAACAAGTTTTGGCAGAGCAATCTTTTCACAGTGCACTCTTGGGAGACTTAAGCATCATACCTTGCAACCTGGAGACTTCCTTTATTGGCAAAGATATTTCCAGAGAGACTCCTTTCAACCTTATTGGAACGGCCCTTATCAAGTATTGCTAACCAACCCTGGTACTGCCAAACTCCAGGGAACAGACTCTTGGATTCATGTAACACACCTAAAGTAAGCACCAAACTAGACTGGAACTGCACATTATCTGGTGACCTGAAAATAAAGATTTCCTGGAATCAAAGCAGACAATAATTGATGACATGGTTTTCTCAAAATATCCAGACCAGGGCCGCTGGAAGGTTATCGCCAAAACTCTGATGATGACATAACACTTCAGATGATCTCCAATATCTATAATCTTGACAACGTGTGGACTTTAGATAAAAGTGTCTGAGAATTTTCCCTCTTAACCCTCCTTGTTACTTGAATGTGACCTCATTAGGTTTCCAATCTGACCACTTACTTACCCATCCATATGAGACACTATACCCAGGAAAGGTCCTTCCTGGTATTGAGGGACAAAACGCCTCTAACACTGGAAAACCTGACTCTTACTCATGATGCTTTTAGGGAAAG
>NW_006782358.1:182078-182307 GCF_000442215.2 Lipotes vexillifer
GATCAAAAGGGGGAAATGTAAAGAAATCAATAAACAGAAACCTAATTCAAATAGAGTTAGGAGACCAGCAGGGGAAGCTCTCATGCCCTACAACAACAGCAGAGACCAACAGGAAGAAGAAAGACTCCTCTTCTTTCCTGGCAAGAACTCAGCCAATGAAAAGCCATGGACTCTTTGTTTATTATAGCCACACAACTTCCTTCTCCCCTCTATAAAAGTGCTCTCTTTC
>NW_006782358.1:182366-225184 GCF_000442215.2 Lipotes vexillifer
TTTCCCTTGCTGAGTGGGAATTTCCATGTGGTTCACCATGACAGCAGACTCAGGACTGAAATTCTCTGCTGATCCTAAATAAATCCATTTTTGCTGGAGAAATAACTGGTAGTCTATTTGTTCTAGGTCAACACCTAGAGAAAAAATGGCCTCCTGCTTGGCCACCCTAAAAAGAAGGCTAGGCAGCCACAAGACACAAACAGGTTTTGACAATTAGAGATCCACATGTAAAATTAATTTGGACCCTCACACCACATACAAAAATTAAATCAAAATGGATCAAAGACCTAAATGTAAGAGGTACTACTGTAAAACTTTCAGAAAGATACACAGGTGAAAATCTTCTTCACCTTGAGTTAGACAATGGTTTAGCAAAAGTACAAGGAACAAAAGAAAAAATAGATAAGTTGAACATCAAAATTTAAAACTTTTGTGCATCAAAGAACATTATAAATAAAATAAAATACAACCCAGAATAAGAAAATATTCAAAAATATATAACTGATAAGGGTCTAGTATCCAGGATATATAAAAAACTCTTACAACTCAACAATAAAAAGAGAAATGACTCAAAAAACAATGAGCAAAGGACTCAAACAAACATTTCTCCAATATACATACAAATGGTCAATAAACACATGAAAAGATGCTCAACACCATTAGTCATTAGAGAAATTCAAACCCAAACCACAATGGGATACCACTTCATACCCACTAGGATGGCTATACTTTAAAAAATTATTCTGAAAAATGAAAAGTAACAAGTGTTGACAAGGATGTGGAGAAACTGGAATCTTCATACGTTGCTGCTGGTGGGAGTGAGAAAAGTACGATCGCTGTGGAAAAGTTTGACAGTTCCACAAACTGTTAAGCATAGAGTTACCATGTGGCCCCGAAATTCTATCTTAGAAATTTGAGAGGCTAAGTCTACACAAAAACTTGTACACCAATGTTAATTGCATCACTATTCATAATAGACAAAAGGCAGAAACAATCCAAATGTCCCTTAATTGATGAATGGATAAACAAAAACGGTACAAACATGGATAAACAAAAATGGTACATACATACAACAGAATATTATTCAGCCAAAAAAAGGAAGGAAGTACTCTTACATGATACAGCTTGGATAAACCTTGAAAACTTTAGGCTAAATGAGAGAAGCCAGTTTCAAAAGGTCATATACTGTGTAATTGCATTTAGATGAAATGCTCAGTATAGGCAAATCAATAGAGACTGAAAGTAGATTAGAGGTTGCCAGAGGCTGGGGTGTTGAGAAGGAATGGGAAGTGCCTGCTTAATGGGTACAGGGTTTCTTTTGCGAATGATGAAAATGCTCTAGAATTAGATAGTGGTATTGGTTGCATGATGTATAATGCCACTGAATTGTACATGGTTAAAATAGTGAATTTTTATGGGAACTTGATCTCAATGTTAGATAGAAGTTAGATAGAATTCTCCATCTGTGCTTACACATAGTGAAAACCCACAAAAATTTGCTTATTTTGAGGGTTTTTATTTTTTTTAATTAGAGAATAATAACTTTTCAATGATAAAATGCCTACTAGGAAGGAACACTTTTAGATTAGCAGTTGAGAATGTTGCTGATCTGCACTCATATTCTTTTTGGCCCCTAATCTTTATTTAGCAACACACACAATTTATTCACTGTACCTATATTGTGAAAGTATGAAGGATGGAAAGAGATAAGTAAAATCTAATTTTTCCCACTAGAGGAAGAAATTTCCTAGGTGAATTGATATATAGACATGAGTACAAATAGAACTTACATATTTGTGTCTAAATCATCATAAAGACTCAGACCTTAGCTGGTTAAAACTTTATTTTGTTCTGAAATAGAACTTAAATTTATATTTTTAACCAATCTGACTTGGGAAAACTTTATCCTTTGTATATAATACCCCATGTAAATATATAAAGATTATAATTTATGGTCTATATGTATCTGAAGGTAAAATGTTGAGTTGCATTAATACTGAATTTTTAGATCTTGAGCTAACTAGATTTCTATATCTATACCAAGAACAATGTAGTCTGATTAATAAGAAACATTCATAAAATGTCAACTAAATGCATAATACAACTGATATTACCAAGGACTCCTTAAAAGAGCAACTTGCTTGTGAAACACTTCTTATATGAAAAGATCTTTTTAAAAGTGGATTATTATCATAGCAGCAGGTGAAAGCTTTCTTTCATTTTTAACTACTGTATTATTATTCAATAATTTTTATGTCATTAACTATACATTGCCTAAAGAAAAACTGAAGGTCATGGGTAGCAAATATTATAACAAAATTAAGTTTGAAATAATTGTGCTTGCTCTCTGACTTTTTTCAGAACCACCCCTAGTTTCTTAATGGTTCCATTTTCTTCCAGATAAACAGCAACCCACGGGCAGCCTCCTCTCAGGCTCCCGTATATCTCAAGTCAACAAAGACGCTATAGCCAATCACTTGAATGACTTTCTCACTTCCCTCACACATATCATCTCTACAAAGCCCAACTAGCCCTTTCTCTTTTCCACTTTCCCCTTTCTTTGGAATCCTAGCTCATTCCCCCAGGGATTTCCTTTCCTCCACATCATTCTCTCCAGCAGCTTTTACCTCATCTTCACTGATAGATTCTTCCCCCTAGTAAACACATTCAAGCTGTGTTTATCCAATCATAAAAACACAAGCAAAACATCCAGTTATTCCTTTCTCCTTTTCTCTCAGCCAAGCTTCCTGAAAGAAGAGCCTGTATCCAAAGTTTCTGTTTCCTCATCTTTCCACTCATTTCATTGGTTCTAAATTTTCATTTGCAAAACACTGGAAAAAAAATCTAAAACATTAAATTCACTCACAACCTCACCACTTTTAAAGAAAAGTTATTTAAGTTAATAAATGAGAGTTTCCCCTCTTCATCTAGGCCTATCTTTGTCAGGGGGCTTCTAGAAAACTTGGCCAAGGTTTCTTGGCCTCTGGCCAAATGGCCACTCTTCCTTCCTCTGGGATAAAAATGAGCCATCTCCTGGATATCAGTGTAACACAAAACATGCTCTTTTGTTCCCCAGGAGTAGTTTATATAGCTTTTAACCAGGGGAGGAAATAACCCCAAGCAATCATTTTTAATCATTTTATCTTTCTCTGTGGCATGAGAACTTTTGAATATTTTCATCTTTGAATACTTCTATTTGAGAAGAGAGGAAATCTACTTCTCATTGTCCTGTGAAAGGTTAAATTGGGCTTGAATATCATTATTGTTGATGTTCTTTGGTGTATTAAAAAGGGAGCAATGACCAGATTACATCATGGAGCTTAACCACAGACACACCTCTGTTTTCACTCTTTAGGCTTTTTGAATAATTCAAGGAAGGAAGCTACATCAGGAGAGAACTGAGAAACTGGTGAGGACAATATCTAATAACCACTTTATATTAAGTGGAAAATAAAAGGGTCTTTGCTGAAGAGACTGAATCTGTCCCTTGGTGTTCTGGACCTTTCACTCACTGTCTTACGAAAAGAACCTATTAATTAACCTGGGACCTGTTCAGGAGAAGGGTTTTAGCCAAAAATCCCCCTAAATGTCACACCACCTGACTTCCAACAGTTTTTAAAATTTTTCCTTACATCTGTACATACTTAGCCATGGATGCTCACAAAAGCAAAAAAAAAAAAAAAAAAAAAGTATTTCAAATGAAGTAAATATTATAGTTTTTACCATTACAGTCTGGGACCTCAAAGCAGACCACATAGAGGCTGGGCCTGGGAGGGTCACACATTGGTAATGTTACACATTGATTCAGGCACTGGAATATTATAGGACAATACTGTAACTCTTCTTTCAAGACACTTGGCTGAGTGAAAAGGAGAAAAATAGAAGAATAACTGCGTGGGGGTGCATGATCAATGGAGAGTGTCTTTGGGGTTGGAGGGGCTTGACTGTGTTTACTGAGGGAAGAATCTAACAGGAGACTGGGCAAGTGTTGGCCCAGGTCTGTGGAGGGAGGCCAGTCAGGAGCTAAAACACTGAGTGGAGTCAGAAAACAATGGTCTAGGCTGTGAGTCACATGGTCTTACCCAACCACAAGCGAGCAGGAAGTACAGCACTATCATGTGATTGGACAAAGGGAGAACCAGAAATACTTGCCGAACGAACAGCACTAAGAGTACCATACCAGGGAAGAGGGTATTTTAAAGAGACATCTCAGTAACCAACTCTCAGAAGTTTACCTTATTTAAGTCACCACCTTCAAGGACAATTTAGGAAGGTTGTTTCAGAGTAATGCATCCCAAACCTAGTGATACATGATAATTATGAGAGGAGTTCTTTAAGAATAGTTTCTCTTTTCCTCCATCAGAATGCCTAGGAGTAGGGCCCAAGAATCTTTTTTGAAAAAAAAAAACACAAGAAAAAAGTACTATCTATAAGTGACTCTGACTTCCAGCTAGGTGTGGAAATCCCCACTTTAGAGATCATAATGTTTTCCAAATGTATTATTTCATTTGATTACCACATTCTTGTGAAGATGTCAAAGGCTAACAGAATCATCTTCATGGAAACTTTAAGTTAGTTTTCTCAACCAGTTTCTGTATTAGTCAGCTCAGGCTGCTATAACAAAATGCCATGGATTGGGTGGCTTAAACAACAGACATTTATTTCTCACAGTTTTAGAAGCTGGGAAGTTCAAGATCAAGGTACCAACAAATTCAGTTCCTGGTGAGAGCTCTCCTTCTGGCTTGCAAATAGCTGCCTTCTCACTGTGTCCTCAGTGGTGGGGCGGGGAGAGAGAGAGCTCCAGTTTCTCTTCCTCTTCTTATAAGGACACTAATCTCATCATAGCACCCCCCCTCCCCCAGCCATGACTTCATCTAAATCTAAATACCTCCCAAAGGCCCCACTTTCAAATACCATCACATTGGGGATTAGAGGCTTTGACATATGAATTCTAGGGGGACACAAACATTTGGTCCATAACATTTCATCCCCAGAACTCATGTCACTCTTATAGGCAAAATATATTCATTCCATCCTAACAACACCACAAGTCTTAACTCGTTCCAGCATCAATTCTAAAGTCCAAACTCCAGTCTCATCAAAATATCATCTAAATCAGATAAGAGACTTGAGGTATGATTCATCCTGAGGCAGAATTCCTCTCCAGCTATGAACCTGTGAAACCAGATTAAGTTATGTGCTTTCAAAACACAATGGTGGGCTAGGCATAGGGTAGACACGCCCATTACAAAAGGCAAACTGGAAGGAAAAAAGGGGTGATGGGTCCCAAGCAAGTCCAAAACCTAGCAAGGCAAATATGATTAGATCTTAAAGCTCAGGAATAATCCCCTTTGGTTCAATGCTCTGCCTTAAGGCCACTGGGACAGCAATCTCACCTGTAGCTCTGCCTGATGGGTCACAATCCTTAGGCTCTGGGCAGCCCCACCCGCAAGGCTCCAGGCAGCCACTGTCTGACCTGTTGAAACTGAGGTGATGGCCCCAACCTTAGAAAATATGCAGGCAGCTCTTATGATCTCTGAATTGCCTTCTGGATCATTCTTTCCTGGTCTTGAAGAACAGTATATGTTCTAAAAGAGAATGAAATAATTCCATCTGCAGCAACATGAACGGACCTAGAGATTATCATACTAAGTGAAGAAAGTCAGAAAGAGAGAGACAAATACCATATGATTATCACTTATATGTGGAGTCTAAAATATGACACAAATGAACTTATCCACGAAACAGACTCACAGACATAGAGAACAGACTTGTGATTGCCAAGGGGGTTGGGGGGTGAAGGAGTGATGGATAGGGAGTTTGGGATTAGCAGATGCAAACAATTATATATAGAGTGGATAAACAACAAGGTCCCTGTAGAGCACAGGGAACTATATTCAGTATCCTGTGATAAACCAGAATGGAAAAAGAATATGAAAAAGAATGTGTATATCTGTATAACTGAATCACTTTGCTGTACAGTAGAAATTAACACATTGTAAATCAACTATACTTCCATAAAATAAATTTAAAAAAAAAAGAATAGCACATGTTCACAGCTGGATAGCTGTATGATCCAGTCCTGTAGGATCTAAGAAATCTGACAGCCTTCTTTCACTTCATCCCAACTCTGTTCCCTCCAGTTCAAAGTGGCAGTGTTTCTCCTGGGGTAGTTGATTTAGTCTGTGGTTCACACCCATATTAATCTCCTTATCAAATGGTTGTTCAGCCACACTCTTAATGTTCTCCTCAGAACAAGCTGTTCCATTTTTTGCAATATGGATAGGCTGAGAATTTTCCAAATCTTTAAGTTCTGGTTCTATTTTGCTTAGCAATTCCTTCTTCAATTCATCTCTGTCCTCTCACATTTTACTCTAAGGAGTCAGGAGGAACCAAGCTCCTCTTTCAACACTTTGCTTAGAAATCTGCTCAACTAAATATCCAATTTCATCACTTACAAGTCCTACCTTCCACAAAACACTGTAAGACAGTTCAGCCAAGTTCACTGCCACTTTGTAATACGAATCACCTATTTTCCATTGTCCAACAGTCTTTTCCTCATATTGGTCTGAGACCTCACTAGATCAGCCTTTACTATCAATTTTTCTACCAACATTTTTTGCTGGCATAATTTATGTATTCTTACTCTCTAAGGAAATGGAGGCTTTCTCTACGGCTCTCCTCTTTTCTTTCTGAGTCCTCACTAGAATCACCTTTAATAGTCCCATCATGGCAATCTCAGATTTATCTAGCATGTACCTCAACATTTTTCCAACTTCTACCCCTTGCCCAATTCCAAAGCCACTTTTACAGTTTTAGGTATTTGTTACAAGAGCATTCCATTTTTTGGTGTCAAAATCTGTGTTAGTCGGCTTAAGCTGGCAAAACAAAATACCATAGACTGGGTTTCTTAAACAACAATTCTGGAGGCTGGGAAGTCCAGGATCAAGGTGCTGGAATGGCAGATTTGGTACCTGGTGAGAGTCCTCTTCCTTGCTTGCAGAGGGCTACCTCCTCGCTGTGCCCTCATGTGGCAGAGAGAGAAAGAGAACTCAGGTCTCTCTTCCTCTTCTTATAAGGACACTAACCCCATAGTGGGGGCCCTACCCTCATGACTTCATCTAATTACCTCTCAAAGGCCCCACCTCCTAAAACCATCACACTGGGTGTTAAGGTTTCAACATATGAATTTTGAGAGGATACAAACTTTCAGTCCCTAACAGTTCCCTTAGAGATGAAATGGATACCCAGAAAGATTGACAAAGCTAGTTAGGGGTTAATTCCTGAACAGAACACATTTCTAATTTCCTATTCCAGTCCTCCTTCTCTTAAGCCAATGTGTCCCTGCTGAGGTGGAAGAGAAGAGAGAGAGGGAACATATGACACTTAGTCACTAGAATCACTACCATCTCTCTCAGTAGTCTTTTTTCCTGTTATCTCCAAAATAAATTTAATTTCCCCATCGATTTGTTCCTTGCCACAAACGCATCATTCACAGATATTTGAATTACTACAAACATATGCCTCAGTTTCATGCTAAGTGTACAATCGAGGTTTCCATCACATCATCTTTTCCTTGGTAATTTTCTGCCCTGTACTGCTTAAATTAATAGTCAATAACAGCTACTATTAATTGAGCATCTACTATGAGCCAAACTTGGCTACAATTAACATATCACATCTTCCTCACCAAAACTTAGTAAAATCAGTGTTATTAATTTCCTTCTTGAAATGAGGCAACTGAGGCTTAGAGAGGTTAAGCAGTTTACCCAAGGTCATAGAGCCATCAAGTGTCAGAACCATGACTTACTTAAACACAGGTTTATCCAACTACAAAGTCCAAACCTTCAACCACAGCATCCTATGCCCTAACGGTGCCCAGTTTCTCGCTGCTACCTTTCCTTCAGGGTCCCATATCCCCCCAGTAGCTGAGACTCTAGCTGCCCAACACCACTGATAATCGTTGATCCTTCTGTGAGAGACCTAAAACTCAGAGCTGTTTCTCTTAAGATGTGCACAAAGGAGGCTTAATCTACTTTGCCAAGCAGGCCTTCTTGAGAAATGAGTCGGCACAAGTAGATAGTCTTGACCATGAAAGCTTTGTTGATCCAGGTGTCAGATCTTGCTTAATATATTAGGATAGAAATCTTTCTATATACTATTAATATAGAGAATATATAGTTTTCTGTTTTCTTAAGTACCACATAAGGAATGAATATAATATTCCCCCATGATTTAGGGCAGTACTTTCCAAACATTTTTTTACATTAAAATCCGTTACTCAAAAAAATTTTTTTCCTAGTACCTCAATGTATCAGTCAGCTTCACAGCAGGACAGAGAGAGAGTAATAGAGAAAAATGTAAAAAATGAACTATTTACAATGGTGCAGCAGGGTTTAGGGAAACCAAAAAGGCTGCTAAAACTCCTGGGGTGTGTCACGGGAGGAAGGCTGCTGCTGGCCAGCTGCCTTTCAGGAGCGTGGCCCCTGGAGTGAGGCACTTCTGCTCAGCTGTTGTCCGCAAACGTGGGGCTGTCACTGATTTGCTCCGCTTCAGAAGGCTGCAGTCAGGTTGCTGTCGACTTGCTCATTTTCAGAAGCAGGGCCACTGCAGTGATATTGTCACTGATTCACTGTCAGCGCTTGTGAATTGATTGGAAGTTATCTTGATTAACAGTGGTTGCTTGTTCGCAACTTAGGACTTTGACTAAAGAACAGTCTTAAACCTTTCTTGAATGTGAAACATAAGTGCTTTCAATTCTTAGTCTCTCTTTCGGTCTTCTACCAGACAAACCTGTAGAAGAGACCATACAGGTTTGTCCGGATGTTAATTTGTCAAGGTACTATTTTCAGCTGTTGTTGTCATTTAAGTAACTTAAGCACCAATTACTGTGGAGGAAAAATAGCTCTAATTGCCAAATTTGTATAATTCATTTAATATATTTACATATTTATACACAATTTATAATATTAAATTCCAAAAAAAAGCTGACTATAGAATATTTAGGGCATCCTGACAAAGTCAGTATGGAATTCAGGACAAAATACAAAGTACAAGAAGGAAGTAAGTGATTTTCTTGCCCATATGGTATTTTTAAATGAGACTTTAATTTCCAAGGCACAATTTAAAATGGGTAGAACGTCATCTCATGAGATATTGGTATGAGTATATTTGACTTGTTAAAGAGATTTTTTTAACTGAATGAGGATGCGGGTGAAAAGATCAGATAAAAAACAAGAAAGTGGCTGTTATACACACCATCAGGTTAGAGATGGCCAAGTGATTCACTCAAGAAGAGAACTTAAGCAGGAAGTTTGAAAACAACACCCAGCAGTCTTCACACTAATGTACAGACGAGCTATAAACAACAAGACTTAGATAAAAACAGGGCATGGCAGATATGACACAGGAGTTACTGATACTGGGTATGGCGAGATTCCTGACTGGAATACACACAAATGAGAAGAGAGGTATAGGGAAGTATCCTGGACTTATAACACTGAAACTTGGACACCCAAGGTAAAATGCACTGTGGAAAATACGTGGGAAAGGAAGAGAGGAAAACATCAGGATACAACTATGAAAATACATTACAGAACGCCAAGCCAGAAAAAGAAAATCAGATTTAAGCACACAGCCCATTGCCTGAAACAAGGTGTTAAAAAAAAAAAAAAAGTAGTTGAATACATAAACCTTAATTTAAAAAGCCCAGAATTGGGAAACAAAGTTTAGTCATGATAGAGAGCTCCGATTGTCCAAACAACATCTCTTATTTTAACATAACCAGAGCATCTGACAATTCTTTATATGCCAAAAAAACTAATCTTCCAGAAAACAGAGATAGCAAAAATTGAAATTCCTACTCTGGACCACCAAAATGACCAGCAAGAAGGAAGTGATTGATAAAGTGGTAGGGTCAGGAATCTTGAGAGAATGTGATCATCTCATCTTAAGATTGGTGATACCTAGTGAAGGGAACTCAAGACTGTGATTCCAGTTCTGCAATTAAAAATGGCTCTGATAAGGGGGGGGGAAAAAGGAGCAAGCCTGCAAAAAATGTCTCTTCTGACAAGTTTGACTCTTAAAAGACTGGAAATAAATAGAGTGTGCATAGCAAATGAATATAAGAAATGGTAAAATCTTTAAACCCCCCCCTCCCAATTAGCTGATGATTTCTTAAGAGGAAAAAAAAAAGCTAAAGTCAATAAAAAAGGGTTTTATAAACTACGTGTAGAGCCAAATGTAAGGAAAGCGTTGAAGAATGACAAAAAGAATGTAAGAATTAGCTTCTTTAAAAATTTTCTTTTACCATCTTTTTTTTAAATCAAGAATAATCTTCAGTCTAGAAAGTTAAGTGGGGGGGGGATGAGGGGGAAAAGCCAGAAGGAAATGAAGCCCATCACAGGTACAAATATTTTCAAAGAACAACTAAGTCTCCACACCTGGACAAAAGCCATCCTGAGAGATTTGGCAGATGGTAAATGGAGCAAGGCAAAAAGACTAGACTGGAAATGAAATTCCTATTTTAAAAAAAGAAAAGGGTAGATTATACAGCTACAGGTTGGTAAATAATGTTGATTCCAAGTAAGATTAGACTGAATTAGTTAAAAGGCAATTTGTAATATTAGAAATGGTGATCTTTAGACGTAAACATGGATTCACTAGGAAAAGACATTGCAAACTAAATCCAGTTCCTTTTTCAGATGGGATAATGAGAATGGGAGGGCAAAGAAATGGTTCACCTAGATTTCAGGAAAACATAAATAGCTAATGGTAGTCAAGCGGTGGAGAAGGATTAGAGAGACCACTTAGGTATCGTGTTATGCGCTCAGTGGATTGATATTCACCTTAAGGCAGGATTAGAGTGACTTGATATAAGGTTTTGCCCTTGCCCTCTGCTGTTTGTTATTTTTATCAAAAAAGTTATAGAATTAATGATTTTGAATTTTTCAATGCCATTGAGTCAAAATAGTCAATTGTGCAAAGCGACAGAATTAGTGTGCAAATATTTTTAAACAGATAGGAATGACAGCTTCAATCGAAGACACAGTTTAATAAATACCAGACCTGATTCCTGTCTCATACACTCTGCTCTGCTCACACAGAGCATACACTCTGTGTGAGAAATAAAGGTGCTGCTCAGTTTTCAATTATAGTTTATCATGAAAGAAATGGTAAATAGCAGCTTGCACGGAGAGCTATTATAAATATCATTGCTAAACTTCAGAGACATGCTGCAAAGAAGGTATTACTCCAATATGGGGTGAGGAAATTGATGCTAAGAAGTCAAATAACTTGCCACAGTTCTCACAAGGAAAGGGAAGAAGCTGAGAATCAAATTAAATTTGTTGGGTCCCCAAATTCATGCTCTTTCCAAGACCATGCACTGCTTCAACATCTAAGTTCATATGGGAGCTGGAATTATCTCATTTATTTCTAACTCCCATATGTGCTATGACGCATTTTCTTTAACATTATCATAATTCTTGACGTTACTTCAAAATGACCCTTCCTTTTATAAAGTGAAGAAAAGTTATCTTTCGATAAGTTGTGTCACTCAATTAGGTTAAAAAAAATTAACCTCCAACATCCATATCTTTCCAATGTGGTCTAGAACAGAGGTTGGCAAACTACAGTCTACAAGTCAAATCCAGCCCACCCCCTGTTATTACTTGGCCCACGAGCTAAGAATGGTACTTACATTTTTAAATGGGTTAAAAAAAAAATCAAAAGAATACTTCATGACACATAAAAACTATATGAAATTCAAATTTCAGTGTTCATAAATAAAATTTTATTGGAACACAGCCATACTCATTCATTTACATATTGTCTATGGCTGCTTTCATGCTACAAAGGCAGAGTTGAATAGTTGTGACAGAGACCATATGTGGTGCTCTCACTGCTTTACACTGCTGTTCAACACACTACAAATCTCAGTGATGCAGTTATAATCTGACAGCATTTCAAGTGCCACACATACTGTCATACAGACATTTTATTATTTTTTATTACTAATGAATATTAATCATGTAAAAAAAAAAGTAAGGTGAACTTTGAGTGTTGCGCTTCTAAGGAACCGCTGAATGTGGATTATTTTGTTATACGATTATATGGCAAAGCATCATGTTTACTATGCAATGACACTTCAGCTGTGTTAAAAGAATACAGTTTATTTTCACATTACCAGACTAAGCCCTCATCACAATATCCCCAACTCACAGAAAAGCAACAGTAAGAACAATTAGAAAACTTTAAAACAGAATATCTCACCACAACAGAATTTATTCAAACACACAAAAAAATGAGAATGAGGGTGCAAGCCACTTACTTTCCAAGTGGCTCATTTGTTAGCCAAGCAAAGAATGCTCTTTATTGATGGTGAGTTGAAGTTAATTGTGTTTGACTGCAGCAGCTAAAAAGTGTGTCCAGAGGAGAAAAACATGTTGAAGACCACTAGCTTTTTAGCAAGGACAGTTGCTTGAAGACATCAATTGCCAACTAAAAGACAAGGCAAAATGATTTGGCTTTTGATGAGTCAATAGATGTTACCAATACTGCCAGCTATTGACTACCAGGGAAGTCAATACTGAGTTTGAAGTGCTCAAGAAGTACCCTCTGTGAATAGTCTCCATGGAACAACTATAAGAAAGAATATTTTTAAAGAACTTGAGAAAACATCAGTGCTAATTAAAGTAGAATCTGCTAAGATGTGAAGTAGCTTAATGGTGGTAAAGACATGTGGAGCAGAAAAAGGTTTACTGGGCAAATTTACAAAGCTTCTGAAAATGTAAAATGTTTAAAGTCAATGTTTATGCTTTATATTATTCATCAGCAGGCATTTTGTGGGAACTATTTGAATATCATGTTAATGAACTAGTAAAGTCAACGGTGAATTTCATTCACTCTTGGCAGTCTTAACTATCATTACTTCCATTTTTATTAGAAACAGAAACTGAATATCCTGACTTGCCCAACTACACAGCAGTTTGATAGAAGTAATAAAGTTTTATTGCAATTTTTTGAGCTCAGGACCAAAAGTGAATTTTTTCTGAATGAGTATCACCCTCACCTATTATTAATGAACACTGAATGGATTTGAAAATTAGCTTTTGCTGCAGATTTGATAATGTTTCTTAATAACTTCAACTTAAAAATTACAAGGCAAAACAGCACTTATATGTGAAATTTATACTGCAGCAAAGTCATTTTGATGACAACTAATGCTGTTTAAATCACAAGTTATGTCAAGCTGCTTTATACACTTCCCATGCTGTCTAGTTAACACAAGCAGCAAGATATCCATTCCCACACAAATTTGCAGTGGATATGTTTTCCAAACTCAGCTGCAGTTCCAGCTACATTTTTGGATCTCAATCCAAGTGCACAGGAAATTTCCATATTACAAAATCCACTTAACTGTATAAATAAGGAGCATCCATCTAAACTTTAAAAGGAAGTAATTAATCTGTGATGTAATGATATGTCAAAGGCAAATATCAAGACCAGAATCTAATGGAATTCTATAAACACCTTCCAAATGGTGAATATGCTCAATTAACATCCACACACTTGCGGACTGATAACAGTATTTGGTAGTATCTATCTGTATGAAGACATTTTCAGAGATGAAATTACGTAAAATCACATTACAGATCAGCATAACAGATGAACATCTGCAATCAATTTCAAACCCCAATTAAGTGAAATATTATCCTCTCCAAATAACTTAATTTTTACCATTAGACCTGTATTACAAAAAATTTGTACTCAAGTGTTCATATATATTTTTAATTTCATCAATAAAAAAGTAGTGGAAATTTGTTTTCTTTCTCATTACACAAGTATATAAAAGCCTCAATTTTGCCTTTTGGCCCATAAATCCTAAACTTTACAAAAAAGTTTGCCAACCCCTAGTCTAGAGCAGTGCAGGAGTGTTCTTCAATTTGAGTAAAATCACAGTATGGTAAACATTGCTGTGAACAACCGTTCTTTCTAAAACCATTTTCATATCCCAGCAGTATTACCTGATAATACTTCTATATGTAGTTCTTTCTTTGGTTACGATCCATGTATTCTTATGAAGTAAATTTCCTAAGAAAATAATATGTGGGTCTGTATTAGAGATGGTCAGAGAAGAAACTAGTTAACCCAAACATCAGCAAAGCTTTATAATTCAATTTATTTCTCTCTAGAAGAAAGGTTAGCTTTTAACTCTACTAATCCAATTCTATCAGAAAAACCTTTAAAACTAAACAAAAGCACATCAAATAGGGTACTTATGACCTCTGTTTTTACCTGAGTCCAAAACATTTTTCAAATGTATTCATCCACTATATTAGTGATTTCCAATAATATATTCACATTAATAAAAAAGTCTCAGTAATAACAATGTTTTCTAATTTAAAACAATTAAGTTTGCCTTTATACTCTATTTTGTTTTTCTCACCATGACTGAAGATATCTAGATTGCCTGCGCAGAATCCATTCACTCTCCTTCTGGTAACAATATCCTCATTTCCTTTTGGGGAACACCCCCTTCTACCTTATTTCTCAGTTCAGTGTGTCCTCTGAAGATGGAAGAACAACATTCCCTGGGTCACAGTAGTTGGCTCGAGGGTGGGCATGTGAACCAATGAAGGAATAAATGTCAGTCTTAGGATTTTGTTGGAACTGTCGAGAGAAACTGTCCTTTGTTTTGGCTGAGATTATGGCAGAAGTCTGAAGCTGCTGGGTGGTCACTTTACCATCACACATGAAGAATCTCCCTGACAATGAAAACAGCAGGGTAGGAAGCAAAACTGAGAGATACAGAGAAAAACAGACTCCTGAACTTTGCACCAGGATCAAGCATGCCTGAAGCTACTCCTATCACTGGACTTTTCAGTTAAATGTAACAATGTGCATGCCTATTGCTGAAGCCATGTTAAGTTTCTGTCACTTGCAAAAGCAACGGGTGCTAATGCAACTATACAGTCATTCAGATTGAACCCTAATCTTAGGTCAGATATTTCTAGACAGGGCCTTTTAACCCATGCTTAACCTGTTATGCTTCATCTCCATATCTTATTCTTTCTGAATGGTGGTGCTTAATGGACACACATGGGCTTAGTGTGTGCTGCTTTGACTTATCTTACCTTTGGCATCTTTCAGTAAGCAGAGCACCTTAAAGCACCTAGCACAATGATGAACTGTGAGATACTGTCACAGATATATGCTCTTTATCTGGAATGATATTAAAGTCATTCACTTAAAATTGGATTTAATAATATTTCATTTCTGTGAACATCATAATATGACTTCATTTTTGAAAAGGAATGAAATGATTCAGCTTGTTTCCCTCGGTTTATTAGTGGCATTAGTTCTAATTAATTGCTCTATTAAGGAGTTCAGAGAAGTATAAAAAAATTTTTTTTAACTTTCATTAAAGAAAGCTTAGATACTTCCAGGTATGTACTCTTTACAACAGGGTTCCAACAAAGCAAAACAAAATCAAAAAACACAAACGAATATTCCTTTAGCTCTGCTTTTCACATTTAGTAAATTAAATAAACTGAATTTTTAAAATTCCTGTCTTCAGTTAGTAAGTGGCATTATTTTACCCATATTAGAGGAAAGGGGAAAGAGCAAGTTTAAAAAAACTACCTTTATTTTTTATTTCTTTTTCAGTTACATACTTTTAAACAGGGATGTGTTTCATTATTCAGACATTCAGGCAATGTTGACTTCATTAGTGTTGACAGAAAAGAAGCATAAAAATGCAAAACATTGTTGGCTTAACCTGAACATACCTGCATTACCTATTATTGACCAGTTTGTGTTGCCAAAAGACTTATTCCTTGGCATTAAAATGGAGCACTTAAAAATATTGCTAAAAAGCAAATGTCTACACACTGGTCTTTGCAGCAAATAAGGGTATTTATAGTTTTAAAATATTTTAAGTCCATAATTGGATTAATATACACACCTTCTTATGTATAAGGAGTTCAGATCATATAAACACTGTACAGTCCAAAAACCCTACTGAGAATAAAACTAAACAGGCTTATGATAAGAAATACAGATATCGCATGTATTTACAAATATCATAGACACACAAATTTGGTCAAATACTGTAAAGAAAGAAGTGGTTTCACATTATAATGGCGAAAACATCCATCTACCTTGCTCAAAGCAAACAAAAATAAAAACTCAGTATGTAACTCCTGTAGTTTAAGACATCATGACAGTATACAAATAGATAAAATGGAAACTGTTGACCAAATTATACAACAAGTGTTTTCTAGGCTGAGTGTAGGTCTTTAAAATCAAGAACTTATAAAGATCATTCATAGATTCAGAGCAACAATGATAATGTCCTGATTTGCGGTATTCATATGGGTGCCTAATTCATCAAAAACAATGCACTGAACTTTTGGCTAATAAGAAAAATAAATTACAAAGTACAGTTAAATTCCTGTAAATGCAATAATGTCAAAAATGTAGATTTATTTACTTTAATTACATATTTTAAATGTTACCTTGAGACAATAAAAATAAATAAGCATGCCTGGAGGCACACACTTAAAGACAACAAGAAGGGGCTGAGTGGAAGGAGTAAGCAACAAGCTCATAAACGAAACGTGAATGTGAGATTTGAGCAACATAATTATCTTTCTAGCCAGTCTTTTTGTCTTAACTCTCCTTGCAAATTCTGGCTAGTAGAATGTGACAAAAGTATACCTGTGTCTTCATGGCTTAAAACAAAGCATACCTGAAAAGTGGAATGGGTTTCCTTTTTTTACAGAACCATTACTTTGTTCATATGCAGGCACTTCAAAAGACTATGGGGACAAAGCACCTGACCCATCCTCTCCAAAAGAGTTTTCAATCATCGCAATTATGCTAAAAAGTAGGAAAATTCCAGAGAACCAGCAAAGTTGAATACAAGAGACTAATGTGCGCAGAGAGCAATAGAGTGACCCCGTTTTTATTGCTGAGGGTCTTTTTTTTAAATCAAAGGGCAAATAATTAATAAACAGACACCATTGTGTGGCACATCCAAAGTTTTCTGCTTAAGGTGAATGTAATCGTTCAGCAGCAGGTTTCAGTGGGATCTCCTTAGACTTCAGCCTCATATGATGCGGTGAGATTCACATTTATTCCTTCTCCTTAGTGTATTTTTCAAAAAACTCCAACATATCTCATTTCTCAAAGTATTCATTTCTTGCTGCCTAACATACATTATTATCTGGAAGCATAAAGTTACATTATACAAATATTTTGCATTTTTAAAAAATAAGCGCTTTTGCCACTTCGACAACACGGTACTTCACTTAGTGGTGCAACAAAAGCAGAGCTCATATTTACCACACTACTTGTGATTCATTTTACCACTACCATCTGCCAGACCCACAGAGCTTTTTCCTCAGTACCTCTGGGCAGTAACTGTACCATGATTTCACAGAGAGAATGCTAATATGACTCATGAATAGCAGTACCGACAGTAACAGTGAAATCAATGCAGATGTCACGCAGATAATGATCTTCTCAAGGGATAACTTCTTTTAAATATTTGGGCAACTGTCTTCTCTGTTGCATTATCCACTGGGGAGAAAATTCCTCTTTGATTATTCTCTTACAGAAGTTATAAAAATCAGATTAGGTATATAACTGGTTGACATTTAAGATACTGTACTGCTTTCTACAACAGGAGGAGAGCTTCTGAACAATGTTCTACAGAACTGTAATTCATCAATACCACCTCATTGGTCCATTCCACTCAATGATGGGCAAAGCACTCATGTTTTGACAAAACTTTAAAGCTTCCATAAAAGTTAAATTAGAAAAAAATACGAATGTAAGACAACCACAAAATGAAGTATGAAAGTATGACATTTTTGTTTCTAACAGTGAGTTCTTGAAAATATATGTGGTCACTACAGAGATGATTTTAATCACAAGACAGCAGATGAACATGTAAGTAACTCCCCATGATCTGTCTGTGTCCAGAGTCATTTGTGGCGCTGTATGGTTTTCCTTTTCCTTCGTTTGAAAAAGCAGCAGCACCTGCAGATGGAGGGAAATACCCCTTTTATTATAAAAATACTAAAATGTTGCAAAGTAAGGCTGAATCTATCATATTAACTTAAATGCCATAGAAAGCCACGGGCTAGTGCAACATAAACAGTGAACATACCAATGAAGCATATATATTAGTGAAACGATGGCAGAGTTGTTACTATCATTTTCATCAGTGTGCCTTTTTAGAATAGCAAGACATTCTATGCAGCATTAAAAGGAGCCACTAAACTGAAAAGGCTCTGCACGAAGACTAACTAAAAAGCCATAAAGTTCTGAACCCCAACTGACCCATCACATTCTATTTTAGATACTAATTTCTGGCAATGGCATGCTGTTATATAAAGTTCATCTTATGTATTTGTTCCCTTTTTTCCTGGTTATTCATATATGATTGTTGAAGTCATTGTTAGAAAGGCAATAATGAGCCTAATTTGGGGATTTTATTTTCATTAAGAATTAGTTTAGATTCCAAAACTAAAAAGATAAATCCCCAAAACACTCTTCAACAAACATTTTCCATCATATTTACGAAGTGGAAGAGAGAAATACATTAAATAGAATAAGAATGCTAAGATTGGCACTTTTAATTCTTCAGAGGTTAAAGAAGGTCAAGCTTATCATAAGTTATTTTAATTAAGGTTAAAATATGCTTAACATTTAAAAGAGCATAATCAAGGTGACTCAGTTTTGCAATTGAAAACTGATTCAGTTTTTGTAGTCTATTTAAGAAATATATGGTTTTTACTCCTAGGTGGAAAAAACGTAGACATGATCCCTGAGAGAACTAGTTTTTCTCACAATAAATTCTCCTAGTCATGAGAAGATGTAACACATGTAGAGCAATGCTGAGGTTGGTATGAACTGAAAGTTAAATGAAAATCACTGATCAGCAACTAACAAAACAAATACACACACATGTATATATATTCTAAAAGTCTAGCATTCCTTCAAATAAAGGTCCGGCCATTTTCCCCTTCCATACCTAAAAGAAAGTCAATCTATCAGAATATCAAGATGACAGGTACCATATATAGAGAGACTCCTTTTTTTTTTTCCCCACTGAAGTCCTTACAAAGATGTTCCTTTAATTCTTACCAGCCCACCTTCATAAAACAATATTCACTCAACATTTTCAAGCTAAGCATAAAATAAAAGAGATCATGGAGCTTCAGGTGTCCTATCCAACAAAAGATCATGGAAGATGAAATAAAGGCTAGATATCATTATTTCTGTGAAATAAATGTAAACAAAAATCCACACTGTCCAGTTAAATTACATACTCTCTCCACTCACATTATCTTTAGTCAAAAATAATTTCAGACCATTTATTGTGATTTATGCCATAATTATGAAATCACTATGGGGCATTCAAAACCAAATTACACAATTGCATTTTTAAATTGCATTCACGCAGTACATAATGACTAGACCATGGAATGTGAATAATTCAAAATTGTATATATCAGCTGATAAAGATTCAACTAGAAATATGTGCCGTTATCAATCTTGACGGGTTTTACTCTTATTGAGGTAACTACCAGAAAGAATGGAAATAAATTACCCAATCAAGGGCCTTAAAAAGAGACACCACTGTAAAAGAAGACTCTAGGCACAATACATTTTTCCTAGACTTAGAGAAGTCAAATTTTTCTGTTAGGTACCTAATACTTTCTCAAATCTGTTATATATATTTTCTAAAATAAAAAAGCAAAACAAAACACTACTAGGAGATAAAAATCATTATTCTAAAAAGAACCTTTCAATTAAAAACTTAGAAAAGAGTTAGAAAATGTCCATATTGTATAAAACAAAATATTAAAAAATTGGTATTTAAAAGAAAGACCAAATAATTAGAATATTAAGTTTAAGAATATGGTCATATATCAATGGAACTTTACTGTTTAATACATATAAAGTTTTATTAACGATGTTCACTGTTCCTAAATAATGTCATTTGTCTTTTCAAATTCCAAAGTATATTCTTTTAAAAAGTTTTCTACTAATAAAGTGTTGTAAGGTATACATAAGCCTTTTGGAATGGGGAATTGAATATAATAGATGTTTTGATGAACAAATTCAAGTCTCAGCTTTACCACACTTGAATTAGCACTTCACTTTGTCTGATTTATTTTTTACCCTTAATCTGCTTTCAGTTCTGAGAGTTGAGTGCTTCCTATTTCCTAGGTAATCTTTTCTTCCATTGTGTAAGTATTGTTGAACACAGAAAACTACTCCAAGCATTTATTTAAGATTAAATAAGATCTTCAAATGCATTATAATTGTAGAGACCTTTTAAAATCAAAAGCAATCTAAAAAAGACATCTATTTTTAAGAAATAAATCCCACAGAAGAGAGTACACCCTTGAAATAGATTTGCCATTTGCCTAAGTAGAGCTGGCATGCTATTAAACTGACTACCACCAGAGGACAGCATTACTTTATGCGATATGAATGCATCCAAGTACAGAGAACAGAGATGCTCTCAAAATATGATATACTTACAGCAGTTAAGAAGGAAATTGATATTAACCTTGTGGCTCACTTCTTAAAAGTCATTATCAAAACAGCTGATTTATAGTCTTAGTGATTAATGAATTAGGTCTCATCTCAATTGCCCTGGGCACTCAGTCTAAAACAGTTTCTCGCATGTGGCCACTCTGACACACGACCGTGCTATTTTCCTCTCAGTACATAGTACGAATCTGAATTTATTTTATTTATTTACTTATTATCTACCTCCACATAGAATGTAAGTTTCCTAAGGTCTTGCTCACAAACACATCCCACAAATGGGCACAAAATTGATACTCGTTTTATACCTATTGAATTAATGAATGATTTGCCTCATAAATGCAACTAACTTCTCGAGTAAGAACCTGGTCAAAATTCTAAAGCATGTTCTAAAGCTAAAGTTCTTACCCTTGGGCCACAGACCCTAGTGAAACCTTACAAAATACAGATTTTAGTGCTCGTGGAAGCTTTTCTGGAGAGAGATGATTTGCACCAAATTATTAAAGGACTGAATCGCAAGAAGCACTGCTTTCTAGATCCAACTGCCAGGTCACCCTCTTGCATCTCCATTTCAAATATGAGGCCTCGTCCTGGATGCAATGAGCTGACCACTGGAGATACTGAGTGGACACCATGTCATCAGTTCACACGAGAGCAGGCAAATGCATAAAAAGAAACCATGTAATTTTAACTTGGTACAGTTGGGGGGCGGGTGGTATTGGAAACAATAACTGCAAATAACAGCACAGATTCCAAGAATCAGCACATAGGGAAGTTTTCACAGATGACGTGAGCAAGTTATTTTATCAATAAATTAAATTATCTGGTCTTAGAAAATAACTCACACCTTTACAATTTTCAAGGATATTTTCTCTCCTTGCTGCTCAGTGGCTACATTTTCTTATCCACTAGTTCATACCTCATGTGGAGTCTCCTCAGATCTAGGCTATTGACAACTACCTTGGGGAAAGAATAAGCTGACCAGATATTTAAATCATGTTCTTGTCAATGATTCTCTTTTTCTTGGCTCTTTCTTGATTATTCCTTGTGTGGTTACAGTGACCAATATGCCCTCACCAAGTCAGGTTCATGCTTCTGACCTGATCATTTTGGTGGCTACCCTAGAAGCTTTGGAGCCACATCTCTAGTCTTAAATCATTTGGGAATAAATGTTAAGTTCTGCTTCTGATGAACATTAAGGCTGTTGCCTGAAATACTGTTTAGGTAGGAAACAAGAAATCATAATGGGTCAATGTCCTAAACTCTGTAGAAAACACAGATGATAATAGCCAAGGTTTTCCTATTGACATCACACCACCATTTCCCATTACTGACTGCCCTTTTCTTCTTGGAGAATATGGCTTGTCTTCCTGGATTTATGTCATATACTTTCTTCTCAAAAGTCTACCCAGAAACTGAAGCATGTTCCTCTGTCTGGATCTGAAGTTTTTGTTTTTTTTTTTAATTTAAAATAAAGTTTCTTCTTGATTTTACATTCTTTTTTTTTTTAACATTTTTACTGCAGTATAATTGCTTTCCAATGGTGTGTAAGTTTCTGCTTTATAACGAAGTGAATCAACTATACATATACATATATCCCCATATCTCCTCCCTCTTGCATCTCCCTCCCACCCTCCCTATCCCACCCCTCTAGGTGGTCACAAAGCACCGAGCTGATCTCCCTGCTTCCCACTAGCTATCTATTTTACATTTGGTAGTATATGTAAGTCCATGCTAGTCTCTCGCTTTGTCCCAGCTTACCCTTCCCCCTCCGCGTGTCCTCAAGTTCATTCTCCCATTCTCTATGTCTGCATCTTTATTCCTGCCCTGCCCCTAGGTTCTTTAGAACCATTTTCTTTTTTTTAAGATTCCATATATATGTGTTAGCATACGGTATTTGTTTTTCTCTTTCTGACTTACTTCACTCTGTATGACAGTCTCTAGGTCTATCCACCTCACTACAAATAACTCAATTTCGTTTCTTTTTATGGCTGAGTAAGAGTCCATTATATATATGTGCCACATTTTTTTCATCCATTCATCTATCAATGGACACTTAGGTTGCTTCCATGTCCTGGCTATTGTAAATAGAGCTGCAATGAACATTGTGGTACATGACTCTTTTTGAATTATGGTTTTCTCAGGGTATATGCCCAGTAGTGGGATTGCTGGGTTGTTCTATTTTTAGTTTTTAAGGAACCTCCATACTGTTCTCCATAGTGGCTGTATCAATGTACATTCCCACCAACAGTGCCAGAGGGTTCCCTTTTCTCCACACCCTCTCTAGCATTTATTGTTTGTAGATTTTTGATGATGGCCATTCTGACTGGTGTGAGGCGATACCTCATTGTAGTACTGATTTGCATTTCTCTAATGATTAGTGATGTTGAGCATCGTTTCATGTGTTTGCTGGCAATTGGTTTATCTTCTTTGGAGAAATGTCTATTTAGATTTTCTGCTCATTTTTGGATTGGGTTGTTTGTTTTTTTGATGTTGAGCTGCATGAGCTGCTTGTAAATTTTGGAGATTAATCCTTTGTCAGTTGCTTCATTTGCAAATATTTTCTCCCATTCTGAGGGTTGTCTTTTGGTCTTGTTTATGGTTTCTTCTGCTGTGCAAAAGCTTTTAAGTTTCATTAGATCCCATTTTTAAATTTTTGTTTTTATTTCCATTTCTCTAAGAGGTGGGTCAAAAAGGATCTTGCTGTGATTTATGTCATAGGGTGTTCTGCCTATGTTTTCCTCTAAGAGTTTGATAGTGTCTGGGCTTACATTTAGGTCTTTAATCCATTTTGAGTTTATTTTTGTGTATGGTGTTAGGGAGTGTTCTAATTTCATTCTTTTACATGTAGCTGTCCAGTTTTCCCAGCACCACTTACTGAAGAGGCTGTCTTTTCTCCATTGTACATCCTTGCCTCCTTTATCAAAAATAAGGTGACCATATTGTGTGGGTTTATTGGATCTGAAGTTCTTATCTGTCCCTACAATGACTCACTGGCTCATCCTCTGGTTGAGGGACTGTTGGTACCTGCCAGACCCCACACACTTAGGACTCCAGAACCTAGCCTCTCCTCGTCTGGTTGATGAGTATATAGAAAATATCTTTCATGACATCTAAACTTTAGTTCATTGACAAAGGATTCTTCCTTTTAAAACTTATACTTGAAATGTAATTTCATTTCTCTAGGTCTCTCGATTATAAAAATAAGAAACTGTTTGGTTAGGCAAGTTAGTTTAGATCAGAGAGGAAGACCATGTAACTACTCTAACTAAGAACCTGCAGACCCATCCTCACCTTCAATTTCTTCCTCTCCATCCATGTGCAATTAGTTCCTCAAGTCTGAAATGACTCTTAAAATCTCCCCCACCCTCTCATGCTGGCTTAGTTCATAACTTCTTGCCTCCACCACGGCTAAGAGCCTTTTAACTGACTTCTAGCGTAAGACCCTCCTCTCTCCAATCTGCCATCCAAACTTCCCCCATCATAATATGGCCATGCCCTTTTCCTCTTAAATCTCAGCAATGGTTCTCCACTGTCTGAGGCATTAAGTCCACACAGCTTTTAAAATTTGGTTCCAACCTATTTCTACTCTCCTCTCAGTCTCATTCTCCATCAGCCTTCCTTACCAGGCAGTCTGTACTTTAGGAGGAAGGAAGGAAAGCGGGGAGGAAGGGAGGGAGGGAAGGAGGGAATGGAGATTTTCTGCAATCTGAGGAAACCCAGGAAGCAACATAAGTCTCAAACTGTTGCTGAATTAATTTTCTTAAGATTCAATCTGATTATACCATTTCTTGGCTTAAAACCCACAGCATGCTTTCTTGTGCTAAGAAAGATCATGTCCAATTTATTTATATTTTACCGTGCTACTAAAGGCCCTTGGAGACTGGGCACTTAGCCTATCTCAGTTCCCATTAATATATTCACACTCTCTATGTGCACGGGTTACTACTCAAAGTAACCCATTCTTTCCTTGCTCCACATTGTCGCTCAACCTCTTCTTCTCTCTGACCCACATTCCCTTGCCAAATCATACTCATCTTTGAGAACTACTGCAAATGTATCCTTACCCACGAAGACTTCCTGATCTTCAGCTAGAAGTGCATACTCCAGTCTCTGAACTCCATACTGCTAATCCTATAATACCTTGCTTTAGACCAGTGATTCTCAATCCTGGTTGCTCCTTAGAATTGGCTTAAAGGCATTTTAAAAATACTGGTGGGCTTCCCTGGTGGCGCAAGTGGTTGAGAGTCCGCCTGCCGATGCAGGGGACACGGATTTGTGCCCCGGTCCGGGAAGATCCCACGTGCCGCGGAGCGGCTGGGCCTGTGAGCCATGGCCGATGAGCCTGCGCGGAGCCTGTGCTCCGTAGTGGGAGAGGCCACAGCAGTGAGAGGCCCGCGTACCACAAAAAAAAAAAAAAAAAATACTGGTAACCAGACCCTACCACTCAGAAAGTACAACTTAAGTACCGGCATATTTTTAAAACTCCCCAGATGATTGTGATACAAAGCCAGGGTGAGAACCACTATGTAAAAGTCACTGGTGTACTTACTATCTTCTCTAATGGAACGAAAGGGCCTTGACTTATCTTCATAATCAGCATATTACCAAACACACAATAACTGTTCAGTAAATGATGGAAAGGGGGAAAAAAAGAGAAACAGAGAAACAAAGGAAAAAAGATGACTTCACAATACTTAAAAACTCAATAACTAAACTTAAAGGAAGCCTTGTTCTCCTAAATTCTTGGAAGAAATGATGAGGCTGCTATCATTTGTATCACCTGCCTTAAAAAAAAAATTCTCCGCTACAATAAAAAAAGGTAAGGCAAAATCTCATTACTAATGAAGGAGCCACTTTTTCTTGGGGGAAGAGACTATTTTCCATCACTTGGAAATCATACATTTACCCCATGAGGTACTATTCTAGGAAACATGAGACTCTAAAATACCCGTTGGAGAATACATTCTAGTAATGAGATGGGGTGAGTGGGGTCTCTGCCAATCAGAGGTAAGAAGAAAAGAAGGAAGTAGGAAACAAATTCTGAAAAAGAATTCTAAGCAGGTCTCTAGCTACCCATAAAATGGTGGAAGAGAGAAGAGAAGCATTAGATGCAATTTAGAAAAAGAAATCATGCTCACGTTTCTTAATCACAGACTAAGAGGATATAAGGAATGCAATAATAAGCCTGTAGGAATGTCAGAATAACCCTGATTAAAGACAAGACAAAATGTTGTGTGTTTTAAAAGAGTTTTTTAACTAGTGAAGAGTTAGAGGAGTTCTGAGGATTTCTGTAACCCATCTGGAATAAAGCTTCACTGAAATCATGGATTGCTATCCATTTTTCTAAATAACTGCTTTATTCAGATATAATTCA
The DNA here is from genome assembly GCF_000442215.2 of Lipotes vexillifer. Classification (NCBI taxonomy): domain Eukaryota; kingdom Metazoa; phylum Chordata; class Mammalia; order Artiodactyla; family Lipotidae; genus Lipotes; species Lipotes vexillifer. Next base: position 208,318 of record NW_006782358.1, read on the forward strand.
CACATCATTAAATTCACCTTTTTAAAGTGTACAATTCAGTGGTTTTTAATATATTCAAAGAGTTTTGCAGCCCTCACCGCTACTTAAGTTCAAAACATTTTCTTCACTCCATAAAGAAACCATATAACCTATCAGCAGTCACTCCCATCTTCCTCAAAGCTGCCGGAGGCAATCACTGTCTATTTTCTGTCTCTATATATTTGCTTATTCTGGACATTTCATGTAAATGGATCATATAATACGTGGCCTTTTATGTTTGGCTTGTGTCACTTAGCATCATGTTTTCAATTTCATTTTTTATAATTGTTAACTGATAGTCCATTGTATGGATACAATACATTATGTAGTCAATTATTTAGTAATAATTTGTTGAGGTCTTGGGGATCTTAAGATAAAAAAGACCTTGTTTTTAAGAAATCCAAGAAGTTTCAAGAAGTGAGAGATAGATAAAGAGAATAACATATCAATGGCCGACTTAAGGAACTGATGGAACATAGACTTCAGAATGGAAAATGAGGCTGGGAAAGACAGGCAGGAGCCAGACCAGGAAAGGCATGAAGGGCCTGGTGCCTTGCCCAGTGATCTAGACTTGATGCTCTATGCAGAAGAGAACCTCACTTCACGAAGAGCCTTCCCACCATTTTCCTTTTTCTCATCTTCCAACACCTACAGATAAAAACCCAAACCATAAATACACACACTCACGCCCATCTCAGCTAAATAAATTACTACTCATTCTTCAAAGCCCCCTCCAAAAAGCATTCTCTGATCATCCTGTCAGTAAACACTCATTTTCTTTACAAGCTCTAACGGATTTTTCATACCTTTTTCATAGTATTTATCATACATTGATAAATGCTAAAACAACTGCAATTACCCCCACTGGAGTATGATCTACTTAAGGGCAAGGACAGTATCAGATATTTCTGAAATCCAAGCAGTGTAACTGTTGAATGAATACATGGAAAAATGTAATAGATTTGGTGGAAAGCAGGTCTCTCGGAGGATGCGAACACAGAAGAGTCAATTTCAGTGAAGAGTTGTGTGAAGGTAAAAATACAGAACGCTGACGGAAGAGGCACAAGCCTGGGAAGAGCACAGATGAGAGGTCACTGGCAGCCGGAAGCGGAGAAACCGATAGAGGTGATAATGGCAACTGAGCACTTGCCATGTGCCAGACAAAATACCTGTACATTTAATTTTCTCAACAACCTATGAGGCAGCTATTATTAGCCTCATTTTACAGGAAAAGAAAGAAGCTTGAAGAAGGAAACAAACAGTGGCAGAAGTAGGATTCTACAACCTATGTTTAATTGCAAAGGCCATGTGCATTCTTATCTGCCACATGCCACCCACCTTTATAACTGTGCTTAGGATTGCACAAGCATATATATACTGTTGCTTTTATTTCTGACATAAAAATACAAAAGTACGTAGCTGACTAATTATATCCTGAAATCCACCAAACTAAGTCATACTGACCATGAATAAATTCCACAGTCAAACTGGTTAAAATGGACATTTGATCATTACTCTTTAAAAAGAAATATCCACAAAAGTTTCCTCATCTTGCAGCCAGCAAATGAGCACTTATGTAAGGTTCCCTTTGGATATGAGGAGATGAGTAAATGTTCCAAAATTTACTAATTTAAACAACTGTCTTTATTCACTCCAAGGCTGACTCAAAATTTGTCCTGAAATTGAGCGAAGCATTTTAAACACAGCATTATAACTAAAGGCAAGGGCAAGAAAATAGTTTAAATTCAACATTATTGCAACAGATAAGAATATTATCTTTCATAATATCTGTAATTAGCAGGAACTATTTAGATGAGGATTTTTCATAACACTCTCACTACAGTTTATCATGAAATTTATCAATGTATACCATGTGTATTCAATGGCAATATAATTCGTAAGTGAAATACTGGTTTAGTGATACTATTGCTATGGGTATTTAACAATTACTAACAGGAAAAAAAAGAAAGCTTAACTCAAAAACTTGCCTTTCTATTTAAAATAGCAAATAAAGCCTTGTGTTACAAAACAAATACATAAGCGCAAGCAAGGTTGGTGTATCATCTACTCAATAAAAAAGTGCCCCCAAATCTATGTCACTTGAAGCAAAAAAGTTGCAGCAGGCAAAAGAGCTCCTCAATTATTTCTTGCTTTTCAGAGCTAATGTAAATGACATCAAATACTTTTGGACAACTTTTACCAATTATAATTTCTATGTTGAAAAGTTTGTTTTTAAAAAACACAAAATGGTGCTAAATCTTTGAAATTACAGTCAACGGAGCTATTTCTGCCTGCCTACACTTGAGAACTCACCACATGTTCAACACTTTCTGGCAGCTAAACACAAAAAAAAAATACAAGGAAAAAGAGAGAGAGAGAAAGAGAGATCATCAGAAACTGCCCACATTGAAATTATCACATTGTTTTTCAAGCTTAATTTTTTTCCAAGCAGAATTATTATAATTTACTTTAACAAAAAAAAGTAACTTAAAACTAATATTAATACATGCAGCATACTACAAAATTCAGTTATTCATTCTTATGTTTACAGAAAAAATGAGCATCTATAGTATAGCAATAACTTTCATGCATCAACATTCCTAAAAATAAAAATATGCTGTTAACTCTAAATAAGAATTTGAGCATAGTTCTTAAATAACTATTTTTAAAAACATTATTAAAACATCTACTGAAATAGCTCTATTTTAAACTTAGTGATTAAAATAATATACCACTTGTTTTGCATGCATCTATTCCTTGAAAAAAATTTCCTTAAATAACTGTAATGACTATAAATCTCAAACATGCACAGTTTAAGAAAAAAAAGTCACTAAATCAGGCAAATAGTCTAGTCTAAATCAGGCAAAACCAATACATACTTGGTTTCATCCATCACTTCTACTTCCGTAGGGGCTGTGATAGGTGCATTTGAACGTCCTGCAGTAGGATCATCTGTGTTTAATTCTCCATTTGTAGAACTTACAACCTGCAAAAAAAAAAAAATACACACACACACACACACACACAAAGTAATAGGTTATACAATGATAAACATAAAGTATTTAAATTAGAAAGTTAATATGAGGAACACAAAACAATTAGTATGCAGTTGTTCATAACTGAATATACTAATAGGTCTACATTTTAATAAAGATAAGGTCACTCATTATTTGCTTTGCAACTTACTTGCTTTTCATCTTGAAATCTTTCCTCTGGTTTTTAAGGCTAACGCAATCAGTTCCCTCTTGTGTGCCAATATCTTTTGGTACCTTGCTACATCATGAATTACTTCCTTTGGAAACTTCAATATTGTTCCTTCCAATGGATCCTTCATTTCAATCTGTAATCATGCTCAGGTCTCACTCTCATGTTGCCCATTCATTCACCCAGTTGTTCAAGCTCCAAATCCAGAAGTTACTGTGATTCCACTCTTTGACTTAAACCATCAGCAGATCCTGTTAAATCCTCCCCTGACACACACCCCAAACCTAATCGGTCCTCCGTACTCTATGACTACCAGATCTGCAGTCCAGACCACCATTATCTCTTGAGTGAAGAAGAGCAAAAACCTATTAACTGGTCTGCTTTTACCTGTGTCCACCTCCCATTAATGGATTGTCTACACAACAACCAAGGTGCTCCTTTTAAGACGTAAATTAGATAACACATAATTCTCTGCTTAAAGCTCTTCTAATGTCAACTTCCTGGTTTCATTTAAAATAAACAACCATACTCTTTACTCCAATTTACAAAGCCCCACAAGATCTGAATCCTGCCTACCTCTCTGATCTCATAGCACTTTCCCTTTGCTCACTGGCCTCCAACCAATGTCAAGGTTATTTCCACCTTAAGGCCTTGGAACTATCTATTCTCACTCCCTGGAATTCTCTTCTTGCTTATTGTCTGTCTTCTTACCTTTCAGATTCTCAGAGAACATCTCTAAAATAGGACTTTTCCAACATACAATCTAGAACTTCCATGCAGACACACTCTTACATGTTATACTTCACTTTTAATTCTTTGTATAGCATTTATCCATGTTGACGTTTTTCTGATTGACTGATTGATGTGTTTCTTGATACCCACCCCCATCTCCATTAAAATTAAGCTCCAGGCTTCCCTGGTGGCGCAGTGGTTGAGAATCTGCCTGCTGGTGCAGGGGACATGGGTTCGAGCCCTGGTCTGGGAGGATCCCACATGCCGCGGAGCAACTAGGCCCGTGAGCCACAACTGCTGAGCCTGCGCGTCTGGAGCCTGTGCTCTGCAACAGGAGAGGCCGCCATAGTGAGAGGCCCGCATACCGCAATGAGGAGCGGCCCCCGCTTGCCACAACTAGAGAAAGCCCTCGCACAGAAACGAAGACCTAACACAGCCAAAAATAAATTAATAAACTCCTACCCCCAACATCTTCTTTAAAAACAAACCAAAAAAAATTAAGCTCCATAACAGCAAGAGCCTTGTGTTGTTCCCCAAGAGATCTCCCCACTCTATCTGGCACAGAATAGGCACTCAATAAATATTTGTTGAAATAAATGGATACATGCATGCATGTATGAAATCTTAAAGCAAGATAAAAACCATAACAAAACTTCCAAATTCTCTTGGTCCTACAAAGTGACCTTACTGTCTTATCTCTTGTTTTCCTCCAAACTTCTTGAAAACTATTGTCTTAATTTACCACTTCCATTTTTATAAAATTCTCCATTTATTCCTTAACTCCTCCCAATCTACACTCTTGTCCCTACATCAGAACTCAAATAAGAGTTTATTTGAAGGTTGCCAATGATTCCTAGAAAATATGTTAATAGTCTTTGTTCAGTCTTCATTTGCCTGTACATCTCCCTATGACTTGGTACCAGCTAATAACTTAGGAGTAAGACGAATCTAGATTCAAAACCTAGTTCTACCACTTACCAGCTATGTGACCCTGGAAAGACATCTTACATTGCTAAACCTCAGTGTTCTCAACTATGAAATTGGAAACAGAAGCATCCATTTAATAAGGTTGATATCAGGATGAAATGAAATTAATATATAAAGCGCAGTGACTGGCATATAGTAAGAGTTCAACAAATGGTGGTCATCATTATTACTGTCAGTCTGACCTAAAGTGTGGCTTCAACTGTCATCTCTATGTAAAGGATTCCCTGAGCCTAACCACTCACCCACATGGCCAGTTAGCTAGACCAAGTTTGGCACCTCACTCAGTATTTCTAAAACCTAATTTATCATACTCCCTTTTAAATCTGTTACTTTCCCTATAGTTCCTATTTCTGTTAAAGCCCTAGCCTCTTCCCAGACCTCCAGGCTCAAAATCTAAGAATCATTTTTAATGTTTTCTCTACCTGATCTCTTTATAATGTAACAAGAGCCTAAGCATCAGAGTTGACAGGTGACTACCAGACTTAAGACTACCATTTACGGAAGCCCATATTTCTAAAACTTAAGTTCTAAGAGGCTATGCAACACGTCAGAAACTGCTCTAGGAACCTGGAATACCATAGTAAACAAGAGAGACAAACATCCCTGCCCTTGTGGACTTAATAGTCTAGTTTGGAGAAATATGCTCTCTCCCCACCAACTCAAGAAGAATAACCAGAAATCAATCAACGTATCTATATTAAGTCATGATTTATATATATCCTATATGGAACAAGTACTTAGAAATGCATTTGTGCCTACAGCTGAAAATATAAAACTGCCTTCATCACCTTTAGAGGCAATCCAATGGGAGGAATACTCCTATGTCTAAGTCGCCCTCTCTGCTTCTGTGGCACCTGCTTCCTCCTTTCTGTCATTCTATTGATCTCTGTGGCTCTGTGTCAATTTTTTCTCTTAAAATTCACCCTCTTTCTGAACACATTAAGAAATACTTATTTGGGGCTTCCCTGGTGGCGCAGTGGTTGAGAGTCCGCCTGCCAATGCAGGGGACACGGGTTCGTGCCCCAGTCCGGGAGGATCCCACATGCCGCGGAGCGGCTGGGCCCGTGAGCCATGGCCGCTGAGCCTGAGCGTCCAGAGCCTGCGCTCCACAACGGGAGAGGCCGCAGCAGTGAGAGGCCCGCATACCACACAAAAAAAAATACTTATTTGTTGTAATTACTGAATATAATTGGGTTCTTATTCTTAATTTTTAAAATGTCAGAGCCTCTGCAATGAACTGGAAAGGAATTAGAAAGCAGAATTCTTATCCTATACTTTTGTATTCTCCACCACCTTTAACTAGCAGAGTGCCTTGCATGTAGTGGATAATCGAAACCAGTTCACTGAACAATTTCCATTGTTCTTTCCTTAACAATAATTATTCAATGGGTTTCTTTTCCCACTTTTGTTCAATGGCCCTAAATAGGTGGAGGGAAGCCCCCTCAACTTATAGGCAGCTCCCCAAAAGTATCTTCCCCTACTTAAGCAGCACAAATGAAAATTTGAAACTCAAGTACTCTAAATTTCCAGCAACAGTAACTATATATGCATTATAATTATAAAATCTGATTTATGTCACTTCACACACAGTCATAAGTGACTTTAACAGTCTTTATTTTAGTGAAATGTTTCAAGCTTCATTCTTCGCTGATCAGAACCAGATCAAAAGGAAGTAACATCTGACTTTATGAATTTTTTTAATGTAATTTTCCCTGGGCTTCCCAGATTCCCTAACCCTCTGAGTAAAGGCCAATATCCCAGCGTCAGAAGAGAATCAATGTGGTGACAGAGTTCTGTGAAGCTGACCCACTTAAAAGTAGTGATGTGAGAATGTAACACAGCATTAAAATTGTTTTCACTTAAGAAAACTAGTGGTCTTTTTGCAAACAGATTTTAGAGGAAGAACCAAAGACATAATATTATAAATAATGTGTCAATATCTTCCTGGAAACCAAAATTTGGCTTATTTTTGTAAGCCAAATTTTGAAGAATGATTCCATTTAGGTGACATTTCTAGAATTATAACTCACACTAGAACATAAGAATCTCTGAAATATTAGTGTTTATCAGGCTCCTTAAGAGAAGTATATCTAAAAATCACAGATGCCTTGAGGTTCGACATTTCAAAAGAAAATTCAGGGTTTTTGTTGCTGCTGTTATTGTTCTTAAAGAAAATTTCTGTTATTCCCACTTGATAAGAAACAGTGCAATTCTCATTTTAAGAGGTTTATAAAAAAGGCAACTAGGCCAAGTTTTACTATCACTGTATTAGAGTTGAAGGGGAGGCGGTGGGGAAACAGCGTGCAGCTAAGCGTGGGAGAAAAACAATGGTCCATTTAATGGCTGCCTGCCCAATCTAATTCCAAAAGAAGTCATTCTCATGGACTTGAGTACAAAGATAACACATGGTATCTTTGTGATCAACCATGTCAAAAGGCCAATTAATACAGTTTCCAAATATAATTAATTCAAATTAGTTACACTACTGTCTTCCTAATTTGGAGTATTGAAGAATGTTACCAAGCGCTCAGTAGAGGCACAATATATTAATTAACCAGATCTTCATCTATCCAATAAATATATTAGAAATATTAAAAATTACCTATTTTACTTACCCACTCAGCTTTTTCTAAAAGTCATCTATAAGAAAGCACACTAGTAAATAAGATATAGTTAGAAGAGTAACTTCCAAAGAGTTTATTGGACCTGTGCTAGGGTTCACGTAACTATATGAAACCAACTTTCTAACATATTCTAAAAGCTATAGAGTTACAATTAATATTCTTGATATTCCAACTGATAATCCAAAGGCCCAGTGACATTCTCAGTGACTTTCAACAAAGAGAAACCAAAACGATTCTCAATCTAATGTTCACTTACAGAAGTATTAAGCAGAGCACTCTATTTGAGTATTTCAGTCTTTTGAGATGTTACTGTAAATGTTACTGGCAAAGTGCTAAATTCCTTAACTTGAGATATCTGGTTTTCTTTAATTAACAATAATCTTTTGATGTTCACACTACCTGCCCTTTGTTGCAAAACTCCTATTTATCCTAGCTCCCCACATCACCTCCTTGGAGCAGTTCTCTAAGGGTTACTTGACATGCTGCCTTCTGGGCTTGACGTCCTAAAACTTCCTGCCGAATCTCTAAACTTTTAGGTTGTGAATATATATTTTTAGTTGACAAAACCACAACATTTAAAAAGTCTCCTGCCTTTTGTTTTGGGAAAAACGAGCTCAGTTTACACTATATTCTCTTCCCTACTACAGTAGTTATTAAAATCTTTCTTTACTGCCAGAAAAAAAAAAAAAAAAGAATATCGAAACAAATGCGTAATGCTGATTTACCCCAATTATAACTAAACAAGTAATTCCCTAAACTAAATAAAAAAGATGAACTGGAAATTATTTATGTAATAAAGGCAGCAACTACTCCCCTTCCACAACTCCCTCTCTTATTCAGACTTCAGTACCCCAGAAAACAATAAATAGAAAGATATGACTGTTCTAGTTACTCAATTCTTTTCCTTGTTAGTACCTCAGTATTTTCAAAGACTTGATAAAGAAAACTGAAACTGGTTATCTGAAACATTTTAGAAAGGTCTGCATTAACAATTAGCATGATGGAGAACTGACTCAGATATGACATCTATTACTCCTCTGACTTTTAATCACATATGTTTCCTTACCATTTCAGGATACATTTGTCTAATTCTTTTTCTGTTATCATCACCTGTATCTGTATTTCTGAAGTGACACCGACTAAAATATCAGACTGCTTATTACAATTAATGTTATTCTTACATTTCATAATGTTATTCTGGCTGCATAACACATCTGCACCACTTGTGATTCTGTCCTTTTTTCCCCAGTGTCACATTGTTCCTTAAATGCAAAGCAGAGGAGCTTTCCAAACAATCAGAAGGTATCCCATACCATGTAAAATAGTAGTGCCCTTAACAGCTATCTTCTTCCCTCTGCTTGCCATGCCCTCTCAGCCTTTTTTGGATCAGATTTTTAGTTAGCATCGGGCTCCATGGACTGTGTTACAGTGAAAGGCTCAACACAGTGGAATTAGAGACTAGTACTATCTGCTGCCAGCAGTACATTTTAAAACCTAATTTTGGAAATCCTGATTTGCCAGGAAGAAAATATCAGAAAGGGATAACTGACCCATCCCTTTCCCTCAACCCCCATACCCAACTAAATTCTATCTTCTAATTATCTTTCAAGTCCTTTTATTTCTCATCTCCACTACCCATCATCTCTCCTCAGCTGTGGACTTTTGAGAGTTGTGTCCTTGCCTTAGACTTGTCTCCCTTCAATCTAGTCTCCAGCAAAAGTAAGCTTTGTAAATACTAACCTAATCAAATTAGTTCTCTATCTAATTCTCTTTATGGCTACCCAATACCCTCAGACCAAAGTCCAAATTTAATAACAAGACCTTTTAGGTCCTTCACGACTCGCCTCCTGCCTACCTGTCAGTCTCATTTCTCAATACGTACCAGCTTGACCAAACTGCATTTAATTCCTCAATCTGTCAATCTCTCCTCCAGAGTCTTAGGTATGTTGTTTTCGCTGCCTGGTACACTCCCTTTCTTAACCCCTTCTACCTTCTTCGACTGCTAAGCCCTACTGATTCTTCACTGAAAATGTGTAAAAAAATAGAATATAAATAATACCATTTTTTTCCAGGAAAACTTAACCCGCTAAACCCAAGTTAGGTGCTTCTACTATATATTCTCATAGCACCTTGTACTTTCTCCACTTATCACACTGCCTGTTTATTAGCCTTTCCCATTAACTGAAAGCTCCACGGGGACAGGCACCATATTTGTTATTCTCCCTTTTATTCAAAGAACCTAGCACAGTGCCGAGCACCCAGTAGACATTTATATATATTTGCTGAATAATGAATACCCAAGAAACTGAAAGTGGTAGGTCTAAGCTTCTCAGCCATATTTATTACCAGTGATTCTAAGGGGAGCAGGAGGGGGTATACTTGTTCCCCTAAGAGCTTTTCCAAAACACATAAAAGCCAAGAACAGATTCAAAATAAACTCTTTAAGGTATTTGAATATTATTCTTAGTCTCTTAAGTGGGAAAAGTTTATCAAATGTATAGCATTATCCTTCTGGTTAGTAAATTAACATGATTTCACTAAAAAGAAAGAATAAAATTAGATAAATCCCATTTCACAATGCATTCGTTTGGCTGTATCTCTATACTTCACTTCTCAGAGATCGATAAAAATACTAGTCAAGGGCTTCCCTGGTGGCGCAGTGGTTGAGAGTCCGCTTGCCGATGCAGGGGACACGGGTTCGTACCCCGGTGTGGGAAGATCCCACATGCCGCGGAGCGGCTGGGCCCGTGAGCCATGGCCGCTGAGCCTGCGCGTCCAGAGACTGTGCTCCGCAACGGGAGAGGCCACAACGGTGAGAGGCCCGCGTACCGCAAAAAAAAAAAAAAAAAAAAAAAAAAACTAGTCAAGTTTCCTAATTTGCAAAAGGAATAGATTATTCTACTATTTAGTACTTCCTAAGCCCCAGCCTCTGTGCTAAATACTTTTTAAAAAAATTCTCACAACAAAACCATAAGGTAGAGCTATTATTATCTCCATGTCACTGATGAATAATCTAAGGTACAGAATTTGAACTTATGCTTATGCTGCTCACCACAATTAAATCAACTTGGTAACCTATATGTCTGATCTGTAATAATATACATAATAATTGTGAAAAGATAAGGAGTTCAAATGTAGACTCCAACGTGAAGTTCCTATTAAAAGAACATGTGAAATAATGAGTATCTGAGGATTTTTCTGTAGGTCCAGTCAAAAAGGCAAGAGGTGCTGGCATACATTTTATTAACAGATACCAACCTACTTATTTTGGAAATGTCTTTCCTGAGAAACTATTTGATGATATGCCCTTAGTATTTGTTGAGGATAATTTTTTCAATTGCCATTTAAAGTCTCTGTATTTCTTGCAAAGCTAATACTTGAACATTGTCCAACAGGTGGTTTAAGAACCATAGAACAAAGAACCTCAAGGCAAATTCTACTCATACTTTTGTATTAGTAAAAAGATTTTTCTCTTTATCAGATAATGAGAATGAAAGAACATATTGTTTTCCTTTCTTCCTTCATTCAAAGTCAAATATAGTATTCAATTACCGTGATAATCATATAAGCTCAGATTTAAGGTATTTTTATTTCCTCTATTATTAATTTTTAAATTACAATTTCATTACTCCAATTATACCAGTGTCATATTATAACTTTTCAAATTTTGAAAGTGGGTAGGATAAAAATTATAAATAAATTCAACATTTTGGAGTGGGGCAAGATTCAGGCATGATCTTACTTAGGCTGCTAGCAAATTCTTCATGACAGTAAAACTACCTTAATGTTCATCACATCAAGTTAGTTAATTCAGGAAGTAAATGAAAAATAGTGTAAAATTTTTTGTCTTACTTATGTATTACCAGAATCCTAGTAAGTAAACTGATCACTTATGGAATATTAGAATGAAGCCAGGTGTAATCTCTACAAGGCAGAAAAGTTTTAAAGAGATGATGAGAGATGAGCAGAGTTGAAATATATCTTTGAGAACATGTGAAAAAATAGAACAAAGTTTTTGAGTGATGAGCGAATAATCAAACTCATTCACCCTTTGACAGTCCAAAGAGATCCCATGAGCCATCTCTGGGAATTCCACAAAGTAAGAAAAAACTAAAGATAAATTTGTGGTAATGGTACAGAAGTGGTAGGAAAGCTTTCTAATAGTGTCTTAATTGTTACAGATTTCCCTGAACACTGAGCAAGACACCTGCTATAAAAACATACAACACTTAGAAACACATAAACGTATACAGATACATACACAATCCAGTTTGTGTTTATGGGAATTAAACATAATTTTCTCAATTAACTTTCCAGTGATATGAATTTGGGTCACAAAAAATTTTACAATTCAGGCACCCTTGCCTCTGAAGCCCTCACTCTAGACTTTGACAGCGCTATTCAAATACTTGTGTTACACACATGACTGAAAGTTCCATAGACTACGAAGTTCTTTAAAAAATATTTGGTTTCACAATTTAAATTACCTCTAAAAGCTAAAGATGGGAAAAACATGATAACTAGTAAGAACTGATCTTTTAGAATTCAAATCAATAAAGAATAAAACCCAAGCATAGATTCAGATTACATATGTGTGTGTGTGCGTGTATATATATATGTATGTATATGTATATATACATACTAAGAAAAATGCAGATTTGGTAAAACATAATAGAAAATTGTTCAAGTGGAAATATGTGGAGGAAAAAAAATCAAATCTAGGTTCTAGATTGAAATGGATTGAGATAACATTTATCATCTCAATTACTTTAAACCAGCATTCAGATTACCTTAAACTGACATTTTTAAAAGAAATAAGAGACTCAGTAATCTTTTTCTATTTTTATAATACATACAAAAGGTTAAAATTTAGGGGGGCATGTGAGGGCAGAATATAGTAGCTATCTCTAAAGATATAGAAAAGGGGGAAAAAAGGAACACATCAAAAAGAATAAGGGACAGCTTTAAATTTTTGTAAATATCCAGAAAGTTGAGGGAAATATTTAATAAATACTTGTCCTTGAAATTATTTTCTCCATGTGCTATTTTCTCCAAGTACAAACAAAATATATCATGATAAAATTAGGGTCATGGGGCTTCCCTGGTGGCGCAGTGGTTGAGGGTCCGCCTGCTGATGCAGGGGACACGGGTTCATGCCCCGGTCCGGGAGGATCCCACATGCCGCGGAGCGGCTGGGCCCGTGAGCCATGGCCGCTGAGCCTGCACGTCTGGAGCCTGTGCTCTGCAATAGGAGAGGCCACAAAAGTGAGAGGCCCGCATAACGCAAAAAAAAAAAAAAAAATTAGGGTCATGTTTATTTGACCAATTAATCAGAAAGTACATTCTAAGGACTGAGGTTGAAAAAGTTAGATATCTACTTAACTAAGTTTGAAGGAGGCAAAATCAATGAAAGGGAAAAGATATAAAAAATGTTCTATTACTTAAAGCATGAAAAAAGACTGAGCTCATTATTGGAAAATCAAGTTTAACACATATTTCAAGTAATACATTTTGTTTTTCTAACCTATTGTGAGTACAACTTACTTAAATACTGTTGCATATGCTTGCAAAAATGAACAAAGGCAAAATCTTAGTATCCCTGGTGGTCTTGCTAGACCATGTTAATTCTGCTTTTTGGTTAAATACAAAGGAATAGAATTATGGAGGTTCAGCAACAAGATTTTCATTAGGATATGAAATCATGCCATGAGTTCCAAAAAGGGTTAGTTGTATAGATTTGGGAAATAATCACTCATGCAAAAATCAGAAAATACCTGTACCGAGCCACCATGTCTGTCTGCTGCAAGGTGAGCTCTCAAATGATGGGGATTTGCCTGCTGGGAGTCCCAAGCTGCCCTGTGGTCTGCCGACTGCCATTTATTTAATGCATGTGGCATGCATGGAAGAAGAGAAACCCAAAATGTTAAACATCTCATCCTTATAATATAGAAAACAAACGTATAAAAGGAAATTTAAAATACCCTTACTATTCTGAGTCACAGATGCAGTTATCTTTGCATATTGAACATGGAGAGATTTCAGTTAAAATGCTACAATAATGTAATGATCAACCACAAAAATAAAATAGAATCACAGAATTCTAGAAGTGAAAGGACTTTAGATACCATAGACTCCACTCGCTAACTTTATAAAGTTAACAAAAACTAGAGAGGTAAAAATGACGTGGTCAAGAAAGTACTCCAAATAAACCATGAAATGTTTTAAAAAGCCATCCACTATATTTTCTTATGGTAGAGGTCCCCATTAGTTTTCTGATGAGGAACGACTTCTAGCAAGGTGAATAAAAAGATAGTACTCAAACAGCCATACTTAAGGTCCCAGAAAACTTTTCTCTTCTTGCTTAGTACCCTGTTTCTGATTATGAGGATAATACAAGAAAACAGAAAAATTCTTCGAAAAGCGAGAAGTGCTATATAGAATACCAAGAGGATATGGTAAACAATTTTTTAAGTGACAATCTTACGTATATGAATCTCTTTGCCTCCTTGATCTTTTTATCTGGTTCAAATTAAGAAACCCATTTCCATGAAATAGGTTGATAATTCTTGAAGCTTTTAGATGACCTGGCAAACTTGTATGGCAATAACCACAAACTAATAATAATCTAGTAACAGAATTAGGAGTAACTGCTTAATAGGGGTCAATTTCTATGTTTCAGGAAAATGTGGACAGCACTAATAAGAAGAAGAGGGGGAAGGTATACAATATTTAAGTTTCTATGGCATGTTTGGTTCTGCATTAGCTGCTTTGTATGTGTTATCTCATTTTTGAGATAGACAGTATCACCCTCATTTTACTGATGAAGACACTGAAACATTAAATACTTCTCTAAGGTCACAGAGGTAGCAAAGAGTACACAAAGGATTTAAACTCAGAGCCTACTGGTCTTCCAATATTACTACCTAGCTCCTTATCACAATTACATTATGTTCTAAAGACTTCAGGGCTCTTTTCTTTCTTTTTCAACCAGAGTAAGGAAATCTTGCCACAAAGTGCCAAGTACACTGGGCTATACGGAGCCTAAGCATATCAGGAGCCAGAGTAACCCTTTAGGGGAAGAGATGTTGAAATCAACTGGACACAAAGAATAAACGTTCCGGCACTAAACTTCCTAAATTAAACTGTACAACGAAAAACTGCATTCTTTGGCGTGAAATATGTCATCAAAACAATTATGACAGTTCTATAATATCTTTTCATTAAATCCTCCAAATTTATCACCAGAATTTAGCAGATTTGTAGGGTTAAAGTGAAATAAATTAGACAAGACCAAATCTTAACAAGATGAAAGAATGAAAATCATACTAAAAGAGAGACAAAGATCTAAATGTTGCCTAGGACAGCAGGCAACATTTGGGAACCATGGACCTTTTAAGAAGACAGTAAGAGCTAGGCAACCTCACCTCAGGATAAACATTTGCATACACCCAACATTTTCTGTAAAATTTCCAGATTCCCTGAACTTCAACCATTGACTCTAAGTTACAACTGTTTATCTGGGGACATTACAAAGGTTTCAGACATTTAAAGAATTAACTTTTCTTCTTTTGGGATTGTGAACTACGGGTTTATCACACAACTTAAGCTGTTTACTGCATCACAGATAGTTAAGAAATTTTTTCTAGATATACAATGTTTCTATCATGGTAAGAATCTGCATGTCCTGGTTTCAAATTCAATATATAAGCTATCCTAAAGGATTTCCTGAGAAAAAAACTGACTCCTTACATTTAGCGCAACAAGTACTACATCAACAAAATATGGTTCCCACCCTCAGTGAGCTGGCAATCGAGCTAGCAAGATATATCTGAAACATGTAGAAAGTTAAACTTTAAAACATTTAAATTTATTTCAACAAAAATTTAATTCAACAATAAAAGAAGAGTTTCACTTATTACAATACCTAACAGCTCAAGTGGAGATCTTCACAGAACATGAATTACTGATCTTCTTCCACGTACATTTGAGAAATTAACTGATTTATAAAACACAAACTCCAAATTTTGATTTCTCCCATTTCTTTCTATATACAGCATCTTATCAGAGTACTCAAGCTATCAACAAGTTGTAATTTATATTGGAAGTAATTTATATATAAGACCCTTTACTGTCCCAATTTTTCTAAGGTGAAATTATAAAACTAATCGTTTTAAATTCTCTATACTTTAAAGCATAATGTTGTTAAATATTTCTTAAATGCAGCATTTTATTTGGCTATTATTTTTAATAAGTTGTGTTTTTTCTTTGATTTCATTTCTTATTTAACCCTCACCTGAACCCTGATGGGATACAAAAAGGATAACACACTATCCTTCTCCAAAAAGGGTTATAACCCAAAATTCTAAAGGCCCTGTTTAACTCAGGGTGGCAGCAAAAATTTTTACGTCAAAAGGATTCAATAAAGCTTCCTTATACAAAAATGAGAAGAGTGAAAACGTTGCTCAAAAATTTCAACAGCTTCCAATATACCTTACCCAGGAAATACAAACTCTTCAATGAGTCTTCTATGCCTTGTCTTGAACCTACTCTCTGCTCCAAGCCAACTGCTCATTTCTCCTCAAACATATTCTACATTTTTAAACTTCTGCTTTATACTTTTTACTGTTCACTCTCCCCAAAATGCTCTTATTCCTTCACCTGCCTTTAAAAATTCCATTCATTCTTCAGGCTCATCTCAAAAGCTACCTTCGCCATAAAATCTTTATAGATCCTACATATTCCAATGATCCTCCTTGGCACTTTATTAATGTATATCCTATGGTAGAGTTTATTCTGCATTGTATTGTAGTTATTTGTGAATTTATTGTAATAATGATAACAGTAATACCAGCCACGAGAGTTGAGACTTAATGAAAGCTTACTATATGCTAGGAATTAAATGAATTATTTTTATTTATAGATGAGAACTGAGGCTTTGAGTGAATGAGTAATCTGCCCAGGGTCAAGCCATATCCAGGTATGACTGATTCCAGAGGCTGAGAGAGGTCTTAGCCACTGATTACAAAATCATTTCTTACAGGTTATATGTTTTCCTTACTTCTGAATTTCTGCAATGTGGAGAATAGTAGTTTTCAAATAACAGGAACTCAGTAAATAATTTAGTTCACTAAACTAGACTATAGTTAGAAAGACCAAGTGCTATTACAATTCATTCCAACAGGGTATCCAGATACTTCCATTCTAACAGAATATCAAACACTGCCCAAAGTTTATTATACTAACTTATACCACTAATCAGGATTTATGATTAAACATTTTTAATGTGAACATTAGGGGAAAGA
>NW_006782358.1:225200-336854 GCF_000442215.2 Lipotes vexillifer
AAAGAGTCTAGCTATTGAAAATATATGCATTTTCTATTCTTAATATGTGTGTATGTAGTCTGCTTTATAAAAGAAAAAAATATGTATTTCAATCCTTCAATACATATATACAAGTATGTATACACGCAAATGCATACACATATAAAGCTGTCATCTGCACATGATAAAACACCAAATATATTTATAAACTGTGAGAAGGTAATACAGAAGCAAATTAAGACATTTCATATCTAAAAGGGCAGCAAACCTGATTTTTGGATTGTTGTATCTTATCTCTGTGTTGATGTGCTTCTCTGTTTGATGACAGAGCAGGATCTTGCTGAACTGCACCCACTGGAGTAGGCTACAATACAATAACAATTAGAATCAATGCATTCAATTTCAGAACTCTTGTTTAAAATTATTTAGCTACTTAACATAATCAAGGAAAAAAAAAGACACTGTTAAATAAAGTAAGGCCTTAAGAAAAGATATCTTTCCTAAAATATGTTGTTAAATACAATAAAGAGATTATAGCTACTTTTTAAAGTATTTTCAAAATATTTAAATACTTTATCAAGTATTTATTTTTATATCAACAAAAGACCTTCTAATACTGTCATTACTTTTAGGTTACTTTTTCATATCAAAAAATGAAAGTGTATTTGTTTATGTTTCTCATTTCCAAAGCCAATATATAAACAGAAAAAATTATTTTAAGAAAATTAAGGGAATAATTTTTTAAATAAGCTAATAAAATTGTTTACTGTCAATATTTTAGCTCAGAAGAGGCTTATATAAAATTTAAATTTTCAAATATAATTCAAAACTTCATATAAATACTTTAATCAAAGTATATCCAGATTTGCATTTTAGATACCATATATATTCAAATCACTTTGGAGTTAAGAAAAATACAGATTAAACGCTTAAGTAAGTCAGTTGTTCAAAAATACTTGAATCTGAGAGTTCAGCAGTTCCAAATTTGGAAAAAAAATTGCTAACAGCGAGCCATAATTATAGAAATAATTATAGAAAATTATAATTATAGAAAATTTTGTAAGGCATTCTTATTTTTTTCTTATTAAAAAAAAAAAAAAAGACCAGTGAGAATACATATTTGATTTTCTGGAAGTCACCACTTCAAAGAAAGAACTTAACGATAACTTCATTTAAGTAATGACACCCATCCCACAGTTATGATCAAGACAATTTTTTAACTATGAAAACTTGGTACAGTTTTAAAAACCTAAACATGCTCCAATATATAAGTATCAGTCTATTCCAAGATAACCTAAAACTGCTAGAATAATTAACACATATTTTAAAATTACAAATGCTTTGAAAGATGACTAAAGGAAAAAAACTAGCTGATCTTTTAAAAGTTATCACTAGAATATTATATTTTTAAAAAGTATATTTGACATTAAGAACTAAATCAGAAGTAAAACATTCAAAATAACTCATCACTCTAAAAAGTAGACTCCAAATGTAAGTTTTTACAAAATTCAAAGAATAATTTTTATATTATGCTACCTGAAAAATCCATAAAAAAGAAATAAAATGAACCCTTTAAAAAACTATTTATTCTCAATCCTAAAATGTATATGGAACCACAAAAGACCCTGAAATGCCAAGGCAATCTTGAGAAAAAAAGAACAAAGCTGGAAGTATCACACTCCCTGATTTCAGACTATACTACAAAGCTACAGTAATCAAATCAACATGGTACTGGCACAACAACAGACACATACATCAATGGAGTAGAACAGACAGCCCAGAAATAAACCCACACACTTGTGGTCAATTAATCTATGAAAGAGGAGGCAAGAATATACAATGAAGAAAAGACAGTCTCTTCAATAAGTGGTGATGGGAAAACTGGACAGCTACATGTAAATGAATGAGATTAGAACATTTCCTAACACCATATACAAAAATAAACTCAAAATGGATTAAAGACCTTTATCTATGAAACCATAAAATTCCTAGAAGAGAACATAAGCAGAACACTCTTTGACATAAATTGTAGCAATATTTTTTAGATATGTCTCTTAAGGCAGAGAAACAAAAGCAAAAATAAACAAATGGGACCTAATTAAACTTAAAAGCTTTTGCACAGCAAAGAAAACCATCAACAAAATGAAAAGACAACCTACTGAATGGGAAAAAATATTTGCAAATGATATAACCTACAAGAGGTTAATATCCAAAATTTATAAACAGCTCATACAATACCAAAAAAAACAAAGGACCCAATTAAAAAATGGGCAGACAACCTGGATAAATATTTTTCCAAAGAAAACATACAGATGGCTAACAGGTACATTAAAGAATGCTCAACACTGCGAATCATCAGAGAAATGCAAATCAAAACCATAATGAGATATCACCTCACACTTGTCAGAATGGCCACTATAAAAAAGACAAGACATAATAAGTGTTGGTGAGGATATGGAAAAAATGGAACCCTTGTGCATTATTGGTGGGAATTTAAATTGGTGCAGCCACTATGGTAAACAGTATGGAGATTCCTCAAAAAACTAAAAGCAGAACTACCATATGATCCAGCAATTCCACTGCTGGGTATATATCCAAAGAAAATGAAAACACTAATGCACCCCAATGTTCATAACAGCATTATTCACAATAGCCAAAATATTGAAGATATGGAAGCAAACTAAGTGCCCAACGGACGAATGGATAAAGAAGATATGGAGATGATACAGATATAGATATGGATATACACACACACACACCCACACACACACATATGAATATTACTCAGCCATAAAAAAAAGAATGAAATTCTGCTATCTGCAACAATGTGGATGGACCTAGAGTACTA
Source organism: Lipotes vexillifer (assembly GCF_000442215.2). Lineage (NCBI taxonomy): Eukaryota > Metazoa > Chordata > Mammalia > Artiodactyla > Lipotidae > Lipotes > Lipotes vexillifer. The sequence continues at coordinate 228,028 of NW_006782358.1, forward strand.
TGCTTAGTGAAATAAGTCAGACAGAGAAAGACAAATACTCTGTTATCACTGATATGTAGAATCTAAAAAATAAAACAACCAAATGTATATAACAAAATAGAAGCAGACTTACACATATAGAGAACAAACTAGTGGTTACCGGTGAGGAGAAAGAAGGCGGGAGGGGCAAGACAGGAGTATGGGATTAAGAGACAAACTACTATGATGAAATAAATCAACAATAAGGATATACTGTACAGTGCAGAAAAATATAGCTATTATTTTGTAATAACTTTAAATGGAGTATAATCTGTAAAAATATTGAATCACTATGTCGTACACCTAAAACTAATATAATATTGTAAATCAACTATACTTCAAAATAAAAAATTATTTGTTCTCAACTCTTTTTAAATAAAGGATCTGTACTATGAAAAAGAAGGTTAAGTACTACAAATAATCTTTTATTTTTATTATATAGCCTAGAGTACTCACCAACTGCTTACCAATCCAGTCATATTCATAATCAAACATATACCCTTTTCGATCAAACAGGTCAGTAAAAAGTTTTCTTAGGTAGTCATAGTCTGGTTTTTCAAAAAAATCTAGCCTTCTTACATAACGAAGATATGTTGCCATTTCTTCTAGAACGGAAATAAAAATTTTCTCTCATTAAACTTTTCTAATACTCATTAATAATAAAATTATAAATATCCAAAAGCACAGGGTATTATAAAAACATGAAAAAGTAACAAAATTCTACTAAAATTTAAAATATTATGAACTTAATAACAATGAAATTAAAAAGGGGAAAGAAGGGAAGAAAGGAAATAGGGACAAAAGATAAATCAGAGATTTAGCAAACATTATTTTTGTTTCAATTCATTAGGAAAGGCTAAAATTTTTATTTTACATTATTTTTAATAGAAACCTTGGACAGTATTCAAGGTAGAAATACAAACTTAATAATGCATAATTATTTAATCACAAAACACCAAACTAAGCTCATATTTTTTAAAATTATTTTACATACTGATAGGAATAGATTTATACATGAAAGCATTTGCACTACCTTGCTGGATTTCCTTTAGAATCAGTGACGCTAAATGACCAATAGAAGATTCAAATTCTTAACCTTGGCTAAATGGTATTCTAATCAACTGACCTAGCAACATAAAGCTAACTAAAACAGCTTCAGGAGGACAGTTTAATTCTTCTCTTAATTTCTGGTCATAAATGTAACAATTATTTCATAATACATAAACCTTTGCATGCTATTATAATTCCCAAATATATTAGAAATATATATTTTTTAAAGGTCATATTTTCCAGAAGTAAAAGAAAGAAAAAGCCATAAAAATCAATAAGCAAAATGGACAGCAATTAGTAAAACAGTGTTTAACCATCAGAGCACATAAAAGCACTATCATAAGAGATGGTAGGTTACACCTAGCTGCTTTTTTGATCCAATTTGTTCATGGCAGCTAATAAGAAAAGGATCACCCATAGCCTAACAGGCATGAAAGTAGCATCCAGTGACCCAGTCACATGGTGACTCTCCCACTATTCCACTTTCTAGCTAATCACCTGGCTAATTTACTTTGGCACCCCCATTTTTCCTGCAGAAATTTGTATAAGCTTCTTAATAAGGTATAGCCAATCTGCCTACACCTAAACTGTTAGTACTATCAACCAATTTTTTCTTTTAATCTTCCAGTTCTATATGTTATAGCAAGAAAGCAAAATACATAACTAAAGTTTACTGTCAATGAATAATAAAAGCAAACTTGAAAAAGGGCTACCTGAGATTATGCTGCTGATACTATTACAGTAATAATGCCAGCACTGTACAGGAGAATCTGTAAATACTGAAGTGAGATATAAGTTCCATCTTCTATCTTCAAGTTTGGTTCTCATTTAATGTTATTGCATAAATCACAACAGGTATTTTAACACATTAGGCACACATTATTCTTATCCCTTAATTAATTTAGGAAACTTAAGTAAATTTTTGTTGATTTCACGTGAGTTGCCAAAAATCTACATGAGAGCAAATCTATCTTCATAAAGCTCCCCAATACAAAACTAGCCTAAAAGTAGTAAGGTTAGTAAGATTTTACTGTACTTGGAAAACCAGACTAAATCATATATCACATACCTCCTTTGAGCTTGACATTGAGACTCAAATGACTAATACTGGATACCAAAACTTTAGTTAGTATTTCTAAGAAAATATTTCAACTTATTAAAAGTATGCTACTGAAGAAAATATTACTTTAGCTGGTACTGGTCAACACTATTAAAAGATGCATTTTCTTCCATTAATACCGTTTTACAAAAGCGAATATACACATTGCCCTGTGGTCTGTGTATCAAATGCTGACATCTTCTTTTTTCCTTTTAAAAATTTATTTATTTATTTATTTATTTTTGGCTGCGTTGGGTCTTTGTTGCTTCACGCAGGCCCTCTCTAGCTGTGAGAAGCAGGGGCCACTCGTTGTGGTGCACGGGCTTCTCATTGCAGCGGCCTCTCTCGCTGTGGAGCATGGGTTCTAGGCGCACGGGCTTCAGCAGTTGTGGCACATAGGCTCAGCAGTTGTGGCTCGCAGGCTCCAGAGCTCAGGCTCAGTAGTTGTGGTGCATGGGCCTAGCTGCTCCACGGCATGTGGGATCTTCCCGGACCAGGGATCAAACCCATGTCCCCTGCATTGGCAGGCGGACTCCCAACCACTGTGCCACCAGGGAAGTCCTGCTGACATTTTTTGAATCATATTTTTTAAGCATGAAAAAAGTACTTATCAACTTAAGCAATGAAAATGAACAGTTCTAGTTTTCTGTGTATAATAAGCACATGTATCAAGCAGCATTATTCATTACCTGGAAAATTTTCACATAACACTTCTATTGGTGTGGCTCGTTTTGTATCTCCAATTTTCTGATACCTCTCTTTTAATGTGTCAGCCTAAAACAGAAAGAAAAAGAATCTTGAGACATAATTTTAAAATTAAATACGTGGAAGAGAGTATCTTAATATATTAACAATTTATGAAATTCAATAAGGAAACAGAAAAACAATTACCTTTAAACCTTGCCAAGGAAGACTGCCTCTCAGAAAATACATGAACATATGACCTAAAGCTTCTAAGTCATCTCTTCTACTTTGTTCTGAAATATAAGAGAAACATAAATTTCATTTTCCTTTCCCAGTTTAGGATGCAAGAATGGAGAAATAATTCTTTCCTTATATGTAAATTAATTCCCCAAAGCTCAGCATATAAATATAAAATACAGATATGGTGCTTATGAGAGAAAAAAATCATGTTTAAACAATAATGTTTTACATTAAAATTATCATGCATCTTTAAAACATGCCACTACGATTTTTTTAGATACTACTGGAGATTTATTTCTTTCCTTAAATATCTATTCATAGAACTATAAGGCAAGGAGGAAAGGGTTCCATGATCAGAAAGAGAGTCACTGTGTACTACAGCTCCATCTTAAAAGATTCAGAATGTAACATATTAAAAGTTTTGAAAATACCTAGAGCTAAAAATGTTTAACTTTAGCTCTCCATTTCCTAAACTTGCATGAGCACAAAAATTCCACCCCACATACTCTCTATTAATATCAAATACAATTAGTATATTGTGTAACATATTTTTAAAAGCACTGTTTGACACACTCCAACAGTAATAACTCCTCTGACAGCACCAAAAATATGCTGCCAGAACAAATTGCCATTTTCAAGTTGCTATTGTTGTTCTAGTTACAAAATGTTGTATAGGATATAACTGAATGATAATCACAGACCAAGACTCAGGGAGGTACTTATAAATATTTGCTGAGTGAATCTTATTTCAATCTTTTGTCACTTAAGTTAAATATTTAAGTTTTCTTAGTATTTTAAAATAATACAAAAATGCTGACTAACAATGAGAGGAGAAAATAATACTTTAATATGTGGATGTTCATGTGCAAGTTGTTTCATCCAAATGAATACTCATACTACCCAAGCAGTACCAAATACTTTAGAAAAAGCACACTTTTCAAAGGATGGAACCAAACTAGGGTAAAAGGGTCAAAAAAGGTTTTAATCTTTACTATGTAATCTTACAACATTCTATAATTGTCTTCTGTAACACTTGCTACAGTTTTAATATATATGTTTGTGTTTTTATTTAATCAACATCTATCCTCCCATCTGACAACATCACAGGAGAGCAGATATCTCTTTGGCTCAATAGCCTCAGGGCCTAGTGTAACGGCTGCCACAGAGCAGGCACTCAACGCATACTACTTAAATATATAAATGACTATTTAAAAACATATAAAACTAGATTAGAATATATCTCTTTTCTATAAGCATAGGGAAATATCTAGAAAATATGCATCAAATCATTAGTAATTAGGGGTATGAGACTGAAGGACTAAACAGGACATTTCAATAGCTCATTTCATACACTCAGAAATGTGATATAATGCGAATTTTTCTTATATTTCCTATTTTAACAATGTAAGCATATGCTATTAAAAATAGCAAACTTTCAAAATAAGTAATATAAAGTTCTTCTAAAAGCCATTAATGAAAGCAGGATGTGAATCCATGAAAAACTCAGTAATGTCTTTTATAACTAAAATTTCACTTTATTAGATCCTAGGAGTCTTAAGAATGAAAAGTCATGGAAGAAAATAAATTATTTTTGAAGTCCCACTGAGAATCAGAATCACCTCTGAAACTCTTAAGAACCTCAAATGAGCAAGGCCTAATGCTGAACATTGATTCTTTGGGTATGACATAGGGTAGAAGAATGTACACTTTAAAAAGCTTAGCAGATGATTCTGAAGTACAACCAGATTTGATAATCACTAAACAAGAAACTTCTTTTACTTCAGTATAATTTTACATATAATAAAATACACTTATTAAAGGGTACAGTTTGATAAATTTTGACAATACACAGAACTAAGTACTGCCACAATCAAGAATTATTTCCAACACTCCAAAAGATTCCCTTTTACCCCTTGCCTGTTATTCTCCCCCTCCCCTGGTCTTAACCACTCACCTGTTTTCTGTCACTCTATAGTAAATTTGATTTTTTACAGAGTTTCACATGAATAGGATCATACAGTATGGACCCTAGTGTCTGGATTCTTTTGCTTCATTCCTGTTGTTGTATGTATTAGTACCTCATTACTTTTAACTGCCACAATTATTTATCCCTTCGCTTATTGATGGACCTTTGAGTAACTTCCAGTTTTGAGTTAATGTGAATAAGGCTCTTAGGAACGTTCTTGTACAAGTCTTTGTGTGGACATACGTTTTCATTTCTCTGGGTAAATATCCAGGAGTGGGATTACTGCGTCATATGGAAAGTGTAGGTTTAACTTTATAAGAAACTTCTAGGGACTTCCCTGGTGGCACAGGGGTTAGGAATCTGCCTGCCAATGCAGGGGACACGGGTTTGAGCCCTGGTCTGGGAAGATCCCACATGCTGCGGAGCAGCAGCTAAGCCCTTGCACCACAACTACTGAGCCTGCACTCTAGAGCCCACGAGCCACAACTACTGAGCCCACATGCCACAACTACTGAAGCCCATGCACCTAGAGCCCATGCTCTGCAACAAGAGAAGCCAAGCAATAAGAAGCCCACGCACCACAATGAAGGTAGCCCCCGCTCACCACAACTAGAGAAAACCCATGCACAGCAACAAAGATCCAATGCAGCCAAAAATAAATAAATTTATTTATTTTTTTAAAAAAAGAAAGAAAAGAAACTTCTATACTGTTTTCCAAAGGGGTTGTGCCATTTTATATTCCCACCAGCAATACATGAGACTTCCAGTTGCTCCAGAGCCTGTCAAACACTTAGTATGGTCACTCTTTCAAATTTAGCCATGCTAATGGCCATGAAGTGTTGGCTCACTGTCATTTAATTTGAATTTCACTGGTGACTTTTTTTGAATGTTGTTTCACGTGTGTTACTGGTCATTCATATATCTTTTTGTCTCATCTCCAAACATTTTACCCATTTTTTAAAAATTGTACTATTTGTCTTATAATAAATCTGTAAGAGCTGTTTGTATATTTTGGATATAAGTCATTTTCAGATATAAGTTTTGCAAATACTTTCTCTCACACTGTAGCTTGCTTTTTTCATTTTCTTAACAGTATCTTTCAAAGAACAGAAGTTTACACTTAGATGAAACCCAATTTATTGGTTTTTTCCATTGTTGTTTTATTGTTTATGCTTTTTTATGTCTTAACTAGAAAACCTTTGACTACCCTAAGGTCACAAATATTTTCTCCTATTTTTCCTTCAAGAAATCCTATAGTTTTGGTTCTAACATTTAAATCTATGAATCATATGAAGTTTTTTTTGTTTGTTTGCTTCTGTTGTGGGGTAAGGGTTTAGATTCCTTTTTTTCCATATTGATGCCTAGTTTTCTCACACAGTTTCTTGACAAGGCTATCTTTTCCCCTTGAATAACTTCTGCACCATCCTCAAAAATCAATTGAGCATCTATGTATGGGTCTATTTCAAGACTATATTATGATTCACTTATCTATGTTGATGCTAAGACCATCCAAAATAAGTAGAAGGAGAAAATAATGACAAATCAGAAAACCAACAATGAGAAAATGGACAACCAGTAGAAAAAATTTTGCAATCAAATGCTGGTTATTTAAAAAGTTCAATAAAATTAATCCCCTCATTAGGATACAGGAAAGAAAACACAAATTACTAATATCGGGGCAACAAGGGGACATCAGGACAGAGCCTATAGACATTAAAAGGATGATAAAGGAATATTACAGACTAACATTATGCCAATACATTCAACAACTTAGATGAAATGGACAAATATCTTGAAAGCTACAAATTACCAAAACTGCCTCAAGAAGAAAATGTGAATAGCTCTATACCAATTAAACAAAATTTAATTTCTAATTTCTGATCTTCCCAAAATATAACCCTAAGCCCAGATGCCATCACTGGTGAAGTCTATTAAACATTTAAGGAACAATACTATTTCTACACAAACTCTTTCAGGAAATAGAAGAGAAGGAAACCCTTCCCAAGTTAATTCATTACACCGTTACCAAAGACAGACAAAGGCATTATAAGCAAAGAAAACTATAGGAAATATCTCTCATCAACACAGATGCAAAATCCTTAAAAAGATAGTACACCATGACTAAGTGGGGTTCACCCTATGACTTTAAGGTTGGTTTAACTTTCAAAAAGCAATCAATGTAATTCTCCATAATTAAAGAAGAAAAGATATAAATCATAAGATCATCTCAAAAAATATAGAAAAAGTACTTGAGAAAATCTAACATGCATTTATGATAAAAACTCGCATCAAATGAGGAAAAGAAGGAAACTTCTTCATTCTAACAAAGGCCTTCTATGAAAAACCTACAACCGATATAATTCTTACATGAGGAAAGGCACCCCTAAGAACATGAACAAAGCACGGGTGTTCACGCTCACATTTTCTATTCAATGTTGTACTGGAAGTTCTTGTCAGTACAAAAAAAGCAAGAAAAAAAAATTATAAGATATTCAGATTGTAAATGAGGAAATAAACCTATCCTTCTTTGCAGACTACATGATTTTTTATGTAAAAAAAATCCTAAAAAAAAAAATCTATTAGAACTAGTAAATGAGTTTTAGCAAGGATATAGGATACAAGGTCAACATATAAAAATTAATTGTATTCCTATACTAGCAATGAACAACTGGAAAATGAATTTGAACAGCAATAAAATTTACAACAGCATCAAAAAACATGAAACATGTGGGGACAGATTAATCAATACACAAGCAAGACCTGTATATTATAGCATATGGTTTTAAAGCTAAATGCTAAGTGATATATATAGTCAGCCCACCATATCTATGGGTTCTGCATCTGTGGATTCAACCAACCACAGACTGAAAATATCCATGAAAAAATAATTCCAGAAAGTTCCAAAAAGCCAAACTTGAACTTGCCATGGGCTGGCAGCTATTTACAAAGCGTTTACATTGTATTAGTTATTATAAATAAGTGAGAGATGACTTAAAGTATATGGGAGAATGTGTGTAGGTTATATGCAAATACTATGCGATTTTATATTAAGGGCTCGAGCACCCCCGGATTTTGGTATCCTCAGGGGGTCCTGGAACCAATTCGTGGATACCAAGGGACAAGTGTACTGAGCCCTACAGTAGGATTCTTTATTAAGGAAAACAATTCACCATAAAGGCAATTCTCTGAATTCAATACAAGGGGGGACTTTAGTTACCACAGTGACAATAAGCCATGATCATTAGGTGATCTTGCCTACATGCTTGTCTCAGAGAACAGCATTAGCCTCATAACCTACACAGTACGTAAAAACTCAAGCCACAACTATGAGCTAGTAAAATAAATGTACTACTGAAACTCAGTCTGCTAATGCTCCTTACCCTCATAATTCCTTTCTTTGTGTTCTATCATCAACTGACAAATTTGGAAGTAAAATTTGCCAAGAAATAGAAGTCATGAGGAAGGCTTTCTCTTTGAAACACAGTAACTAAAGAATACATCCTTCTGGTTTTTAACAGTTGTGTTAGATGAAAAGCGTTCTCCCAAAGGTAATATAGCCCTTATTAAACCCTGTTCACATTTTTAAAGCACTTAACTACAAAGGCCTGTTTGAAAATGGATGTTTTTCTCAAAGGCAAAAATCCTTACTATAGGAACCCTTGCTTTAAGCAACTGAAACATTAAAAAGTGACAATTTTCTTTACAACAGGTACCATTAAAGATTATTTTAAATAGGTTCTCCAATAAATTTTAAAGTTATGTAAAGAGTCAATTAAAATTTTGCTCCTCAGGAATATATGTATCACATAAAATATACAACCAACACATATTAATATCCTAGTATGTGTCAGTGCTTCATATAGATGATCTTTTAAAACTGTATCTATTCCCTGACTTCAGACTATACTACAAAGCTACAGTAATCAAGACAGTATGGTACTGGCACAAAAACAGAAATATAGATCAATGGAACAGGAAAGAAAGCCCAGAGATAAACCCACGCACATATGGTCACCTTATTTTTCATAAAGGAGGCAAGAATATACAATGGGGAAAACACAGCCTCTTCAATAAGTGGTGCTGGGAAAACTGGACAGCTATATGTAAAAGAATGAAATTAGAACACTCCCTAACACCATACACAAAAATAAACTCAAAATGGATTAAAGACCTAAATGTAACCCCAGACACTATCAAACTCTTAGAGGAAAACATAGGCAGAACACTCTATAACATAAATCACAGCAAGATCCTTTTTGACCCACCTCCTAGAGAAATGGAAATAAAAACAAAAATAAACAAATGGGACCTAATGAAAATTCAAAGCTTTTCACAGCAAAGGAAACCATAAAGAAGATGAAAAGACAACCCTCAGAATGGGAGAAAATATTTGCAAATGAAGCAACTGACAAAGGATTAATCTCCAAAATTTACAAGCAGCTCATGCAGCTCAATATCAAAAAAACAAACAACCCAATGCAAAAATGAGTAGAAGACCTAAATAGACATTTCTCCAAAGAAGATATACAGATTGCCAACAAACACATGAAATGATGCTCAACGTCATTAATCATTAGATAAATGCAAATCAAAACTACAATGAGATATCACCTCACACCAGTCAGAATGGCCATCATCAAAAAATCTACAAACAATAAATGCTGGAGAGGGTGTGGAGAAAAGGGAACCCTCTTGCACTGTTGGTAGGAATGTAAATTGATAGAGCCACTACAGAGAACAGTATGGAGGTTCCTTAAAAAACTAAAAATAGAACTACCATATGACCCAACAATCCCACTACTGGACATATACCCTGAGAAAACCATAATTCAAAAAGAGTCATGTACCACAATGTTCATTGCAGCTCTATTTACAATAGCCAGGACATGAAAGCAACCTAAGTGTCCATGGACAGATGAATGGATAAAGAAGATGTGGCACATATATACAATGGAATATTACTCAGCCATAAAAGGAAACGAAATTGAGTTATTTGTAGTGAGGTGGATGGACCTAGACTCTGTCATACAGAGTGAAGTAAGTCGAAAGAGAAAAACAAATTCCATATGCTTACACATATATATGGAATCTAAAAAAAGAAAGAAAAAAAAATGGTCATGAAGAGCCCAGGGGCAGGACGGGAATAAAGATGCAGACCTACTAGACAATGGACTTGAGGACACAGGGAGGGGGAAGGGCAAGCTGGGACGAAGTGAGAGAGTGGCACGGACATGTGTACACTATCAAATGTAAAACTGATAGCTAGTGGGAAGCAGCCGCATAGCACAGGGAGATCAGCTCGGTGTTTTGTGACCACCTAGAGGGGTGGGATAGGGACAGTGGGAGTGAGATGCAAGAGGGAGGGCATATGAGGATATATGTATATGTATAGCTGATTCATTTTGTTATAAAGCAGAAACTAACACACCATTATAAAAAAAATAATAATAACAAAAAAAATTTTTTTAAAAGATGGAGCTCCAGTCATCTGAAGGCTTGACTGGGGCTGAGGATCAAAAAAAAAAATACCACCACTGTAGCTATACTCAAAGTGTCAGTAATAACCCAATAAAGAAACTAAGGCTCAGAATGGTTGTGACTAGCTCAAAAGTATGCAGGATTTCAGACCACATATCTGGACTTCTTTTCATTTCTTAAAACAAGGTAGAACCAATCAATTAATCAAATGTTTATTACAAACCTCTGCAATCCTTTTCTATTTAAAAATACTACTCTTGCATCTCAACATTATTTTTCTCTTTTTAAAACTGATTTTATTCCTCATTTACCTAGCACTGTTCCTGTTTCAACTGAATTTCTAATCAATTTCCAACAACAGAAATATATTCTGTTTTAAATGAGCTGAAATTTACCTCTCCGCCCCCCAAAAAATCAAAAGCCTCACTTAAAAGTAGGAAACTTTCTAATATACATGTGTATACTAGCAAAAATAAATTTACTACTGCATTTTCCTGCAAAAAAAAAAATGAGGCCAAAAGACATGTCAGTTAACTAAATAAAAACAGGCATGACAAGAGAGTTGAACAACAAATATTCTCACTGAAGAAGGTTTAAATCATTATTTATATGTAACCAAAACAATATAAACAAAAATTACTATAAGCAAATAGAAGTTTCACTTTATATTTCCTTCTAAAATGTTAAAAGGTACATTTCCTTGGCACCTCACAAAAGAAAAAAAAAATAACACAACTTTTCCACAAGATTCACTGAGCTCATTTACATTTTTCAAAATGACATAATTTGAGTTTTTTAGAAGTGAGAACACAAACCCAAAAGAAAAAAGCACTATCAAGCAAGACAATTCACAGCAACAACCCAATAATCCAGATACCTAATCTAGCAATATCAAGAACTCAGAAAGAAAAAATACATTTCTGAGCAATGGAACTCAGAACATGCATTCATCTGATTCCTCAAGAAGTCCTCTTGAAATCTAGTTCTCTTAATTTAGATATAATTCCAGTAAGTCTGGCTATCAGGTCAGAAGAAGCAAATCGAAAGATGAGAAAGTGCTGCCAGCAATAATAACAAAAAGTAAGCAAAAATACAGTTGAATGGAAAAAAAATCTGTTAAAAAATACACTACTTCAAGACTTACTGTAAAGCTACAGCACTCAAGATAGTATGGTATTGGGTAAGGAACAGACAAATAGATCAATGAACAGAACAGAGAGCCCAGAAATAGACCCACATAAATATATATAGTCAGCTGATCTCTGACAAAGAAGCAAAGGCAACATAAAGGAGCAAAGATAAGTCTTTTTAACAAATGGTGCTAAAACAACTGAACATCCACATGTAAAAAAATGAATCTAGACACAGAACTTACACCATTCACCGTTCAAAAATAACCAAAATGGATAAGACACCTGAACATAAAACACAAAATTACAAAGTTCCTAGAAGATAACATAGGAGAAAATCTAGATGACCCTGGGTTTGGCAATGACGTTTTAGATATAATACCATAAGCACAATACATGAAAGAAATAATTGATGAGTTGGACTTCATTAAAACTTCCACTCTGCAAAAGACACCATCGAGAGAATAAAAAGATAAGCCACAGGCTGGGAGAATATATTTGCAAAACACATTTCATAAGAAACTGTTATCCAAAATAGACAAAGAACTCTTAAAATTCAACAATAAGAAAACAAACAAATTGATTAAAATGGGCCAAAGACCTTAATAGACACCTCACCAAAGAAGATATGCAGATGACAAATAAGCATATGAAAAGATGCTCCATATCGTATGTCATCAGGAAATTCAAATTAAAACGAGTTAACACTACACACCTATTAGAATGGTATAAATCCAGAACACTAACAATACCAAATGTTGGTGAGAATGTTGAGCAACAAGAATTCTCATTCATCGGTAGTGGGAATGCAAAATGGTACAGCATTTTGGAAGACAATTTGGGGGCTTCTTACAAAACTAAACACACTCATACCATATGATCCAGCAACAGAGCTCCTTGGTATTTACACAAAGGAGTTGAAAACTTATGTTTATACAAAAACTACACAAGGTTGTTTATAGCAGCTTTAGTCATAATTGTCAAAACTTGGAAGCAATGAAGAAGTCCTTCAGTAGGTGAATGGATAAATAATGTGTTATCTCCAGACAATGGAATATTACTCAGCACTAAAAGAAATGAGCTATCAAGCAATTAAAAATCATGGAGGAAACTTAACTGCATATTACTAAGTGAAAGAAGCCAATCTGAAAAGGCTACATACTGTATGATTCCAGCTATATGGCATCTGGAAAAGGCAGAACTATGGAGATAGGAAAAAGACTAGTGGTTGTCAGGGGCTGGAGAGAGGGAGGGATTAGGTGAAGCATAGAGGACGCTTAGAAAGTGAAACTACTCTGTAGGACACTATAATGGTAAATACATGTCATTATAAATTTGTCCAAACCCAGATAATATACAACACCAAGAGTGAACGTTAAAGTAAACTATGGACTCTAGGCAATAATGATGTGTCAGTGTAGGTTCATCAATTACAACAAATGTACCACTCTGGCGTGACAGTATGATAGTGAGCACGTGTGGGGACAGGGGTAAAAGAGAAACCTCTGTACCTCTGCCTAATTTTGCTGTGAATTTAAAAATAATGTTATTTTTAAAAATACACTACTATTCAAATGCATTTTCTCTAAACGTTTTAAAATATACATACTAACATTCTCCAAATGACCTTGAAGGTGTCACTATATAATAGTAATCGTACAAAAATTATGACACTGAAATATCAAGAAAACATCAATTATGTTTATCATACTTTGTTTCAAAAAGCAAGGAATTGTGTAATACATTTTTAAACTGTTAAAATGTAATCATAAAATGTAAATACATGTTTTTAAACTGTTAAAAAGCTGTTTGGGAGGCTTACAGAGTAGGCCTCAGGATTGTAGCAATTAGCTGGAAATTATATGAAACACATCACAGAATGATAGCACAGAAAGAAGGCATTTTTGTAACACCATAATTCTGTGATTACTTCTCTCCCACTCTGAAAGCTTACCACTTAGGGGCTTGAAATATCATTTTTCTACGGAACACAGATTTTTCTTAACACTTACAAAGCAACTGGCAACTTATTCCTCAAATCCTGGTCTTTTTATTCATGAATACTCAATAATATTTAAAAATAAAAGACCATTTTATTTCAAGACACTTACTAAAGAGAAATACATTTCTCTTATTTACTTAATTTCAAATCACTTCAATTAAGACATGAAAGAAAAAAAAGTAATCCAAAGGAAGATTATAAAATGAGGTTCAAAGCACTTGACCAAAAAAAAGCCTTTAAAAAGATATTAAAAAGAAGATACTTGATGAGACACAATTAAAAATAACAATTCAACCTGACAGTACTAAAGAATGCTTCCATTAAAGCAGACCAAGGAAATCCACATCTGTCACATGCAGCTTTATTGAGATTTCATCTTGATCAGTGACTTCAGGAGGTATATGAAAGGTGTACAAATGAATCACTACGTTTGCCTTCTGAACAGAAATCACCTACTTAAGATCAATAGACATCTGAGCAGGAATAAAGATGATAAATTCTACAATGTGATTTTACACTATTCCTCCATATTATTATGTTAAGGGACAACTCTTTCCTTTTTGAATCTGATACAGTGTCCATCTCCACAAAGGAAAAACACATATAAAACCTGCACAAATGTTCCTCTGACCAAATTCTCTATTTTGAAAAGTTCATGTGAGTAGCAAGTCCTTGAATGCACAAGAGTGAATGAATGAATAAGAAGGCTTTAAAAGTAACAACCAAAGTTCAGATGAAGCAGGAAAGGAAGAAATTATATATACACAAATTAAAATCAGCACTAAAAGGTCACGCTTTCACTGTTCTTTTTTCTTAATCTCTTCCTGATTCCTCACAAAGCCAAGTGCTCTAAACTCAAAACACCACTAAATATTCCATGTTCACAGCCATTTCAAACTTACAGAAACTCTTTAGCACTCAAACTCACTCTACAATTTTAACAAAAAGGAAATCACGTAATCTGTCAAATAAATTTTCTATTTTTACCCATCTACTCCCAAGTTCTACATCAACACTGAGAAGCAGGGCTTTTACAAATGAGAGAAAGTAAGGATTAAAGCTTTTGTTCTTTGCAGTACTTGCCAAATAAATAATTTTTTGTTTTCTTCCTGAAAGAAGAGTAAAAAGAGATTATTACAATAGTTAAGTGCCATTTCCCAAGCTCTGAAGACCTTTCCTAACAAGGACAAACATATCAGACTTATTTTGCCCTTTCTACAAATAGAATGCTGTTACATTTACCATTGTTCGGATAAAGAACACCAGGCCAGAAGGAAGTTGTGACTTCATGGCTCACAATAAAATGGTGGTGAACCTTTGTTAGTTGTTATAAAACAGTCTTAACAACTACCATGAAATGAAAATTTCTCACAGACACTGTTCATATAAACACAAATGTGCCTGGTTTTAACAGAAGAGACAATCCTGAAAGTTGTATATCTACCCAATCATATTTTAAATCTATCAGGAAAGTTTGCTATTGAAACGCACTTGCCCAAATGCCACCTGAAATGTAAATACTATTGACTTTTCTTAAAGAAAGGCAAACCTACATTTTCAGGTATTTCAAACACCTGAAAAAATACCATGAGCCTACTATCAGGTAAGCTGTCAGGGGAAGATGCCAAGTGCTATTTAGTTGTGATTGAGATGCAGAAGCAGGGAAACACAGTGGGCAGCAGATAGGTATGGGGAGAATGGTTAGAGAAGAAGATAAGACTAGGAGTTAGAGGTTGGATTAGAAGACTTCTAAGGTTCTGGACAAATTGTGATTGTATTGTAAGGTACATCTGAGCAGTGACAGGGGATAAGTACTGATCAGTTTACATTCCTGTCTATTCTCCCTTGTAAGTGAGATGTTAGATATAGAATCTAAAAGCAGAAAATTAAGTTATTAGACTTCCTGTGATATAAAAACCGACCATGGCTTAAGACTTAGAAATAATCTATTGTAAACACAACCTAGAACTGATTTTTTTTAGAAACACACAAGAGTAATTTGATGGGAAAGAATATGACATCATAAAAAGAATATCTCAATCCCTATTTCACACCATACAAAAAAATGAATTCTAGATGGCAGAAGAAAATACAAAATGTTCTCATTACAAGGGGTAAAGATTTCTTAGGATTTAAAAAGTAGTAATCATAAAAGAAAAATTTGATAAATTTGACTTCATAAATATTTACAACTTTTGCTCAATTGTCAACACTAGGAAAATGACTAGAAAAGCCACAGACTAGAAGACAATGTCCACAGAGCATGTATTTGCCAAAGGACTTATATCCAGAATATATAAAGAATTCCTACAAATCAACAATAAAACGATGTACACAACACAAAAGAAGACATACAAGTGGTCAATAAGCACATGAAAAGTGCTCACAATCATTAGTCACAGTAAAATACAATACCACTACACAAATTCACCAGAATGGCTAGAATGAAAAAGATCGACAACACCAAATGCTGTCAAGAATGTGAAACAAACAGAACTCTCATTCACTGCTGGTAGAAACAGAAAATGGTATGAATGTTTTGGGGAACTGACTGACAGGTTCCTATAAAGTTAGTACCTACAATATGACCCAACAATTCCAATCTTAGGTATTTACCCAAAAGAACTGAAAACATATGTGTGCTGGAAGATTTGCAAGGATGCCATAACAGTTTTATTCATAATAGCAAAATACTGTTAATAATCAAAATGCTCATCAACATTAGGATGGATAAACAATTTGTGGTATATTCATATTTATGCAATGGAATACTACTCCGTTGCAAAGGAACAAACCTTAATCAACTTAGATGAATCTCATACATATTAGGCTGAACAAAATAAGTCATATGATTTCATTTATAAGAATTAGAGTCAGCAAAACTAAACCTATGGTGATAGAAATCAGATCAACAGTTGCTTTTGTAGATACTGACAGCAAGAGGGAAGTCTAAGGAGTGAATAGTGTTCTAAATCTTGGTAGACATGTGGGTTATACAGCTGTATACATTTATTAATACTCATAAGTTATACACTCAAACGTTGTGTACTTTACTCAATGTATATTTTACTTGAGTCTATTTATTTATTTATATTTTTGGCTGTGTTGGGTCTTCGTTGTCGTACGCAGGCTTTCTCTAGTTGTGGCAAGCGAGGGCTACTCTTCATTGTGGTGCATGGGCTTAGTTGCTCCGCGGCATGTGGGATCTTCCCAGACCAGGGCTTGAACCTGTGTCCTCTGCATTGGCAGGCAGATTCCTAACCACTGCACCACCAGGGAAGTCCTACTTGAGTCAATTTTAAAAAGGACTCTTCAATAAAGTAAGAATTACAAATATCGCAATTCTAGTAAGCTTGCATTAACACAGTGTTATCAGTTACCAATTCTGAAACTACATTTTGAGTATCCTAGGCTTCTAAAAAATGAGTAAATATACTAGAGTAGTGGTAGCCAGATTTCTCAATGTTGGCAAAGGAAGATATAAATATAGAAAAAGAAAGGGAATTACAAATATGAAAAGGAGGGGATCCTACTTTGTGCTGTTAGACTGAAATTAGAAGTATCAGTATAAACTCATAGTTTTTAATAGATAGACATTAACATATCTGTATAAGTACATACACATGTGTAGGCATATTTCTACGTGTACATAAATGTGTGTTGCATATACACACAAATGAGTATATATGTGTATATTCACACACACAGACATATACACATTTCCTAGTTCTGCTACAGAAAGGCCTTAGAAACAATAACATACTAGGAGCAATAAATACACCTAGTGTTCCAAAATCTTGGTTTCAACATACCACTATCCAATAAAAGGAACCAGGGCTTCTTAGAAAAATGTTGTATCTGGGCTTGAGCCAAGAAACTATAAGATGAGCCTGGAACAACTTGTTGCACAAGACAAGAAAGAAGTTTTCCACGAATCATGAGAACATGCCAAAGGAACAGCCAAACCAGCTTGACAGAGCACCCAGTAGACAAATCTGGGACAATCTGAGCATCAAAATAAATAATGATATAAATAATGATAGTAATGGACTATAATACATCCAGTTAAGAATCCATGAGTCCATGAATCCATACTGATGTAAGTCAATAAATAAGGGAAGAAGGGAAAGCTTTTGCCTACACTGGAATGAAACTAGTAAATTCATAAGGAACTATGGAGTTAGAAAATCATCAATTGATATTAAATCTAGTGGGTAAAAATTTGATGAGAAACAATGTATTTACATAATCTCAAAAACTGACTTAGAAAATATTTTCTAACTACAAAGGGAAAATAAACTTTTAAGTGGAGAAACTTAGCAGTCACTATCCTAAGCAAGTGATCAAAGCTACCTGGAACCAAGTGACATGTGCCTTCTGACATGATGCACTGAGAACACATCACTTCTAGGATACTTGTGCTAAAACTGGATACCCAAATATAGTCATGAAGAAATATCAGACAGCTTCAAACACAGGACATGCTACAAAACAACCCGTACTCTACAAAAATATTAAGTTCATGAACCATAAAGAAAGGCAAGGAACTGTCCCAGATGAAAGGAAATTAAAGAGATAGGACAATTAGGTGAAATATGTGATCCTGGATTGGATCCTGGACCAGAAAAAAAAAAAGCTATAAGAAACCCTGTGCAGTTGATATTTTATCCTTTTTACAAATAAGGAACCCTCTTAAAAAGGTTGAATAATAGCTAGTACAAAGTAAACAGGACCTGTAAGATATGTATTCTCAGTATTCAATGTATTAGGCAGGTGGCTACCTCCCTGGACAGCTGTATCAAGGAGTTATAGTCTCAATCAAAAACCTTTACACACATTAAATGCAGTTAAAATTAAGTATTTTCTCATATTCTTTAATAGAAAGAATTAAATGGATCACCCTAAGTGTATCAAAGTTGAACATTTCAAGTAAAATAAAAAAGATATAGTGAATATAAGGATATCTGTCATTCATTTATTTTAAAGCAACTTACTTTAAAAGACTTACTAAATGTAAATGAAAGTAAACTCTAGTTAGATGTGATAAATAAAAATTAGAATAGAAGCGACTGTAACATGCAAAAACTGAACCATAATAACAAATAAAAACCCACACTATTAGCGTACTGAGTTCAAACTTCCATACTTACAAAAGGTACACATACCTTTTCCTAAATGTGTGTTTATGCTCATATATCTAGCTGTTCCTGTAAGGCTCTTATGTTCTCTGTATGGTATGTGTTTCTTTGTCTCTGGATCAATATATTCCTTTGCCAAACCAAAATCTATAATATGAATAACTTGCTGGGTTTTGTTTCCTGGTCGTCCTATTAAGAAGTTCTCAGGCTTCACATCTCTGTATATCAAGTTCTTTGAATGGACATACTCCATGCGAGAAATCTTGATTCAAAAAAAAAAAAGATACATTTTATTTTAGGCTTTGACTAGCATAAAATAGTATGATAGAGGCAAGACAATTTTTACAATGAAAACAACATTAAGAAGAAAAAATCAGAAACTGCTTCAACCCTTTAAAAGAAACATGATATCACTCTATAGTTTCTTAAATATATGTCCAATTATGATTAAATATCTTTGCTTTTTACTATTTTGGTCACTTATAAAGGAAAGCGCTTGAATTTTATGAATTCCTTTCTTATCAGGAAGCCTGATTAAATCAACACTTTCAGATGATGCTACCTTATAGAATTAAAAAGCTTTACTAATACAAAATCTTGAACTCAAAAATATAAACAGATATATTCACAAAGTTGCAATTTATTCTTCCTTATCTGTTCAATAATGGAGAAAGTTTTATAATTACACTAAAGAAACTTAAAGAGTCTAGACTGTTAAATAAAAAGAATTAACAGAGCACTCTGTCATCTTTTTTATAACTTGTTTACTTTTTTCCTTAGGTATTAAACATTTAAAAAGATCTTGAGACTAGAAAACTTTGGAATACAACTCTAATAATAATATAATAATTATAATAATAATAATAATATAATACATTCTTATTCATTGCTTTACACATTCTCAAATAATGTTTATTGTATAAACTGCCAGAAAACAGAACATTACAAATAATAAAAGTGCTTCATTTAATGATATTCATGGTTGACAATACAATGTAAGTGAACACAGCCACTCAAGCCATTTTAGTTTGTTAACAAATTTTGGATCATATAACATATACATATACTATTCTATGACCTATACCTCTCATTAACAATATATTATATTTTCCAGGTCATGAAACATTCTTTTAATATATACTTTTTAGTGGCTGCATATTACTTTATGGCTATTAATAATTTATCCAACTAACACTGTGCATTATTTCTGTGCATTCAGGTTGTTTCCCACTTTATTATAGACGTCTTTGCACAACAAGCTTTAAGTACATCTGAATACTTCCACTGGATATTCTGTAGAAGTAATGAGTCAACAGATAAAAACAATTTTAAGACTTCTGCAGCATACACTTACTGGCATTTATTTCAAAACTGCCTTAAAATTATCCTCTTAAGTTATTTCTCCATAGGCTCCTTGAAATTTAAATGATTTATAAGACTTTCTCATTAGTTTGTTTCTTCTTTTTCTAGGCCATTTTAATTTAATACCAAGATTAAAAACCTATGTTTCTGAGGGTTCTCTTCTCTAAGTATTCATTTTCGACCTGAAAAGAGTGCTGGAAACAACTTAATTTTCAAACTGAGCATTCTGACCTTAAAGTAGTAAGATATTAATTTTTTCATACAAATAAAATACACCTGATTCAGCTACTTTAAGTTACAGTCATCCTAAAAGGACAATGATATGAAAAGCAGACATTTTTATTAGGTCAAATGCTGTGGAAGATAATGGCACAAAACTTTAAACTTTCAGTGTAAAGTAGTGACCAAACAAACCACACAACTGTTCAAACAGCTTCAAAACATCCCGCTTTACTTACCAGTTGGATAGCTATCATGAGAACCGTTTTAAGAGAAAATGTTCTGTCACACAAATCAAACAAATCTTCCAAACTAGGTCCCAGCAGTTCCAGCACCATAGCATTGTATTTCCCACAAGGGCCAAAATAGTAAACTTGAGGTATACCATCTGGAGGAAAAGAATAACAATAAACAATATTTTAATAACCTTGTAACTTCAAGAACTGCAGCAGTATTTTTACTTTTTCCATACAAACAATAAAGTTCTCCTGACCCAGCCTCCTCCCTCCCTATACCTTTTCCTTCACGTTCACAGAGTAGCCTGGTTACACTTCTACTGAACCTGCATTACTGAACTACATTATAAACAGTGCTTCATTGTTGGTCTCCACCAACCTCACTATAGAAAGGAACTCTGCCCTTGAGCTTTGTATTTCCATGGCCTACAGAAATGCTTGGCACATAGGAAAGATTTTATTTTTATTGAACAAAGGAGTTACTGCACTCATTCATAACCCTGTGGTAGGCATAATGCTAAGTACAACCCCCAAGATTTCCATCCTCTGGTGTACACAACCCATATAATCCTTTACCCGCAAGTGTGGGCAAGATTCCCAGATTTCACTCTTGTCATTAGATTATGTTATATGGCAAAGGTAACAAAATTAAGATCCCTGTTAGTGGAGGTTAAATTAATCAAAAGAGAGATTATTCTGTTGGGCATGACTTAATGAGGTAAGATGTTTAAAAAGCAAGTCTAGAAGTCAGAGATAATCAAAGCAGCAGAGCAGTTCTCCTGTTGACCTTAAAGACACAAACTACTATGCTATGGAAGAGGGCCACATGCCAGGAAATGGTGGGCAGACCCTAGGAACTGAGAGCCTTATCACACAGCCATGAGGAACTGAATTCCAGAAATAACCAGTGAGCTTGGAAAAGGACTCAGAGGCTCAGAAAAGATTGCAGTCCAAGCTTACACCTTGATTTAAGCCTGGAAAGACCCTCAAAAAAGGACAAAGCTAAGCTATGCCTGGACTCATGACCAATAGAAATTGGGAAATAATAAAATCTCTTATTCTATGTCACTAATTACTAAATAAATCATTATCCAACAACACAAAATAATACAAACTCCAAATATAAAGTCTAAATACACAGAAATCACCTGTATTTTATTTTTAGAACTAACAGACTCCCAATAAACTAACATATAATAGGGGATCATTTTATCTTAACATTGTATCTATTTATTTGTTATGAGGAAATGAACAACTTCCATCTTAAATGTCTCAGTTTTACTTACGAATATTTTTTGTTTTGTTTTGTGTAATGATTTTAGAAAGGAAAAAAACTTTCTAAAATATACTAAAACCTTCCCATCTTTTTTAAAATAAAGAGTATGGAAAACATAATTTCACTCTGTTGTTTATTTTATCATTTTGCATAATAATTATTGCATGGGCAAAACAAAATATTGAACTAGAAGCCAGGATAGCTAGGTTCTTAGTTTGGCTTAATACTAACTATTCAACCTCTCAAGCAGACTTCAGTTTATCTATATTAGTAGTTTAGATAAGACCAGTTTTTCTAAAATGTGAGTATGAGAAAGGCAGCAGAACAGCTGAAGATAGGAAGGTAAGATAATATAATCATGATAGGGGTAGGGGAAGGAGACAAGTTCAAATTGCGTACATGGTCCCCTCCCCCAAAATAGAGATTCTCATACACCCTCATGTGTACACATCACCACCCTGTACCACACCACACCACACACACACACACACACACACACACTTGCCCCTGCCACTGAGAATCATTATCTTAGCATGAGCCACTCTTACTAGAGCCACTCATATCATATTTGAGTCATATCTACCCCCATTATGAGTAAAAACAGATAAAAGGCTTAGAAATACTGGATGAGAGACTCTGACATTTATTCAACTCTGAAATACTGATTTTAGTATGCTATATACATCAAGAGCCTAGAGATGCAATTAAGACTTACCAATAGCTCTCAGCTACTAAGTTTTAAAAAATATTTCTACAATGCTTTCTGCCCTCTATTCCATAAAGTGCTCACTTTTATGCTCTTAATTTAGCAATCTCTTAATAACCCATTTCCACTCTTTAGTTTGTTGCTTCTTGGTCATAAAGATGTTCACCGAACTCAGGAGGAGAATGGATGAACACAGTGAGAGCTTCAACAGGGATTGAAATATAGGAAAGTACCAAAGAGGTTATAACTCAATTGAAAAATATACTACAGGAGTTCAACAGTAGACTGGATGAAGTAAAAGAATGAATCAGTGAGCTGCAAGACAAAACAACTGAACTCATCCAGACAGAGAAGCAAAATGAAAAGTATAATTTTAAAAAGTGAAATTAGGGCTTCCCTGGTGGCGCAGTGGTTGGGAGTCCGCCTGCCGATGCAGGGGACGCAGGTTTATGCCCCGGTCTGGGAAGATCCCACGTGCCGCGGAGCGGCTGGGCCCATGAGCCATGGCTGCTGCGCCTGCGTGCCCGGAGCCTGTGCTCCGCGACGGGAGAGGCCACAACAGTGAGAGGCCCGCATACCGCAAAAAGAAAAAGAAAAAAAAAAAAAAGTGAAATTAATTTAAGAAACCATTGAGACAGCATCAAGCAAACTAACATTTGCATTATATGGATCCCAGAAGAAGAAGAGAGAGAAAAGGGGCCAGAAAAACTATCTGAAGAAATATGGCCAAAAATTTCTCTAATCTGAGGAAGGAAACAAATATCCAGGTCCAGGAATCCCAGAGAGTTCCAAAAAAGATTAACCCAAATAGACATACACCAAGACACATTATAATTAAAATGGTATAAGTTAAGCATAAAGAGAAGATCCTAAAAGCACCGAGAGAAAACCAACTTGTTACATACAAAGTAAACTCCGTAAGACTATCAGCAGATTTTTCAGCAGAAACTTTACAGGCCAGTAGTGAGTGGCATAATCTATTCAAATTGCTAAAAGGAAAAAACTCCCAACAAGAATTCTCCACCTAGCAAATTTATCATTCAGAATTGAAGACAGGATCAAGAGTTTCCCAGATAAACAAAAGCTTAAAGGAGTTCATCACCACAAAACTGGCCCTACAAGAAATATTTAAGAGATGTCTTAAGCTGAAAAGAAAAAGCACTAATTAATAATAAGAAAACACATGCAAGTAAAAATCTTTCTGGAAAAGGTAAATATATAATAAAGGTAGTGGATCAATCACTTATAAAGGAAACATGATGGTTTAAAGACAAGAAGTAGTAAATTTAAATTAAATTCCAATAGTTAGTTAAGGGATGCATAAAATAAAGAGGTAAAATGT
The DNA here is from genome assembly GCF_000442215.2 of Lipotes vexillifer. Taxonomy (NCBI): domain Eukaryota; kingdom Metazoa; phylum Chordata; class Mammalia; order Artiodactyla; family Lipotidae; genus Lipotes; species Lipotes vexillifer. The sequence goes on from NW_006782358.1 coordinate 251,974, forward strand.
GTCATCAAAAGTATAAAACATTGGGGCAGGGGGCTGGAGTAGTAAAAAGATAAAGCTTTGGAACGTGTTCAAATTTAATTTGCTACCAGCTTAAAACAGGCTACTACTTATATACGATGTTATATATGAACCTTACAGTAACCACAGGGAAAAAAACTTATAGTAAATACACAAAAGAAAATGGAAAGAAATTTAAATATAACACTGAAGAAAACCACCAAAACACAAAGGAAGAGGGAAAGAGAAAAAGAAAGGAACAGAGAGGAACTAAACTACAAAAACAACCAGAAAACAATTAACAAAATGACAAGTACATACTTATCAATAACTACTTCAAATGGACTAAAACAGCCAAGAAAAAGACAGTGAGGGACTGTTTAAATTAAAAAAAAAAAAAAAAACAGATCCATCTATATGCTGCCTACATAACACTTACTTCAGGAGAAAGGACTCACACAGACTGAAAGTGAAGGAATGGAAAAAATTTCAATGCAAATGTAAATAAAAAGAAAGTTGGAGTAGCTATACTCATTTCAGACAAAACAGACTTTAAAACAAAGACTATATTAAAAGACAACAAAGGGCAAACATAATGATAAAGGTGTCAACCCAGCAAGAAGATATAACATTTATAAATGTATATGCATCCAGTAGAGGAGCACTAAGATATACAACACAAATATTAACAGACTTAAAGGAAGAAATTGAAAGCAAAACAATAATAGCAGAGGACTTTAACACCCTACTTACATCAATGGATAGATCATCCAGAAAAAAAATCAAAAAGAAAACGTCAAACTTAAATCACACGTTAGATCACACAGACTTAACATATAGAACATTCCATCCAAAAGCACCAAAATATACATTCTTTTCAAGTGCACATGAAACATTCTCCAGGATAGATCATATATTAGATCACAAAAAAAGTCTCAATATAAATTCAGAAAGGCTGAAATCATATCAAGCATATTCTCTGGCCACAATACTATGAAACTAAATATAAATCACAAAAAGAAAATAGTAAAAACCACAGAAACGTGGAAATTAAACAACATGCTACCAAACAACCAATAGGTCACTAAAGAAATAAAAAAAATACCTAGAGACAAATGAAAGCAGAGATACAACGTACCAAAATCCATGAGATGCAGCAAAAGCAGTTCAAAGAAGACCATAGCAATATAGGCCTACCTCAAGAAACGAGAAAAATCCAAAATAAATAATCTAAATTTACACATAAAGGAAACATAAAAAGAATAAATGAAGCTCCACATTCGAAGAAAGGAAATAATAAAGATCTGAGAGGAAATAAATGAAATCGACATTTAAAAAACAACAGAAAAGATCAATGAACCTAAGAGCTAGTTCTTTGAAAAGATAACCAAAATTGACAAATCGTTAGCTAGACTAATCCCCCCAAAAAAACGAAAAGAGGGGACTCAAATAAAATCAGAATGAAAGAGGAGAAATTACAACTGATACCACAGAAATACAAAATTTCATAAGGGACTACTATGAACAATTCTACACCAACAAATTAGACAACCTAGAAAAAACGGAAAATTCCTAGAAACATCCAAGCTTCCAAGACTGAATCATGAAGAAATAGAAAATTTGAATAGAACAATTACTAGTAAGGAGACTGAAACTGTAATCAAAAGCTCCCAACAAACAGAAGTCTAGGATCAGATGGCTTCACTGGCAAATTATACAAAACATTCAAAGAATACCAATCCTTGTCAAACTCCTTCTCAAACTCTTCCAAAAAATTAAAGAGGAAGAAAACCTTCCAAACACATCTTATGAAGCCAGCATTATGCTGACACCAAAACCAGACAAGGACACCATAAAAGAAAATTACAGGCCAATATCCTTGATGAACAAAGATGCAAAAACAAAACATGAGCAAACCAAATCAAGCAATACATTAAAAAAATCATACACCATGATCAAGGGGGATTTATTCCAAGGATGCAAGAATGTTCAACATCTGCAAATCAATCAACATGATACCATGAAGGATAAAAATCACATGATCATCTCATTAGATGCAGAAAAAGCATTTGACAAAATTCAACATCGATTTATGATAAAAATTCTCAACCAAGTGGGTATGGAGTGAACATACCTCAACCTAATAAAGGCCATATATGACAAAGCCACAGCTAACATCATACTCAATGATGATCAGGAATAACAAAAGGATACCCACTCTCACCACTTCTATTCAACACAGTACTGGAAATCCTAGCCGTAGCAATTAGGCAAGAAAAATTAATAAAAGTGATCCAAATCAGAAAGAAAGAAGTAAAACTGTCATTATTTGCAGATGACATGATACTATATATACAAAGTTCTAATGATGCCAAAAATAAAACCTGTTCAAACAAATAAATGAATTCAGTAAAGTCACAGGATACAAAATCAATATACTGAAGTCTGTGGTTTTTCTATACACTAAGAATGAACTATCAGAAATAGAAATTAAGAAAATCCCATTTACCACTACATAAAAAAGAATAAAATATCTAGCAATAAATTTAACAAAGGAGGTGAAAGACCTATACAGTGAAAACTTTAAGACACTGATGAAAGAAATCAAAGAAGACAGAAATGAATGGAAAGATATTTCATGCTTAAGGACTCAAAGAATTTATATTGTTAGAATGTCTATACTACCCAAAGCAATCTATAGATTCAATGCAATCCCTATCAAAATTCCAATGGTGTATTTCACATGACTAAAACAATCTTAAAATTTGTATGCAACCACAAAAGACACCAAATAGCCAAAACAATCTTGAGAAAGAAGAACAAACTGGAGGTTATCATGCTCCCTGATTTCAAACTACAGCAAACCTTTAAACAGCACATGTTTGAAATGCACTTACCCACAGATTTTTTTCAATAATAAATACTAGATAGAGTACTACACAATCCGAGGTTGGTTTAATCCAAGGATGCAGAACCATGGATATGGAGGAACTGTGTATACCAAGGGCCAACTATAAGTTATACATGAATTTGCAAGTGCATAGAGAGTGGCAACCCTAACCTCCATAATGTTCAAGGGCCAACTGTACACTACAAAACTACAGTAATCAAAACAGTATGGAACTCACACATAAACAGACACACAGATCAATGGAACAGAACTGAGAGTCCAGAAATAAAACCACAAATATATGGGCAATTAATTGACAACACAGGAGCAAAGAACATACATGGAGAAAGAATAGTCTCTTCAATAAATGGTGCTGGGAAAACTGGACAGCTACAGCCAAAAGAATCAAACTAGACCACTATCTCACACCACACACAAAAATTAACTGAAAATGGATTAAAGACCTGAATGTAAGACCTGAAACCACAAAACTCCTAGAAGAAAACACAGGAGGTAACTTCATTTATATGAGTCTTAGAGATATTTTTGTGGATCTAATTCCAAAAGCAAGGGAAACAAAAGCAAAAATGAACAAATGGGACTACATCAAACTAAAAAGTTTCTGCACAGTGAAGGAAATCATCATCAAAACGAAAAGGCAACCTACTGAATGGGAGAAGATATTTGTAAATCCAATAAGGGATTATTATCCAAAATATATAAAGAACCCATACAACTCAAAAACAAACAAGCTGATTAAAAAATGGACATTTTTTAATGAATAGACATTTTTCTAAAGAAGACATACAGATGGCCAAAAGGTACATGAAAAGATGTTCAACATCACTAATTATGAGGGAAATGCAAATCAAAACCACAATGAGAGATCACCTCACACCTGTCAGAATGGCTATTAGCAAAAAGAAAAAAATTATAAATATTGGAGAAGACGTGGAGAAAAGGAAACCCTTGTACACTGTTGGTGGGACTGAAAATTGGTGCAGCCACCATGGAAAACAGTATAGAGATTCCTCAAAAAATTAATAATAGACTACCATCTGACCCAGTTATGCTACTTCTAGGTATTATCTGAAGAACACAAAAACAATTTGAAACGTTTATTGCAGCATTATTTACAACGGCCAAGATATGGAAATAATGTAAGTGTCCATGGGTGCACGAACGGATAAAGAAAATGTGGTACATATACACAAAGGAAAACTACCTCACCACAAAAGAAGAATTAAATCCAATCCTGCCATTTGCGACAACACGGATGGACCCCAAAAGTTTTATGTTAAGTGATGTGAGTTAAGTAAAGAAAGACAAATACCGTAAAATTTCACTCATGTGTGGAACGTAAAAAACAAATGAATAAACAAAATAAAACAAAAACAAACTCATAGATACAGAGATCAGATTAGTGTTTACCAAAGGGAAAGGGAGTTGGGTGGAATGGGTGAAATGGGTAAAGGGGGTCAGCTGTATGGTGATGGATGGTCACTAGAAACGTGCTGATGATCACTTTGTAGTGTGTACAGGCATATTTAGGCGATATTTTGGGTTCAGTTCCAGACCACCACAATAAAGGGAATACCGAAATAAAGTCAGACGAATTTTTTGGTTTCCTGATGCATACAAAAGTTATATTTACACTATACTGTAGTCTATTAAGTGTACAGTAGCATTGTCTAAAAATACCATGTACATACCTTAATACCTTAAAAACACTTTATGGCTAAAAATGCTAACCATCATCTGACCCTTCAGTGAGTCAGAGTAGTAACATCAAAGATCACTGATCACAGATCACTATAACAAATATAATAATAATGGAAAAGTTTGAAATACTGTGAAGATTACCAAAATGTGACACAGAGACAAGGTGTGAGCAGATGCTGCCAGAAAAATGGCTTCGAAGACTTGCTCACTGTAGGGTTGCCACAAACTTTCAATTTGTAAAAAAAAAAAAAAAAAAAATCTGTGAAGCACAATAAAGCAAAGCACAATGAAACAAGGTATGCCTGTACAGATGTCAAATTATAATGCTGCACACCTGAAACTTACATAACTTAAAAATATTATTCTGGGACTACAAAGAAAAACTTGAATTGGAAAAAGATTTAGACCATATTTATTTAATCCAAGTATTAACTATAACTGAGCAAGTATTTCTCAAATACTCTCCCTAATATTTAAAGTTACAGAGCCTTACTTCTACTCTTAACTATTAACTTCATTTTGGAGCTACTCGGAATTAAGCAAAGTAGAGTTAACCCTTGAAAAACACAGGAGTTAGGGGCACTGACCCTCCATGCAGTCAAAAATCCATGTATAACTTATAGTCAGCCCTCCATATACATATTTCAGTTCCTCTGTGTCTGTGGTTCCAGATCCTTGGATTCAACCAACCTTATATTGTATAGTACTGCAGTGTTTACTACTGGAAAAAATCCATGTGTAAGTGGACCCACACTGTTCAAACCCACACTGTTCAAAGGTCAACTGTGTACTATTCAGACTCTGTCGCCCTATTAAATAATTTTGGCTTCCTCTCCCTTCCTACCATACATCCTTAACAGAAGAAATGGATCCATTCTAAGGCTCAGATTTACTCTGCCTTACTGTTTGAGCTTTTCTAAGGTTGCATTTCAAATTTTTCTACCACAGTTCTGCTATCCAAATTGCCAACTTTTCCTTTTACCCAACCTTCAAGCCTCCTCTTCTCAAATTTATCTATTAAGCATGACTCAAAATTCATAATTATTCACACAGAATTTCTCAGAGTTGAAGAGATGTAAGCATAAGTAAATCTGCTCTGCTGTATTTCATATAAGCCAACTCATTGTTGAGAGAATTACTGTGTACCTAACATGTACATTCAATCAAGCTACACACATAATATAACTTTGGGTTTCTAAAATAACACCAAGAAAAAGATCAATAAAGGGACAAATGAGAACTGCTTCAATTTTCTCCAAAACTTCCTTTCTTTAACGGTTTCAAAGTGTCTCAAAAATATCTATCTCTACCTTACCCAAGATGGCTAAATTCCATAAACAGCATTGCATTTCACTGAGTAAATTAAACAAACATTTAGTCTCCAATCCGAATAAAAATACCTCAGCTTTATCACGCAACATAATTTTACCTTAAAACATGACTCAGCACAGATCTTTGGTGAAAACAAAGACAATTTCACTCTGAATCTTTGAGATACATACTGTTTTATGAGTCAATGAATGCAAAAACTTCTTACATAACTACTAATGTATTTCAACACATATTTTATCATTGAAGTATAGGATCAAGAGTCATATATTTTTTTTAAATCAAGAATATAAAGCAAACACTGTAAAGACCAAACTAAAATTTCATTTCCCAGGACAAGTCTCGGCAGTTTTCTAACACTGAGCAAACAAATTAAATTGTTATGAGTTAGGAAAAGTTGCAACTAACAAACGGGCTGAGGAGTACCCTAAGCAAACACCAAACAAAACAACCACATCAATATAAATATGATACACAAGAAAGGGGTTTTTCAAAGTGGGAGAGGTAAAGGACAGGAGGGCAAGAAAGAAGAGAGAGGCTCAGAAAGAAGGCTGAGAACAAAGAGTAATGAATGTTTTAAGTTACTAGCCGTGTCTCTTGATCAAAGTTTTTGGCTACTGAACTGCACGAATGCAATCCGACTCATGGGCAAAAGCAAGCTTTTTTATTTGTTCTTACACCCAGTGAATTTTCAACTATAAACTTTTACTCCACCCAATTCCAATTGTTCTAAGAGTATTTTTGAGACTACTATAAAAAGTCATTGATGGTGAGTTGATGAAAGTTAGTCTGATAGCTTCAAACATCACTAATTTTCAGTGATGCTTATCAGCATCCCCAATATTCAAAGCAAGTATATTTTTTCCCAAGAAAAGCTCAAGAATGGGCAAGAATACAAAATTCACACATAATATGAAAATACAATCTCACCATCACTCTCCCAAAATTAATTTAATTGAACACTTCATTTTATATTTCAGCATTCCACTTAAGTGACAAAACAACATTAATTAATTAAAGTCAGAAAATAACACTTGGAGGTCTAATACTGTCATTACTGCTTGGTACTTCAGTTCCTTATAGGTGGGCAACAGTTAAGCATGTTATTAAAAGAAATATTATCATGATGTTTCTTTCCATTTTCAGGTCCAGTATTGTTCATGTAGGAAGGATTAGAACAACAGTATTAATATTCTTAACAGGAAATTTAAACTCTACAGATTTGATCAATAAAAACTAAAATCTGGGACTTCCCTCGTGGTCCGGTGGTTAAGAATCCATCTTGCAATGTAGGGGACGCTGGTCGATCCCTGGTCAGGGAACAAAGATCCCACATGCTGCGGGGCAACTAAGCCCATACACCACAGCTAGAGAGCCCAAGTGCCACACTACAGAGCCCATGTACTCTGGAGCCCATGCGCCACAACTAGAGAGAAGCCTGCACACCGCAACGAAAGACCCCATGTGCTGCAACTAAGACCATTAAAAAAAAAAAAGAAAAACTAAAATCTGATTAGAAATACTAAGTACAGAATTATCACATAGGCTATGTTCTTTTCCAAGGAAGTTTTGCTTTCAGGCATTCTTAACCTTTAGCACAAATGCTTATACTTCTAGCTGAGCAGTTCTCAACACATGGTCCGGAGACACTTAGGGACAGGAGTAGGTGGTCCATGAGACTCTTTCAGGAGGGCAGTGACATCAAAATTATTTTTATAATAACACCAAGATGTTATTTACCTTTTTCACTCTCATTCTCTCACAAGTGAAAGTCAAGTTTTCCGGAGGCTACGTCAATGTGATATGGCAATGGATTGAAGGCAGAATCCATTGTTTTTTATTAAGCCAGACATTAAGGAGACATGCACAACATGTAAAACAAGGCCACTTTTCTCAAATTTGGAAAATAGCATTAGTTGTGATTTTAAAATACTATTGTTGTTATTTTAAAATGAATACAGCAATATTTTTATATTTGTTCTAATTTCTCGTATGATAAATATCAATAGCTATAACCCACAGTAACAAAAGCCCTCTGGGATCCTCAAAAAGTTTTAGGAGTCTAAAAGGATCATGAGACCCAAAAGTTTGAGAATTACTGTTCTGTCCAATTAGGAAGCCCTGATATGAACAAACAGGTGCAATGAGTTCCAAACTTGGTAACAGTTATTCCATTAAAATACCACATCACCCACATTTAGTAATATTCTAGCAATTAACCCCAAATAAAAGGAAAAGCCACCCCACTGTGAAACAGAAGAAAAGAGTCCTTTCAGTGATAATTCTATTTACACATTTAAAAATTAGTCTTAATTTCAAAGAACATTAAAAAGTAACATCACCTACAAACAAGTAATGTTTATTATAATATATGGAATACTGAATAAATATTATATATTATTCAGTTACTATCCTCTTTAGGCATAAACAGTTAAGAAAAAATGGATTCTCTCTTACCATTTTTACCCCCAATCTACAAGCTTACAAATCTGTTCTCACAATATGCTTCTTTATATTTAAATCAAAAATAAAACATGAAATCATATTATTTTTCATGGCTTTATACTTCTTATGATTATATAGGGAATTACAAAAATGCTGTATTTCAGAAAATTAAGTCCTTCATCACCATTTAGTTATACCCTATTCAAAAATAAGGTCTGTTTTTTATGTAAGATTATTGTGTATTAATTAATCACTGAAAATATTAATAGTATAATTACCACACAACATAAACTATCCTAATACCTGGACCATATAAACCAAATTGAAACCACTATCGGTTAACCTTTCTTTCTTATATTGATAATGCATAGCATTCTTTAAACACACACATTCTCCATAAACTACAAATTTAACAGAAAAACGTTGTACACTTCTATCCAACAGTACCAATATACATATTCACATATAAATGAGTAAAAGTTTAGCAATGCGTAACTTATAGAAATTCCCATACAGAAAGGCCTCTAAAAAGAGATAGAAATATTACGTTCACTTAAGATGTCTTCTAAATGCATTTAAGCTAATACAGAAAAAGGAAGTCTAAGAAGCTGCTACAAATAAGTCTACACTAACCACCACCTCACCTGTATAGTATTCTTCATTATTTTTGTTAAAACCAAAATATAACAGGTAATGTTCTAATTATTTTATTCACTTAATTTTCATGGTTTTGACAATATTTTCTTTCTTTTTTCTCAAAAAGACACTTATAAGATATATAGAAAGAGTAGAATTTCTTAAATTCTTAAAACATGGTCCGAGAAACTCTAATCTGCCAACTTAATGAATAAAAGAAATTTTAGAAATTATTTAATGCATATACCCATGTTTAAAGGCTTATACTATTACCTACAACCTTTCTCAAAAGTGAACAGTATGATAAAGTGTTCATACAATATGGAATCACCAAAGCCCACTTAGCTAGGAGACAGGGCTAAATATACCAATAAACAAGACATAAACCAAGAAGGCAGAAGGGTCAGTATAAAGAATGAAGAGAAGTTTTTCTAATTCTTAGAAGGCAATACTATGACAAGTGTTAATTTTAGAAACAGCCACTGCTGCTATTATCAAATTATTCTTTAGAACTACAAAATTATTCTTTAAAACTACATAGTTCAGGCAACATCAAAAAGTCAAGCCGTGCTCACTTCGGCAGCACATATACTAAAATTGGAACAATACAGAGAAGATTAGCATGGCCCCTGCGCAAGGATGACATGCAAATTCGTGAAGCATTCCATATTTTTATGCACAAAAATAAACTCAAACTGGATTAAAGACCTAAATGTAAGGCCAGACACCATCAAACTCTTAGAGGAAAACATAGGCAGAACACTCTATGATTTAAATCACAGCAAGATCCTTTTTGACCCACCTCCTAGAGAAATGGAAATAAAAACAAAAGTAAGTAAATGGGACCTAATGAAACGTAAAAGCTTTTGCACAGCAAAGGAAACCATACAAAATACGAAAAGACAACCCTCAGATGGGAGAAAATATTTGCAAATGAAGCAACTGACAAAGGATTGATCTCCAAAACATACAAGCAACTCATGCAGCTCAATATCAAAAAAACAAACAAGCCAATCCAAAAATGGGCAGAAGACCTAAACAGACATTTCTCCAAAGAAGATATCCAGATTGCCAACAAACACATGAAAGAGTGCTCAACATCACTAATCATAAGAGAAATGTAAATCAAAACTACAATGAGATATCATCTCACACTGGTCAGAATGGCCATCATCAAAAAAATCTACAAACAATAAATGCTGGAGAGGGTGTGGAGAAAAGGGAACCCTCCTGCACTGCTGGTGGGAATGTCAATTGATACAGACACTATGGAGAACAGTATGGAGGTTCCTTAAAAAACTAAAAATAGAACTACCATACAACCCAGCAATCCCACTACTGGGTATATACCCTGAGAAAACCATAATTCAAAGAGTCATGTACCAAAATGTTCACTGCAGCTCTATTTACAATAGCAGGACATGGAAGCAACCTAAGTGTCCATCAACAGATGAATGGATAAAGAAGATGTGGCACATATATACAATGGAATATTACTCAGCCATAAAAAGGAATGAAACTGAGTTATTTGTAGTGAGGTGGATGGACCTAGAGACTGTCATACAGAGTGAAGTCAGAAAGAGTAAAACAAATACCATATGCTAACACATATATATGGAATCTAAAAAAAAAAAAGAAAAAAAATGGTCAGAAGAACCTAGGGGCAAGACGGGAATAAAGACGCAGACCTACTAGAGAATGGACTTGAGGATACGGGAAGGGAGAAGGGTAAGCTGGGACAAAGTGAGAGAGTGGCATGGACATATATACACTACCAAACGTAAAATAGCTAGCTAGTGGGAAGCAGCCGCACAGCAAATGGAGATCAGCTCGGTGCTTTGTGACCACGTAGAGCGATGGGATAGGGAGGGTGGGAGGGAGGGAGATGCAAGAGGGAAGAGATATGAGGACATATGTATATGTATAACTGATTCACTTTGTTATAAAGCAGAAACTAACACACCATCGTAAAGCTATTATACTCCAATAAAGATGTTAAAAATAAATTTTAAAAAAAGGCAAGCCACTCACTTGAGAAAAAATTATTTAACAACTTAACATATGCACGGTCTCAAATAGTATATTTAACATCATTTCCATAGTTAGAGATCTTCCAAGAATAGTAATTTATGACAGGATAAAAAAAGGTTATTCGACTTTCTGTGATGAAGTATCAGCTGATAAAGAAATTCCAAGGAATAAATGATTGCAAATTAGGTCAATATGGCCTATATAAACCATCTGATGTCAAGGAAATAATTTAAGACACAGAAGCATTATTTGGAATCACAGATCTTCAAAAAACTTTTCCCCATACATTGCAAAATATGTCCCATGCATTTTCATGAAGTATCATATCAACAATTCAACTAAACATTTTTTCAAGTAAATAAAAAAAAAACTGAATTAATTCTAATAATTAAAACCTATGCTTCTCTAGAAAGTGATTATTTTTAGGCAGCTGAATTGTACAGTCAGTTAATTAAATAACTACCTGCACATGCCCTTGGTTTATCATTTCTGACCATTTAAAAATTACTCATCACTGACTTTTCTTCCTTCTATTTCTGGATCTGTAAATTTACCTAATCATAGGGTGATACAAATGACATTAATTAAAATAAATAAATTTTTGAAATTACATGGTTATGTCTATTTGTCAAAAGTGGAATAAACTCAAAATGTAATAATATGATTTCACATAATATTAATATATCAAACTTTAAACACACGATCACAAAAGCTAAAAAGCTATAGGAAATATTGGAGATTATGTACTGCAACTTCACATTTGATGATAGAAAACAGTCTATTATTCTCATTAAAGAATTTACCACTTCAACCATTTACCAAGGGCCTACAATTGTCAATCATTCTGCTCAGTTTCAAGGATAAAAAGATGATTCTCACTGCCCTCAAAGAGTTCAAATTTTAATGGAGAAGAGAGACATAAGCAAATATAAATATAATATGGTATGATGAAAGAAAAATGAAGATGTATTCAAAATAATTTCAAGTCAAAGAAGAAGCTTTTTCTGGAATGAAACAGATACCAAAAAATGCATTGCAAAAGAGGAGACACTTCAGCTGGGGACTGAAGAAAGAAGAAATTCACTGAGAAAGAAAGACATTCCAGAAAGAAGAATACAGATATATGAAAATAATAAGATCTATTCAGAGAACACTAAGTTTAGTGCAACTAAAAAGTGGGTCAAATAGAAAGAGAAAGAAATGTGGACTTTATACTAAATGACAAGTCTCTAAGAGGAATGGAGGGAAGAAGGAAGTGAGATGCACAAAAAGAAGCCAATTCAAAAAAAAGGTGACAATGAAGACTGGGAGAAGAGAATGAAGTCAAGAGATCTCTTAAGAGACATAACTGACGGACCTTTTTGATGGTTAACCCAAAAAGTCAAAATTAAAGGTGACTAACACTTTCAGCTTGAATGGGTGAGCCACTAATGGAACAAGATAATCCAGAAAAACAAACAGGTCTTTTGGAAGAGAGAGAAATCATTGGAAAAGTAAGGGGAAAGAAGATAGGGAGAGAAATTCTGGGTATATAGAATTGCTGATTCTAGTAGGGACATACATGTATGACTAGATTTTAAGAATGAAGGCCAGGATAAAGAATTGGAAATTATCCTTAAAAAGGTGGTAATTTCATCCTTTCCTTCCTCCCTCCTGTTACAAAAAAATCCAGAATCATAAAAATGAAAGCCACATACGAAAAACAGAAGGAAGAAGCTAGAGTGAGCCTGATTCCTTACTTCTGTGTAGCCATATCAATCCTACAATTGTCTACTTCAGGACTCCTTGTTTATTTTTCCTCACATAACATTGCTTTACTTGTTTAAGCTACTGCTGTCATGATTTTTGATACTGACAGTCAAACTTATTCCTACCCAATGCAGTGGTCATCATGGTTTTGCCTATGTTCCTCTTCTCTTGACACTCTCTACACTCTCCTATGGGAGGACTCATCCATTCCCTTAGCTTTAAAAACCACCTATGTGTTGATGACTCCCAAATCTAGATCTTCATTTTACTCAATAAATGCTGAGTGGATATTACAAAACAAGACCATTTGAAACATTAAATTTTTGCTATCAGAGAAAGTGATAATGGTGAAAACAATACTCTAATCCTATGGAAAGCTATAAATAATATAAAGAGTCAACCCTCATAGGCACACTGCAGTAAGGCTGTACAGTCCTACTGTATATATGTAACAGATTCAGTGAACAAATAAGAGAGAAAAGTGGGATACTGCCAGGGAGGTTAGATAAGGAGAAAGACTTACAAGAGAATCAAAACCTAGAGAGTAGAACTAGATAGACTGTATATTATTTCACAGATATCTCAGTAAATAATTCTAAATAATTCTGGTTTAATTTGCTTTTGCTGTGGCAAAATATACATAATAGAAAATTTATCATTTTAACCATTTTTAAATGTACAGTTCAGTGGTATCACGTATAGTCACATTGTTGTGCAACCACCACCACTACCCACCTCCAGAACTTTTTCATCATCCCAGACTGAAACTCTATACCCATTAAACAATATTTTCCCACTCCCCTCTCCTCTCATCCCCTGGCAACCACCATTCTGCATTCCATCTCTATGAATCTGACTACTCTGGGTATGTCAAAAAGTGGAATCACACAGCATTTGTCCTTTTGTGACTAGCTTACTTCATTTAGCATAACGTTCTCAAGGTTCCTCTATACTGTAGCACGTGTCAGAATTTCCTTCCTTTATAGGGCTGAATAATATTCCCTTCTATGTATAAAACCACACTTTGTACATCCATTCAAAGTTGTTTCCACCTTTTGGCTATTGCAAATCACACTGCTATGAACATGGGTGTACAACTATCTGTTTAAGTCCCTGCTTTCAGTTCTTTTATGCATATAATTAGAAGTGGAACTGCTGAATCAAATGGTAATTCTATGTTTAATTTTTTGAGGAACAGTCGTACTGTTTTCCACAGCAGCTGCAGCAATCCACATTCCCACCAGTAATGCACAAAGATTCCAATTTCTCCATATTCACACCAACACTAGTTGTTTACTGGTTTTCGGTTTGCTTTTCCTTTATTTAGTTAATAACAGCCACCCTAATGGGTGTGAAGCGGTATGTCTTTGTGGTTTTGACTTACATTTTCCTAATGATTTGTGATACTCAGCATCTTTTCATGTGCTTATTGGCCATTTGTATATCTATCTTCTTTAGAAAAATGTCTATTCAAGTTCTGTGCCCACTTTAAAGTTGGATTGTTTGTATTTTTGCTGTTGAGTTTTAGGACTTCTTTATATATTCTGAATATTGATTAAATATATCTATTTTTTAAATTTATTTATTTTATTTATTTTTGGCTGCACTGGGTCTTCGTTGCTGTGCGCGGGCTTTCTTTAGTTGCAGAGAGCGGGGTCTACTCTTTGTTGTGCTGCACGGGCTTCTCATTGCGGTGGCTTCTCTTGTTGCAGAGCACAGGCTCTAGAGTGCAGGCTCAGTAGTTGTGGTGCACGGGCTTAGTTGCTCCACAGCATGTGGCATCTTCCCGGACCAGGGCTCAAACCCATGTCCCCTGCCCTGGCAGGTGAATTCTTAACCACTGAGTCACCAGGGAAGCCCAGTATATCTATTTTTAAAGAGAACACTAACAAGCAAGTTGCTACTTAAATGAAACTTACAATATCATAAAAGAATTATAAATTACTATGAATGCCCCACTTATGATTAAGAGCAGTCTGAAAATACAATCCTTTCAAGTAGCAATTCCAAAATCAAATAATTTTTTAAGTCATCAGTCTCTCCTCAAAACAATTAAACACTTGTTTTTCTATAAAGCTCACGAGTACTCAAAAATGTTTTTAAAATTCATGATCAATAAAAACACTAACAAGTAACTAAAATTCACATGATTCACGTGAAACACTCAAAACTACACACACCTGTCAGAGTTTCAGAGCCACCATTACACACACCTTCAAGCAATAACACTCATATTTCAATTTATGTAAGTGCTATGCCCTGGAGTACAGGGGAGCACCCTTATATATGCAGACTAAATGGCGGTCCCTGGAGTCGTGGGGCACAACAGCCCTTTGGCATTCAAGTGCTAACAGATGTATGTTCCACTTTATTATTACTAACCCTGACATAAATTTTAAAGTTAAAAAAAGTAAAGAATATAATAATAAAAGTAAGTGCACCATGGTATTCAATGACTCCCTAAACTCCAAATTAACTTATTCATTCTTATCCAATTAAAGTATTCAATCCTATTTTTCCAAATGATAGTTTTACTACTTAAGTAGATAGATCTCTTATTTTCATCTCCCCAGCATCCAATCTTCCTTCTTCTGGTAACACCTCAATTTCCCATTAGACAACACCTCTCCCCAGTCTCAGTCCCTGAACTTCACAGGTAGTGCCTGAGATGAGTAAGTCTGGGCAATCAAATTCAGTGATTAAATCATTAGACACAAAATAAGACAGTAAGATTCAGTCCTAGAACTTTTGCTGAAATTTTTAGTTAACAGATACTTTTAAAATTGCTAAGCTGGGCTGTTGGTAAGCACCTTTGCCGTCTCATAAGAAGGGCCAATCAGAGAAAAAAGCTTATACACACACAAAAAGGCAGAGCATAAAGACAAACTCAGCAATGTCCCTGATGACAGTATTGCAATGTCTTATAGATAAGTCCTTTCCCTGAATTTACAGTACATAAGTCAATAAACTCCTTTTTTCTTTTCCACTTAGCTTCTTAGTGCTCTCTGTCACTTGCCAGTCCTAACTAATATGTATGGTTTCACATATAATTGTGTCCCCTTATCATTTACATCTCAGTTGTCAGTGATAATTTTGATAAGTCCTGGAGGTCTGTCTGTATCAGACTTAAACATGCATTACAGAACGTTTATAATGACAAAACATTATTACAGAATGTCAACTTATTGTCCCCACAATGACTACTCATTCAAAAGTATGCTCTTAGAAAAAAAAAGAATGCAGAATTGATAATGTATTTTAAAATGTACAACTCTACCAAGTAGAATGTAAACATGTGCTTACAAAAAAATACATCAAAAAATTCCATTTTATTAAATCTGGTGAAACAAAATATCCCTACTTGATAAGAAACTGTATGTATAAAATCATTACAGTTAGAATAGTAGTGAACAGAAAAGTGGAGTTGAGAGAAACGTTAACATGAAGTAAATGCAACGAAAAATGGGAAATTTTCTCATTACTTTTTTTCAATGGCACAAAATATCCATTCTCACTTAGATTTAGAGTTTATGTAAAAATATACCTGTATTAATTTCCTACAGCCACTGTAATTACTACACACCTGTGGCTTAAAATAACAAAAATTTATTTCTCACAGTTCTGGAGGCCAAACATTTGAAATTAGTTTCAACAGGCTGAATCAAGGAGGTTCTATAGGACAATCCTATACCAGGTTTTCATGGCTGCCAGCATTCCTTGGCTTATGGCTGTATCACTCCAATCTTGGCCTCGGTAGCCACTTTGCCTTTTCCTCTTCTGTGTACGTTAATGGTTCTTCTGACTCTCTTTTACAAGGACATTTGTGACTGCATTTAGGGGCCACCCAGATAACCCAGAATAACCTCCTGATCTCAAGATCCTTAACTTAATCATGCCTGTGAAGTCTTTACTATAAGGTAACATTTACAGATTCCAGAGATTATGATATGGATATTTTTTATGCAGCCATTTTTCAGCCTACCACCATGTCATAAATCATTTCAATAACTATAATACCACCAAAAAGGCCAAGCACCTGGAAACTATATGCACCTTATATTCTCAAATTAAATTTTTTTACAATGTTCTCTATTTATATTAGTACCAACACAAAAAGCTCTAAAAATGTCATATTTACAATAAAAAGGGAAGACTGTAGTAAGAAAATATCTACTAAGCATTGCCTTAAGAAGTGATTAATATTAACTAAATTTAACATACTATTCTTTGAAACCACAGAGTTCTTATCATGACAATCCGTTTTATTACAAATTAAAAAATTAATATAAGACTTTACCTCCAGATCCTAACTGCTTGTAGAATCTGTATTCCAAATGTAGTTGTGGTGCTCTGGATTTCATGGGCTCCTAATTTAAAAAAAAAAAAGCAACAACAAAAAATATTTAAGTTATTAAAATATCACTAGGCCCCAATTCCGAATTTATAAATCTTGGTGTCAATTTTTTTCTTTTGGTATTCCAAGCATTGTTCCTTATAATATTTCAACATTTTGCCTTGATTAAAATACAATCTGAGACAGAGTAAAACTGTGTTCAACAATTTCCACAAATACATATAGTATCCATACATGTGGAAAGACCCACCTCAATAAAGCAAAATAATATTTAATATTTCAAACATTCAGAAGTATATGAATGCATTAGAAAAGGTCTTTAAAAGCTACATAATAAACCAGTAGTTAACTCAGGAGAGGGATCTAGCTTTGAGTAAGGTCAAAGGTGAATTTTTAATTTCTGTTGATTTTTTTATTAAAGATCAAAATATATATATATATATATATATTTTTTTTTGGACAGTAAATATGGTCTATGTTTGCTTCTTTCCAATAAAATACATTTGATCACTTTTTTTTTTATACAGCAGGTTCTCATTAGTCATCCATTTTATACACATTAGTGTATACATGTCAATCCCAAGAGCCCAATTCATCACACCACCACCACCACCACCCCCCCGCTGCTTTCCCCCCTTGGTGTGCATATGTTTGTTCTCTATATCTGTGTCTCAATTTCTGCCCTGAAAACCGGTTCATCCATACCATTTTTCTAGGTTCCACATATATGCGTTAATATACGATATTTGTTTTTCTCTTTCTGGCTTACTTCACTCTGTATGACAGTCTCTAGATCCATCCACGTCTCAACAAATGACCCAATTTCATTCCTTTTTATGGCTGAGTAATATTCCATTGCATATATGTACCACATCTTCTTTATCCATTCGTCTGTCGATGGGCATTTAGGTTGCTTCCATGACCTGGCTATTGTAAATAGTGCTGCAATGAACATTGGGGTGCATGTGCCTTTTTGGTTTTTTTTTAACATCTTTATTAGGGTACAATTGCTTTACAATGGTGTGTCAGTTTCTGCTTTATAACAAAGTGAATCAGTTATACATATACATATGTCCTCATATCTCTTCCCTATTGCATCTCCCTCCCTCCCACCCTCCCTATCCCACCCCTCTAGGTGGCCACAAAGCACCAAGCTGATCTCCCTGTGCTATGTGGCTGATTCCCACTAGCTTGCTATTTTACGTTTGGTAGTGCATATATGTCCATGCCACTCTCTCATTTTGTCCCAGCTTACCCTTCTCCCTCCCCATATCCTCAAGTCCATTCTCTAGTAGGTCTGCATCTTTATTCCCGCCTTGCCCCTAGGTTCTTCTGACCATTTTCTTTTTCTTTTTTTATTTAGATTCCATATATATGTGTTAGCACACAGTATTTGTTTTACTCTTTCTGACTTCACTCTGTATGACAGTCTCTAGGTCCATCCACCTCACTACAAATAACTCAGTTCCATTCCTTTTTATGGCTGAGTAATATTCCATCGTATATTAGTGCCACATTTTTTTTTTTTTGTGGTACTTGGGCCTCTCACCGTCGCGGCCTCTCCCGCTGCAGAGCACAGGCTCCGGACACACAGGTCCAGTGGCCATGGCTCACAGGCCCAGCCGCTCCGTGGCATGCGGGATCCTCCCAGACTGGGGCACAAATTCACGTCCCCTGCATCAGCAGGCGGACTCTCAACCACTGCGCCACCAGGGAAGCCCCACATCTTCTTTTGATGGACGCTTAGGTTGCTTACATGTCCTGGTAAATAGAGCTGCAATGAACATTTTGGTACGTGACTCTTTTTGAATTATGGTTTTCTCAGGGTATACGCCCAGTAGTGGGATTGCTGGATCATATGGAAATTCTATTTTTACTTTTTAAGGAACCTCCATACTGTTCTCCATAGTGGCTGTATCAATTTACATTCCCACCAACAGTGCAAGAGGGTTCCCTTTTCTCCACATGCTCTCCAGCATTTGTCATTTGTAGATTTTCAGATGAAGCTCATTCTAACTGGTGTGATTTGCATTGTAGTTTTGTAGTTTTGATTTGCATTTCTCTAATAATTAGTGATGCTGAGCAGCTTTTCATGTGCTTCTTGGCCATCTGTATGTCTTCTTTGGAGAAATGTCTACTTAGGTCTTCTGCCCATTTTTGGATTGGCTTGTTTGTTTTTTTAATAGCGAGCTGCATGAGCTGTTTATATATTTCGGAGATTAATCCTTTGTCCGTTGATTCGTTTGCAAATATTTTCTCCCATTCTGAGGGTTGTCTTTTTGTCTTGTTTATGGTTTCCTTTGCTGTGCAAAAGCTTTTAAGTTTCATTAGGTCACATTTGTTTATTTTTGTTTTTATTTCCATTACTCTAGGAGGTGGATCAAAAAAGATCTTGCTGTGATCTATGCCAAAGAGTGTTCTTCCTACGGTTTCCTCTAAGATTAGGTCTCAAATCCATTTTGAGTTTATTTTTGTGTATGGTGTTAGGGAGTGTTCTAATTTCATTCTTTTACATGTAGCTGTCCAATTTCCCCAGCACCACTTACTGAAGAGACTGTCTTTTCTTCATTGTATATCCTTGCCTCCTTTGTCATAGATTAGTTGACCATAGTTGCGTGGGTTTACCTCTGGGCTTTCTACCTCCTCCATTGATCTATGTTCCTGTTTTTCTGCCAGTACCATATTGTCTTGATTACTGTAGATCTGTAGTATAGTCTGAAGTCAGGGAGTCCGATTCCTCCAGCTCTGTTTTTTTCTCTCAAGACTGCTTGGGCTCTTTGGGGTCTTTTGTGTCTCCACACAAATTTTAATATTTTTTGTTCTAGTTCCATAAAAAATGCCATTGGTAACTTGATAGGGATTGCATTGAATCTGTAGATTGCTTTGGGTAGTATAGTCATTTTCACAATATTGATTCTTCCAATCCAAGAACATGGTATATCTCTCCACCTGTTGGTATCATCTTTAATTTCTTTCATCAGTGTCTTAGAGTTTTCTGCATACAGGTCTTTTGTCTCCTTAGGTAGGTTTAATCCTAGGTATTTTATTCTTTTTGTTGCAGTGGTAAATGGGAGTGTTTCCTTAATTTCTCTTTCAGATTTTTCATCATTAGTGTATAGGAATGCAAGAGATTTCTGTGCATTAATTTTGTATCCAGCAACTTTACCAAATTCATTGATTAGCTCGTTTCCTGGTGGCATCTTTAGGATTCTCTATGTATAGTATCATGTCATCTGCAAACAGTGAGAGTTTTACTTCTTCTTTTCCAATTTGTATTCTTTTTATTTCTTTTTCTTCTCTGACTGCCGAGGCTAGGACTTCCAAAACTATGTCGAATAATAGCAGTGAGAGTGGACATCCTTTTCTTGTTCCTCATCTTAGAGGAAATGCTTTCAGCTCTTCACCATTGAGAATGATGTTTGCTGTGGGTCTGTCATATATGGCCTTTATTATGTTGAAGTACGTTCCCTCAATGCCCACTTTCTGGAGTTTTTATCATAAATGGCTGTTGAATTTTGTCAAAAGCTTTCTCTGAATCTATTGAGATGATCATATGGTTTTTATTCTTCAATTTGTTAATATGGTGTATCACACTGATTGATTTGCATATACTGAAGAATCCTTGCATCCCTGGGATAAATCCCACTTGATCATGGTGTATGATCCTTTTAATGTGCTGTTGGATTCTGTTTGCTAGTATTTTGTTGAGGATTGTTGCATCTATATTCATCAGTGATATTGGTCGCTAATTTTCTTTTTCTGTAGTATCTTTGTCTGGTTTTGGTATCAGGGTGATGGTGGCTTCACAGAATGAGTATGAGAGTGTTCCTTCCTCCAAAATTTTTTGGAAGAGCTTGAGAAGGATGGGTGTTAGCTCTTCTCTCAATGTTTGATAGAATTCACCTGTGAAGCCATCTGGTCCTGGACTTTTGTTTGTTGGAACATTTTTAATCACGTTTTCAATTTCATTACTTGTGATTGGTCTGTGCATATTTTCTATTTCTTCCTGGTTCAGTCTTGGAAGGTTATACCTTTCTAAGAATTTGTCCATTTCTTCTAGGTTGTCCATTTTATTGGCATAGAGTTCCTTGTAGTAGTCTCTTAGGATGCTTTGTATTTCTGTGGTGTCTTGTGTCACTTCTCCTTTGTCATTTCTAATTTTATTGATTTGAGTCCTCTCCCTCTTTTTCTTGATGAGTCTGGCTAATGGTTTATCAATTTTGTCTTCTCAAAGAACCAGCTTTTACTTTTATTGATCTTTGCTATTGTTTTCTTTGTTTCTATTTCATTTATTTCTGCTCTGATCTTTATGTTTTTTTGTTCTTCTTTCTCTAATTGCTTTAGGTGCAAGGTTAGGTTGTTTATTCGAGATGTTTCCTGTTTCTTAAGGTAGGATTGTATTGCTATAAACTTCCCTCTTAGAACTGCTTTTGCTGCATCCCATAGGTTTTGGGTCGTCGTGTGTCATGTTTTCATTGTCATTTGGTATTGTTTGATTTCCTCTTTGATTTCTTCAGTGATCTCTTGGTTATTTAGTAACGTAGTGTTTAGCCTCCATGTGTTTGTGTTTTTTACGTTTTTTCCCCTGTAATTGATTTCTAATCTCATAGCATTGTGGTCAGAAAAGATGTTTGATATGATTTCAATTTTCTTATATTTACTGAGGTTTGATTTGTGACCCAAGATGTGATCTATCCTGGAGAATGTTCTGTGTGCACTTGAGAAGAAAGTGTAATCTGCTGTTTATGGATGGAAATGTCCTATAAATATCAGTTAGATCTATCTGGTCTATTGTGTCATTTAAAGCTTCTGTTTCCTTATTTATTTTCATTTTGGATGATCTGTCCATTGGTGTAAGTGAGGTGTTAAAGTCCCCCACTATTATTGTGTTACTGTCGATTTCCTCTTTTACAGCTGTTAGCAGTTGCCTTATGCATTGAGGTGCTCCTATATTGGGTGCATATATATTTATAATTGTTATATCTTCTTCTTGGATTGATCCCTTGATCATTATGTAGTGTCCTTCCTTGTCTCTTGTAACATTCTTTATTTTAAAGTCTATTTTATCTGATATGAGTATTGCTACTCCAGCTTTCTTTTGATTTCCATTTGCATGGAATATCTTTATCCATCCCCTCACTTTCAGTCTGTATGTGTCCCTAGGTCTGAAGTGGGTCTCTTGTAGACAGCATATATATGGGTCTTGTTTTTGTATCCATTCAGCAAGCCTGTTTCTTTTGGTTGGAGCATTTAAGCCATTCATGTTTAAGGTAATTATCGATATGTATGTTTCTATGACCATTTTCTTAACTGTTTGGGGTTTGTTTTTGTAGGTTCTTTTCTTCCCTTGTGTTTCCCACTTACAGAAGTTTCTTTAGAATTTGTTGTAGAGCTGGTTTGGAGGTGCTGAATTCTTTCGCTTTTGCTTGTCTGTAAAGCTTTTGATTTCTCCATCGAATCTGAATGAGCTCCTTGCCGGGTAGTCTTGGTTGTAGGTTCTTCCCTTTCATCACTTTAAGTATATCATGCCACTCCCTTCTGGCTTGTACAGTTTCTGCTGAGAAATCAGCTGTTAAGTTTATGGGAGTTCCCTTTTATGTTATTTGTCGTTTTTCCCTTGCTGCTTTCGATAATTTTTCTTTGTCTTTAATTTTTGCCAATTTGATTACTATGTGTCTCGCTGTGTTTCTCCTTGGATTTATCCTGTATGGGACTCTGCAGTTCCTGGACATGGGTGGCTATTTCCTTTCCCATGTTAGGGAAGTTTTCGACTATAATCTCTTCAAATATTTTCTCAGGTCCTTTCTCTCTCTCTTCTCCTTCTGGGACCCCTATAGTGTGAATGTTATTGCGTTTAATGTTGTCCCAGAGGTCTCTTAGGCTGTCTTCATTTCTTTTCATTCTTTTTTCTTTATTCTGTTCCACAGCAGTGAATTCCACCATTCTGTCTTCCAGGTCATTTATCCGTTCTTCTGCCTCAGTTATTCTGCTATTGATTCCTTCTAGTGTAGTTTTCATTTCAGTTATTGTATTGTTCATCTCTGTTTGTTTGTTCTTTAATTCTTCTAGGTGTTTGTTAAACATTTCTTGCATCTTCTCAATCTTTGCCTCCATTCTTTTTCCGAAGTCCTGGATCATCTTCACTATCATTATTCTGAATTCTTTTTCTGGAAGGCTGCCTATCTCCACTTCATTTAGTTGTTTTTCTGCACATTTATCTTGTTCCTTCATCTGGTACATAGCCCTCTGCCTTCTCATCTTGTCTGTCCTTCTGTGAATGTGGTTTTTGTTCCACAGGCTGCAGGATTGTAGTTCTTCTTGCTTCTGCTGTCTGTCCTCTGGTGGATGAGTCTATCTAAGACGCCTGTGCAGGTTTCCTGATGGGAGGGACTCTCAACTCTTCTATAATGTAATACTCTATTAGTCATCTTTGTCTCCCTAAGGTTAAATCCAGATAGTCAACTTTAAGCACAGTGTAAAATAAATTAATGCCATAAATGTACACAAGGTTAAGTGGCTATTACATCAAGCATTAGAGAAATCTGTATTTGATTCTTTGACCCTGAAGAGAGTATACTGTGAACATTCATGACTAGAATGGTGGCCCTGATTCTATTTCTCCTGTTCCCAGGAATTCACCTCTAAACTATGTATTTCTAATGTAAAGAAAAGTAAGAAATTACAGAAAAGTAAGAAAGAACAAAGACGGAGATAGGAAAATTCTGATAGTAGCAACAATATATATTTTTTTAATTTTTAGCTGGAGTACAGCTTACAACAAAACACACAGTTCCTATATATTAGGCCCATGAGCTTTGTAAATTGTATATATTCCTGCAACCACCATCTCAAAAAACCTTTAGCCTCTAAAGTTTAGAGCATTTCCATCACCCTTCTCTCAGAGATAATCACTTTTGGACTTCTATCACCTTTGGATTTGTTTTGTCCATTGTTGGATTTCATACAGAGGACATTATACAATGTTTTATATGTATGTGTCTGGCTTTTTTCCTTCAACATAATGTTTTTGAGATTTTTACAGTCACACACACACACACACACACACACAGAAGATAAACAGAAGCAAAATAGATTTAACATATAAGAAATAATAAATGTGTGAAAATATTTGCAGGAAACAAAACTATAACAGAGTAATAACACAGGAAAATTGAACAAGATTCAACAGGAAAGTACAGCAAGGTAACAAAATTTAAACAAAACCAACAAAACTTCAAGAAGTACAAAAAACTACAATAACAAAATTTAAAACTAATCTACCAGCACATTAACACAACAGAAAAGAGAATTTGGAAATTGGGAGATAGAAAAATGTCTAAAGAATGAGAAAATTTTGTAGACTGCATCTATATAAAGTATACAAAATGCATTATGAAGGAGGAAAAATAGAAAATATAGGAAAAAGATTAGAGATCTGGACAATATAATGTGAAGGTCTAATATGCATTTGATAAGTGTCTTGAGAGAAAAGTGAGCAGAGAAGAAATAAATGCAAGAACTGATGAAAGATAAACCAGAGATTCAAGAGGAATGTGAATCCCAAACAGAATAACTAAATATTTATACTAAGATATATCGTAATGAAAGAACCAACGACAGACTTCAGATAAAGAACCTGTAAAGTCCCAGTGGAACAATTATAATCATAAAGATTATTATAAGAGAAAACAATCAGCTTAGTTCTTGAGAGGCAGAATGGAAGGGTACAACTCTAGTTAAAAGCATAGGCACTGAAACTAAATTGTATTGGGTTTGAATCCTAAATTCACTACTTACTAGCTATTGTAGAGACTTTGGCAAGTTACTTAATCTTTATGTACTTTTCAGTTCCCTCATCTACAAAAGAGGGATAGAATATTCTTTCTCATTTTGTTTATATATACATACATATGACTTAAAATAGCTCCTTCCACATAGTGGAAGTCTTCAGTTAACTATATAAAAGTATATAACCATAAGATATAATAAAAGATGCCCACTCAGGCAATCACAAGTAAAATTAAATACATAACTTATTCAATCACTAATATTCCCTAGGTAAAAACAGAAACCCAGATCTAACTTAGTTGAGGCAGTTCAACTTGATTCCAATACTTTACTAGCAGTAAAATTTTATTGTGCCACCATATAACAAAAGTCACCTCACCACAGGATGAAATTTTCATTATTCATGAACAACGGGTTACTACATAACTACAAACAACAAGATATGAGGGTGGTGGCTGAGGTCAAATTTAACAAATTACCTTGAAACAAACGACCAATATGAACTAGGGTAACATTAAATAAATGTGAAAACCTTTATAGGAGATAACAGAGCTAAAAGTAGTCACTGAAGTTTGCTCTCTGAACACCACTGTCAACAAATAATGCCTTATTTCTACCAACGTACAAAAATAAGATAGCACTGAAGGTATACAGACATAACATTTTCAGGTGGTTACTTTTTAGGCAGGTTCTGAACAAAATTATATTATCTTCTATAAACAGAGACAATAGATACAAACATAAGATACAAAAATATATATAATGACACTTTATATATGTACATAATACATACACATACACACACACACACACACACACACACACACACGCACGCACACATATTTAGTAAACTAAGTACCGAACCATGGTCCAACAGTTTATGTGAAAAATTTTCTGCCCTGCCAATATCTTTTTTGGATGAATCTGAGGCAAGCATGACTCTATACCATACTTCAACCTCAAAATACCACAAAGAGATCCAAAAATATTCCCAGTTCTCCCAAAGAATAGCAAATAACCACAATTATATGTAGTCCTGATCACTGTGAATGTCTGCCCACTAAAAAAAAGAAGAAAAATAAAGGGATAGTGATATGGCATGAAGGTAAACTAAAAAAAGTGACTTATGTGTGTATACATAAGAAGGCTAAAAGATGACATAACACATGTTTACTAAGGCATCAAAGATGTCAACAGGGTAAACAAGTTCCAAATCTGAAAATAACAGGACCTAAGGGTCACCAGTTAATGACTGAAATGGACAAGTAAAGGTCAGCCTAGAGGGGCTCCTATTTTGACACAATGGTTTATTTGCCCTAACATCAGTTAAATATCTGATAGATATCTGAAGCTACTCACTAGGGGCCATCAATAACACAGAATATGGGTGTTGCCACACTTTCATCCTTGTGTGCCACCCCAACTCCCAACACTGTACAACATCTAGATCCCAGACCACCGGCCTAGAACATGGGAAAAGAGAGAAATCCAAAGAAAAAGTCAGCAGTGCCCATTCCCTGCATCCTGGGCCTCCCTATTGTGATTCACACAAACTAACTCCCCTCGTCCTGATTTCACACTCAGGAGGGAATCTTGTAATTTTAACTTAGCATTCTATGTGTATCAGCCTACAGAAAGAAAACATATTATTTATTCTGATGTGGGCATTCTGGACCCATAATAGTAAAATACCTCACTGTAAGTTAGAAATTAACTCTTTCTAAATATTTACACCTCTGAGAGCTTGACTGATTGCATGAATTGATTAATACTGTGAATCCACTTCTGATTAACAGTGACAATCTTAATGAGACAACCCAACCAGATTTTCTGTCATAAAGTCAAGGACCAGAACTTAAACCTAGGTGAACTCATGCCAGGTAAATGCCAGTGCCAACTCACATGTCAGCCAGCCAGTCTCTCCTGGCGGCACCACAATCCTGTGCATTTTTATTTCCCAGTAAAAGTAAACAGCATTTGTTGCAGTGAAACTTGGTTTACACTCACAGGATACTTAAAATTAAGTAGCACAGTTTTCTATCTCATCCCCCCAATTTTTTTTTTTTATTTCTCCCACTTGCCTCTTCCTCAAATGGTCTCTCCTTCTATATTAAAGTCACATTACCCTAATAACAGTGGTTATATTGGCAGAGACAAGATTGAGACTGGCAGGCAGGCTGGGAAAACCAAGCCATGCTCAACCTCAAGGAAACATGGCTGGCAAACCAGATAGAACAGATGTGCCAGCAGAAAGTTATAGCTTATAAAAATTCCCAGATCCCAACTATTCAAAAAAAAAAGCTGCCTTATAGCTGTCATACCAGGCACATCTGGGACTTCAAAACAGTCCCAGGAGAGTTTGCTTGCCTGGCTATCCACCCACAACAAGAATTTCTGAATCCTTGAAGGTCAAGCAATAGCCAAGTTTTATCAAATATAAAAACATCAACAGAAAAAGAGATGTTGGAAGGTACCTCAAATACATTTTCAAATAATATAATCCTGAATACTAAGGACACCTTTGTCCAAGTGCTTGAGTCAGGAAGAAAAATCTTGCATTCTAACTTTTATCTAATAAAAAATGCCAATATGCCAGCTTCCTTAAATTCAAAAATTTTTTAATTCAGTTCTATAATGCTGCCAAAGTAAAGGGATTAAGTTTTTGTAACACACGAAGACACAGATATCTTATATACACATTATCATACACTTGAGGGGCATGATGATGCTAGGAGCTTAATAACAAAAGGTCAGTTACACTTACCACTTTCCCAATAAACACTCAAGTTAAAAGGATATGAAAAAAAAAAGTGAAAATGCAACTTTATCATTAAAGAAATAACAAGAAAGTAATTAAAGAAAAATAAGAAACATGAACTTACCAGTTTAATTGCCACGTATTCATTTGTGTATAAATTTTTCCCTTGAAAAAAAAAGAAAAATGTCAGATTCTACAAGCAATGAATTTTTAAAGATACATTATGTAAAACTGTACTCTGGGGGGTCAGGGGAAGCACATAACACATTTAAATGAAACATAGGTTTTTGCTTCCAACTATTTAGCAGAAGTCTCAGTAACAAGGAAATATTTAAATTTATGATCAACTCCATAACATATTTAGTATTTCAGCTGGATTCAGAGTAGAAAGTAATACTAATAAATACTTTAGACCATTTATTAAAAAAAAAAGAAAAATTCTTATTTTGTTGGAATACCGCATACAATTTACACAGTAATCAGTAGGCAAACACATGCTAAACTAAATTTCAAAACTAGAACCCTATATAGAAATTGGAGTACAAAATTCCCTTCTCAATCACCACCTCATTTTAAATCCTTCATTATTACGGGATGTGATCTTAATAGGGCTCATATGTAATCTAGTAAATAGGTCAAATATATAGAAAAAAATGTGGAATACCTTTAAAATAAAATTTTAAAAGTATTATTCAATAATTGGCTTTGACAAACTAGTTAATTACTCTGAAGGGAAGAAGGATTATTAAGAACTTGCCTTATAACCAAATTAAATTCCAGGTATTTTAAGAGTTAGATATAAGCCATAAAACAAGAAAAAATATTTATCAGGCCAGTATACAGAAGCCTTTTTGAGCATTAAAAATAAATGGAAAAAGATTAAAAGATCAGAAGATTTTATACAGATTTGATAGCTTAAAATATTTTAAACTTTTGTCAGTTGAAAAAAACTATTATATACAAAGAACAGGTGAAAGACAAATCAGAATAAAGATTTAATATAATTAATATGTAAAGAATTCAAATGAATTACAGTAATTATTGGCACCAGCAAGTTGAAAATAATCTAGAAAATTCCAAGGGGTCAACATCTGTAGTTCAAGTAAAATACTATGGATAATTAAGTATATGAAGAAAATCTGATACAGAAATTAATATGCTTCTTTACAAGTACAGTTCAAAGAATAAAAAATAGAACAATATTTGATTTCTGGATTTCCAGTATTCTTTCAATAAGCATGTACTATTTTTATAGTAAGAAAAACAGAACACTGATCGTTGTTGTTTTTAACTGTGATAGTAACTGGCCCTGGTCACACTGGCTACTTAACACAAAATAGGTAATCATCAACTTTCACACATGATTTTTCCAACATAATACACCTAACTTCATTTTATACAACAGCTAATAAATGGCAGTAAAACTTCTAGACAAAATTTCAGTCTTGGATATGCTGCCACAATGAGCAGTATTTTCACCATAAGAATCTTTGCCACAAGCAGTTTCGCAGCACAGCTAATTGCCCATGAGGCAATTTTGCTGGAAAAATTGAAAATTATATTTTGATATAAATATGAAAATTTTATATGAACTTAAAATGAAAATAAAATTTAAAATGAACATTAAAAAGGACACAATGACACATGAAAAACGAGTAATATTTTTAAAGATTCTACTGTCAAAATGAAAATACAAAAAATATCTGAATACATTTAAAACATGTATAGATTCATGATTATAGTTGTATTATGGGATATCTGAGAAAAGGTGATACTTCCTTTGTCAAAGTCAATCATTAAGGATTCAGAATCTCATGTTGGACCTAAGTTCTCTACAACATAAAAAAACTAACTCTAAGTCTCTACCGATATCCCTGGAAATAAAATGAACAATCGAGGGATGCTCCTATTTATTATCATTATATGTAACCTATATAACTGGTAGTAAATCTCTAGACTACATTTAAATGTTCCATCACATGACCAGTCTTTATGTTTTACCAAATCATCTAAGCCAGATTCTGTACCAAATACAAAAATTCTGTCTCCATAATGTTCTCCACTATCAAATAGCAAAAATTTTCACCATTTTCAAGAAACTTACACTCATCAGGAATCACGTAACCATTTCTTTATGGGGGATAGGAAGAGCTTGATTCTTCTTTTGCCTCCAACTTCTAATATTGCATGATAAATCTGATAAAGACAGCATTAGAGTGCAAGCTGTTGCATCTAGATTAGCCAAAGAATTGACAATTAATGCTCTGGATGACTGCTGTGAGTTACTAGCTGCTTCTTTATATTTGCTATAGCTTGGTAAGCTTTTGGTTTGAGGTGTGGCAGGGATGACTGTGTTCACTGAAGGATCTGCAAAGTGATGTTCTCATTTTCTAGTACTGTATGCAATCTGGCTTTTCACTCTCTTATGTCATACCTCTAGTAAGTTTTCTTATCATTTTATTTTCTATCAAGTGAATATATGTAGTTGTTTTATTCACTATTTTAAGACCACCATGCTACTCGTCACTATTTAGACCATTATGAGGCCTAAGATTTATATAAAATAAAAATATAAGGAGGTTAGGAGGTTGGGATAGACACACTACTATATATAAAACAGATAATCAACAAGGACCTACTGTAGCACAGGGAACTCTACTCAATACTCTGTAATAACCTATATGGGAAAAGAATCTGAAAAAGAATAGATATACATATAACTAAATCACATTGCTGTACACCTGAAACATAACACTGTAAATCAAGTATACTCCAATATAAAATAAAAATAAAAAATGAAAGCACTGCATCAGTGGAGAAGTGAAACCAAACTGTCAACCAGTCGAAACCAAACTGTCAAACCAAAATGTCAACCAGTTATTTTATCTATTACAGCATTGAAACCAAATTGTCAATCAGTTATTTCACCCTTTACAGCAAAACTGCCTTATGGCCAATGAGTTGTATGGCCAAACAGTAAAACTGCTTGCAGCAAAGACTTATGGCGAAAATACCTAGAATCATTGCCACCACTGTACAGCAGTGTTTGTTCATATAAATATTATAATGCTTTTCTGAGTTTTGTCTTTATTTTATAAAAATGAGTGAAAAAATACCAGCATTCATTCTAATGCTAAATAGCATGAGTCTCATAAACCCATCACACTTATCACAAAGAAGGAGCTCAATAGGAGGACCCAAAGTGGTGAAGGCTAAGCTATAGTGAGGTACTCACTGAGCCCATAAATATTTTAGAAAACATACCGTATTTTTAGCCAATAAGTTCAGCATTTAGATGTGCCTTCATATATATTTTCAAGAATGGGCTATGTATAAAATTGTAGTCTTCCTCTAGTAAGCTTGAGGTGAATAATTTAATGGTACAATGAAAAACTTAATCTTGAGAAACTGGTATCTAACAAAGGAACAATTGTGTTTTGAGTTTAAATATGGAAATTATATTTCCTCAAGACATTATCATCTTTTCATAATTATCCTGTATATGATATTTATTCACAAGTGCACAGGGAAAAATATTCATAGGACAAGAAGTTAGGTTAAACACAAATTCCACAGAATCAAAATAAACCATATACTTCTAAAAGTACTGTTTTTGTTGGCATTTACATGTTCAAATGTCTACTTTTAAGTCACAGCAGAAAGTACAAAATCCTAAAAGCATCACGTTTTTTTGAACATTAGACATTTTGCTGAACTTTGAGGGTTATATTTATAAAGATGAACATAGATTGAACAACACTACCAATGCATTTTTGTCACCTTGCATAGGCATAGCCTTAAATAATTGGCTTTTAATCGATTTTTGTTATATATATGAACTAACAATGCACAGAATATGTGTTTGTGGGTAAAATATGAGCAAAAGAGAGGGAGTGTATGTATAGAGGGAATGCAGTTAAGAGAAGGCTCCAAGAAGACTGGTTCCAGTTAACTGATGTTTTAAATCCAATTTCAAAAGACATTTCCAACAGAGCTTTGTGCCACACTGAACTTGAAAAGATGGTTTTACCAATTTTGTGGCATTTGGGTGGTCATTGTTATAAAACTATGTTCTACAGAAACTACATATATGTTTATATCAGGGATTACTAATTAACCAAAATATACCTGTGCCCCTTCCCTAATAATAGAATGCCCGAGTTTTAAAATGGTTGTCCAGCTAAACTAAATTTCTAGCCTCTTTTTCAGCTTGGTGCGACCATGTGATCAAGTTCTGTATACGAGTCGATGTTAAGGTATGTCACTCCCCACTTCCAAGAATGAACATGTGCTCTTCTGGCCCTTTTTCTTCTTGCTGGCTGGCTGGAAGAGAGACTGAAGCCACATATTGAGCATGCAGAGATACCCTGACAGCTCTGGGTGCTATCCTTCTGGTCTGTGTTATGTGAAAAAGAAAGAAACGATTTTGCCTAACACCACTATATTCTAGGATCTCTTTGTTATAGTACCATAGTCTATTCCTTACTATTACATTTTTCAGATAAGTTTGAAGCCTGAATTAGTAAAAGTAGAAAACCAATAAACATTTATAAATGATGAATCCACTCAAATCTGTATATTTACTTGATATATACTGTAAGGCCTGCAGAATTTTCAACAAAACAATTCTTAAATATAAACAATAAATTAAGAAGAGTTATAAGCTATACAGGAACAAGAGGAGAAAAAACAAAAATAAAAGAAGTTATAAAAACTCCTGTTGTCTACTTAATTGTAATTATCAAAATTTACAATATCCTATTTCAGATAATGGGAATTCATAGACAAATATATAACACCCTTGTTTTGTGTTCCTTTACGTCGTGGTCAGTCAGGTTTAGCCACAAGAGGGGACACAGAAGCAGCTCAGGAAAACAAAGTTTATTATACTCCAGGTCCTAGAAAGGGGGTCACAGAAGAAGCATCATGTTTTGGTCAGGTGGTAGGAGACAGGAGCAAGGGAAGAGCTTAGGCCAAGGCCTTTATCGGTGTTTCTGCAGGAAAGGCAAGGCGGGGCAGGGTAAACAGCTTAGGACTGGGTAATTTGAATAATTCTGTTAGCCTTTGGTGGGCAGTCTCTAGTTGTCTTGTACTTGGCCGTGGGATGAGTTAAGGAAGAGGAAAATTGCCTTCTGGGGTGTATGGGCCAGAGAGGAGGTATGGCTCTGGATTGTTTAGTTTGCAGATCAAGGCATGCTCTCAGTTGAGTCCTTTTCTATTGTTAAGAACTGGCTAGCCTGTGGAGGAGCAGTCTCTCCACAGCTAGAAAGGTTTTCCGGTTTTTTTGTTTTTATTATTAAAGCAGTGTTATGTTGGCTGAACTGTAAAGCAGAAAGATACTCCATATATTCTGGAACACATCTGCAGTAAGAGCTCTCACCTCAGGTTTTTGTTTTTGTTTTTTTTAATTGAAATATGGCTGACCAGAAAGGTTTTTTTAAGATGTTAAAGCATCATGGGAAAACAAAAAATATATACAGTATAACCCCACATTTTAGCTAGCTTTGTTTTGTCTCATTCAGTGCCTGTTAAAAACATTTCTAGGGGTTTTGGTTGATTGTCTAAGCTAGAACTACATCTAACATGCAAGCAGGATGCAAGCCTTACCACAATACAAAGATAAAATAAAACCAAAAATATATCAATTCATCATTTTATAATTTAAAATACAGATAAAAATGTTATTAAATACATTTACTTAAATTTAATTTTAGATTATTTCAAAAATTCAACTTTTTTTTTTTAATCTCAAGTCCAATTTTATGTCCAACTTTCTTTTTTTTTCTGTACTTTCAACAGAGGGTAATAGTGTCTCTCCTTGGGGCATTTAGAAATGGCAGTGGAGGTTGGGGGAAGGGCATTTGGGGTTGCATATGGAGATGCAACTCCTATTTAGTGCCCAAGAAGTCTGAAGTTCTAAACACCATGCAGTGCACTGGACAGTCCTCTACATACACACACACACAAAAACTGTCCAGCCAAAGGTGTTAATAGCATCTTCATTGAAAATCACTTACCTGTAACATATATACCTTATATTTTTTTTTACCCAATACTAAGCACAAAAATTTCAGTGCCAGAAATCAAATGTTTATTAACATGGTTTTAAAGAAAGCACCTTAAGAATTCAAACCAGCTTTTAACATTAGCATGCTTATCCAGGTACAGAAAGAATGATACTTATCACAACTTTTTCTGCACAGAGAAATCACTTGGGACCTTTAGAAAAAGGAATAAAACGTCCCTTTATTTAGTAGTCTATCAAGAGAGAAAAATATGATTAAATTAGTTCTGCAAGTGTATATATTACATGTATCATAAGTACACATAAAACACAGTTACATGTATAGATAATACATTTAAATAAATAGATGTACACAAATATATAATAAAAACCCATAGATAGATCAGGTACAGAGAGATAGATAAATAGATGATGGATGGATGGATGGATGGATGGATGGATGGATGGATGGATGGACTAGTAAGTCATCTTATGCCTATTCCTGCTCATTCACAGACTGCAAAAGAAAGGGTTATTTTGCTGTTTTTTCAGTACATAGCATATATAGTTTCAGTATATATGGGTACATACAGTTTCTCATATTGCCCTAGTTAAACTGCTCCACTAGATTGTTTTGTGTGTATACACACACACACACACACACACACATGCACATATACATACATGCACACACACAGATGTATATATATGTAGTTATTTTGAAATAAATTACATGAAACCAATTTTGAATAAAAAATGCCAAAGTACTATGGTACTATAGTCATATACACAAAGAGAGAGAGAGTGACAGGTGAAGTACCAATATTTATATACAACAAAATATATAGCTATAAAACTAATTTATATAAATAAATTTAAATAAATATACATATAACATGCTATAATTTTAATTAAAAACAAATATCTTGATATCTTTTAATGGAGCAGAACAATCATTGTTTTCCTAAAACAGGCAAGTATAGTGCTGGTCCTTTTATACTATTATCTAAATTTAATCATCACAATAATTTAGGAAGTGGAAATAATCCCATTTTAAAGTTGAGAAATTTGAAGCGCCACATAGTTAAATGACTTATGTATTCCATAATGGCAGAGACAAATTTTATATTTTTCTAGTGTATCATCAGTGCCTAATCATGCCTCATACATAATACTGTAGACATGCAATAAATTTTGAATGGATAGATGGATGTATAATAGTTCAAGGTTGGATAAGTAAATAACCTGGTTTTTTTTCTAATGCCAAAATCAGAAACAATTTAAGAATTTCAAAATATCTAATTCAACATCCTTCAAAAAATAAAATGTAAAACATTCACCCTTTCAAATATTTGCGTCCCTTCTAAAATGCAGAAGAGTCTGTCAGACACATCCTTTAACAGCAATATACAAAATATGTCGTTGCCTTTTATTGCCTTGCTTCATTCAAAGATTTAACGTACACTAGCTACATAAAACAGTAATAAAATGAAGGAATAACTACAAATTAGAGTGTTTTACAAGATGAAAAAGGAGAAGTAGTCGAGTAGATGAACATACAATTGCTTATATTTCTAACACCAGGGTTGAATCTAATGAAAATTGTGAAGCCAAGATTTTTTTTTTATTTCCGAAGTTTACACTCTTGCATTGACAAGAGAGCCCTCAGGCTCCCATAAAACTGTGCTACCCTCCTTCTTGTTTCTCTTCAGTGAAGATAGTCACATCTTTATTGCACTAGGAGTTAAAAATGTAGATTTGGATCGCGGGTCCATCTTAACTTGCTGTGTGACATTTGGCAAGAAACCTTCCCTCACTGAGTTTCAAATGCCTTAAATGTAGAGTTAGGAGGTTTAAATTAGACCAGTGTTTCCCAAACTTACCTGATTATAAGAATAAACCGAGTCAGTACTTTGTGTCCCTTATTAAGAATATAGATTCCTAAACTACCCTGGATATACTTGGGGGAAGGGGAGAATAGATTACAATACTGTAAATTTCACTGATTTTTGATGCAGTTTCAGCATATTACCTTGATTTTAAGCCATACATATCTTCCTAAAGTAACCAGTTACTAAATGTTTTCAAATCAGAAAAGGTAGCCTAAATATCATTCCTAAAAAATACATTGCAAAGGCTTTCCTGGTATCTATTTCAGCCTCTCAGGGCTTTTTAATTTACTTTCTTTTTTCTCATATTCTGGATGGTTTATCTCAAGCAAACAGACATTGTTATACTAGGGAATTACTGACAAATGAAAATAGAAGTATATTAGAAATTCCTAATATCTATATTCTTTAAAATTACCACAACAATTAAACAACTAAACAATTAAGTAACTAAATCACTTCATTAAACAGTATCTTTCATTTTAAAAAATGCTCCCAACTTTATGGAATAAATAAAATAGTCTTACCTAATCGTAATTCTCCAAAATTCCCACATCCAATTTTTTTTCCGACTCTAAAGTTAGGTCCAACCATTAAAACTCCAGAGGATGAAGAACCAGTTCCTCGAGTGTTGTGTCCTGACCGACCACTAGGTCGTGCCATTCTATCATCTGATTTGTCCTTGTCTTTCTTTTTATTATCCATATCAAGTTTGCGGTACTCCACTTTGAATTCTTTAATCAAGACAACCACACTGAAATAGGGTATTGTGAGAATAGGTACATCACTAGGTAACTGTACCAGGTGGGTAATGTTAACATTCAAATTGTAGTAGGTAGTCAATTAACTGGTGCGTGTTCATCCCATTCGTAAAATTTTTCTCAGTTTTCTTTTCAGCAAAACATGTCTTCAAAATTGTCTTTTCAATGATGTGAGCTGATATTGATAGTGACCTAGAATAGTAAGAAAAGAAAATCAGTCAACTTAGAGAATCAAAAAACATATGTTTGGGAAATTAATAACATAACCAAAGTTTAGGCAATGGACAATTACTGTTTGTTGATGCCCACTGAAATCTAACCTCAGTAGACTCTTAATCATTACCCTTTATTCCTATACTTTAATACCAAAGGGATCACAAAAACAAAACCAAACTGAGAAATCAGTGATTTGGTTACTTCTTAAAAATAAATAAAAGTAACAAAAATGTATTGAGAGGGACTTCCCTGGTGGTCCAGTGGTAAAGAATCCGCCCTCCAACGCAGGGGACACGGGTTCAATCCCTGGTTGGGGAACTAAGATCCTACATGCCGCGGGACAACTAAGCCCGCATGCCACAACTACTCAGCTCACACACCTCAACAAGAGAGCCCATATGCCGCAAACTACAGAGCCCATGCGCTCTGGAGCCAGTGCACCACAACTAGAGAGAGAAAACCCACACACCACAACTAGAGAGAGTCCTGCGCACCACAACGAAGAGCCCGTGTCACACCGAAAGATCTCGCATGCCACAACTAAGACCCAACATGGCCTAAAATAAAGAAAAAATAAAAATAAATAAAATCACTGTTTAAAAAAAAAATGTATTGAGTGTTTCATAAGCCAATATACATTCACTAACCAAGTCCTTCCAACTTAGAATCATTTCAATTAAAAAAAAATACTCAAAGAATTCCAGTAAGTCAATATAAGATTTTCAATTTAAATTAAAGCAGAAAAAGAGAATACATTTTGCAAATTAGTAAAAGATCTTAATAAAAATATCTTCCACATATTCATACACTTAATAATTTTCAAAGGCTTTTCAAATATACATTCTCATTTGACCTTCATTTATTCAAATATTTATTACCCATTAAGTATATATTATCCATAACTATATACAGGAATGGGGCAATCATAACAAGGGTTGAAATAAATAGTATTTTCTGATCAGCTTTTAGCAACCCACCAAATATGCAATTATTCCTAACACCTAATCTATTTATAAAGTTTCTTATTATATTTGCCATACTCAATATTGCAGATGAAACTATAAGCATCTGTTTGGTATAAGTAAAATTGAATCATTTTTACATATACTGTTTGCTCTCCTTCCAGCTATAATAGAGTAACTGATACTGAACTTCCCCTCTTGCTATAAATAATTATGAAACTGGACAAAACATATGAAGCACCTGTTTTCAGGCACTGGATAATAGGCAGTGTAAAAGAAAACAGAAACACAGAAGGTGATTTCCACCTTCACCCAAGATCTCCAGCTAGGGACAATTTTCTGACTACAGCACAGGGAAATGGAGGCTCAGGCAGTGCACACTGATCATAGATCAGAGTTTGGGACTGTTGAAGCTAGTGGAATTTGCAGGACCTCACAATACTGAAGGTGAGGCAGCTGTACAGTTTTAGGGGTAGGAGGTGACAGGGCAGAAACTAGGCTAGCAGACAAAGGCTGCTATGGGGTTAAATAAAGAATGGAGATACTAAAGGCTGTGCAGTGCTAGATAACTTAAAGTTCCTATCTAATCATGGTGGAGGTACCTCATTAATATCCCAGAATTTAGCTGAAATACCAGAAAGACCAAGTCTTTAGAGTAAGGACCATACCCTAGAGTAAGGACTACTATACACTGGCCCAACTAAAGCCTAAAACCAAGCCTAGATAGGATTAAGAATACCTCCAATTACACTAACTACATTCCAGAATGAAACTTGACATACTTAAAAAAACAGAGGAAAAAAATCCCAAAAACAGACTTTTAACAATGTTGAATTCATAATGTCCAGACATGAAAATGAGCAGTAAATGTGACATGCAGACAGGAAACAAAGCCATCAAAGGAAACAGACTCCAAGATGACCCTGATATTGATATTAGAAGACAGGACTTCAAAATTACTAAATAGCTGTTGAAGTCGTATTATATTAAAGAAAGAGACTGGAGCAGAAAAAAATATTTGAAGAAATAGGGGTTGAAAATTTCCCAAATTTACTGAAAAACATTAACCTACAAAATGAGGAAACTCAGTAATCCCATAAAGGATAGGTACAAAGAAAATTAAACCTAGGTACATCAAAGTGCAAAAACCCCAAAATAAAGGGAAAATCTTGAAAGCAGACAGAGAAAAACTACACGACATACAGGTGAACTTCTAACTTCTTATCAGAAACAATGGAGACCCAAAAGGAAATGGGAGAATACGTTCAAAGCAATGAAAGGAGGAAAAGAACTCTCAACCCAGAACATGACATCCAATAAAAATTAGTCTTTAAAACTAAAAGTGAAAGAAAGCCATTTTCAGATGAAGGAAGCTAAGAATTAGTCACCAGCACACTTGCACAACAAGAAATACTTTTTAAATAGCGCATTAGGCTTAATTAAATCACATGATACCAGACAGAAATCTGAAACTTCAAAAAGAAATGAGGAACACTAGAAATGGGAAATGTATGTGTATTCATTTCCTTAAAAGATAAATTACTCTTTAAAGCACAAATAATTTCTTAGTGTCACTTATAACATGTGGAAATAAAATATATGTATAACAACAGAAATGGCAGGGGCAGGTAGTAAATGGAATTATATTATTTTAAGATTCTTATATTTGTTAAGAATGAAGTGGTTCAGTATTAATTTTAAGAAGCCCATGACAAGTTAAAAATGCATATTGTGATACCTAGACCAAATACTAAAAATTAATTACAACAGAAATATCTAAAAAGTTAACACAAGAAATAACATAGAATGACAAACATTTGATTCAAACAAAAGAAGAGAAATAAGAGATATGAGACAAAAAGGAAAACAGCAAGAGAATAGACTTAAAAACACACATATAATGAAAATGGATCATATTTTCCTAATAAAAGGCAAAAGGCTATAAAAAAATCAAGATCCAACTATATGCTGTCTCTAAGAAACAGCTTTAAATACAAAGACACAGATAGACTGAAAGTGAACGAATAGAAAAAGAGGGCTTTCCTGGTGGCGCAGCAGTTAGGAATCCTCCTGCCAATGCAGAGGACATGGGTTCGAGGCCTGGTCTGGGAAAGTCCCACATGCCGCAGAGCAACTAAGCCCCTGTGCCACAACTACTGAGCCTGTGCTCTGGAGCCTGCAAGCCACAACTACTGAGCCCATGCGCCACAACAACTGAAGCCCACACACCTAGAGCCTGTGCTTGCAACGAGAAGCCAACAAAATGAGAAGTCGGCACGGTGCAACAAAGAATAGCACCCGCTCACCACAACGAGAGAAAACCCGCGCACTGCAATGAAGACCCAACGCAGCCAAAAATAAATAAAATAAATTTATTTTTTAAAAATAGAAAGAATAGAAAAAGAGATACTATGCAAACAGCAAGTAAAATAAGCTTGAGAGACTATATTATCATACAAAGTAAACACCAAAACAAGGGAGTATCTCCAAAGATACAGAGGTCCACTTCATAATAACAAAAATATCAATTCAACAGAAAGACATAAAAATCATAAAAATGACATAAAAATGAGCAAAATGAAGACTTTAAAAAACAATGATTTGTTTGAAATGATTGAAAAAGACAATCATTGTTGAAATGTTAACACTGTTGTTTCAATAACTGATAAAGTAGAAGACAAAAATATCAGTATGTATACTGACACAGGAGATCTAAATAATACCATCGATTACCCTGAACTGACATTTATAAAATACAATATCCAAAACTGAAGAATATTCCCTTTCAATGTTCATCAAGAAAGATCATATGGTGTCATTATTTAAGTCTCAAATAACTCAAACATTAGAGTATATTCTCTGATCAAAACAGAATTAGATAAGGAAACAATAATTATATGATATCTAGAAAATCCCCAAATATCTGAAATTTAAACACATTTTTAAGTAGCTCATGAGTTGAAAAATAAGTCAGATGGGAAACTAGAAAAAATTTTTCACAGAATAATAAGGAAATATAACACATTAAATTTTGTAGGTTGCAACTCAAGCAATGCTCAGAAGAAAATTAGAAGCTTTAAATGCCTATATTAGAAAAGACGTATTTAATCAATGATCTAGATTTTCTCCTTACAATGTTAGAAAAATTAGACATAACTTGAGGAAGTACTTTAATAGCGCTATTGTTAACATTCCATAGGCTTACATGAAAACATAGTCTTAACAAGTGAAAACAGTGGAATTCTCGGCAGATAAATAGGAGAATATCAAAGAAACAAAACAAAACAAACAACAGAAAGGCTAGAATAAAAAGGATCATATCTGAAATGAAAAACATCATTGGATACACTCAAAAGTAGACTGGATAAAGCAGAAGGTATCAACAAACCTGAAAGGAGATCTAAAGAAATTATCCAGGGAGCAAAATCAATACAACAGAGAAAATAAAGCCAAAGTTTACTCTTTGAAAACAGTCAATAAAATTGGTATTGCCTAGCAAAAATGATCAAGAATAAAAAGAGAAAATATACAAATAACCAATAACAAGAATGAAAGAAGGGATATTACTAAAGATCTTATAAATACTATAAGAATAAAGAACTATTATGAGCAACTTTATGACAATAAATTTCATAACTTAGATGAAATTTTAAAAATTCTTTGAAAAATCCAACATAGGGATACAAGATGAAACAGAAAATATCAATAGTTCTGAATCTAAATTGAATTTCTTTAAAAAAAAATCTTCATATAAAGACAGTATCACTGGTGAATCTATCAAATAATTAAGGAAAAAAATAACACTATTCTTACAAAAACTCTTTCAGAAACAACAAGAATAAGGAATGCTTGTCAATTTATTTGGTGAGATCAGCAGAACTCTGAAAAAAAGCCTGACTAACACTTGAAGCAAAGAAAATTAGACAAGTGTTTCTCATAAGAATAGATAAAAAAGTTCTTCACAAAATATAAGCAAATTTATAAAAAGTTTAATAAATAATAATCAAACAGGGTTTAATACTAGAAATGTAAGACTTAATATTTGAAATAAATTCACCAAATTAGTAGGAAAAGAAAATATCTCAACAGACAAGAAAATACATTTGACAAAATTCAACTCGTTAATAATTAAAACCTCTCAGTAATCCAGAAAGAGAATCAAACTTAAACCTAATAAAAGGGTTTTTCCTACAAAAAAAGCTACAGCCAATATCACACTTAAATGGTGAAACACTGAACTCTTCACCAAGACTAGGAGAAAACACAAGAATGTTTGCTCTCAGATCTTCTATTCAACATTGTACAGAACTAGCCTGTACAATAAGGCAAGAAAAGATGCAAAAGGCATGAAAACTGGAAAGGAAAAGGCAAAACTGTTGTTATTCAGAGACATCGTGATTGTGTGTGCAGAAAACCTTATAGGGTGACGTCATCAAGAGAGCAACACAGGTCATTCCCAACTTCAGTCCCCCTCACAAGAAGACCAACTAGCAACTATCCACCGACAACACTAAAAAAAAATCCCAGAACCCGGGGTAAGGCTAAAGCACCCTCCTGGACCACAGAGACAGAGAAGGGTAAGCGGAGTGGCTACACTCTGACCACACTGTCCCTCCCCCAAGCCTGGCACAGCACTACACCTACAGGGCCCCCCAAGCCTATGGTTTCTCCAGCGGGAAAACAAGAGTCCAAGATGGACATCCAGCTCCCCAGGTATGGCAGGATGCTTCCTGGGAGGCCCACTCAGGTCTCGCCTCATCAGGATCACTGAGGGAATCTGTGGGAATCATTAAAGAAAAAAAAAAAAAAAAGAAAAATCTCAACAGAACAATAGCAAGTAAGGATATTGAATCAGTAGCCAAAAACCTCTCAACAAAGAAAACTCCAGGCAAGAATGAGGAATAAATGAAATTTGCAATTCCTGATGGAAATATAAAATAGTACAACTTTGGGGAAAAGTTTCATAGTTTATTGTAATTAAAATATATACCTATCCTATGACCTAACAATACCACTCTTAGGTATTTACTCAAGAGAACTGAAAACATATGTTTAGAGAAAGACTTGTACACCAGTATTTATAGCAGCTTATTCATAACAGCCAAAAACTGGAAACAATCCTAATGTCTAGTAACAGGAGAACAGATATATAAACTGATATATTCATTCAACTGAATACTACTCAGTAAATAAAAAGGAAAGAACTGCTGATACATGTAACAACATGGATCAATCTCTCAGATATGAGATTGAGGTTAAGTCAGGCACAAATGAGTACATATTATATGACTCTTGTTATATGAAGTTCCAGAATCCACAAAAATAAGCTGTGGTGACAGAAATCAGATCAGCTGTTGCCTAGGGTGGTGGGAAGTTTGGAAAGTGGCATAAGGGAACTTTATGGTGGGAAAGGAATGTTCTATATCTTGATTGGGAGGGGATTACACAGGTGTATACATTTGTCTAAACTCTTCAAACTACACTAAAAACCTATGTTTTATATTATATGTAGATGATGCTTCAAAACATGATTTTTAGAAATAACCCACACCAAAAATAAATCAAAGCTGTATCTCTAAGTTCATGTTTTTTCCCTATTATAACTTTATCATAAAACTCACCTGAAAACACTACAGTTTTTTAAAGTTAATGAACATATACATATTTTGTTTTAGACTGTTTTCTTTAAAAGGGCCCTTCTACACTTTTTCTATTTAGAAGGAAGTAATTTCCCATTTGCAATGTTTCATGTTATTTTCAATATATAGCTTTTTGTTTACCAAATATCCAAAATACATTCTACATGTTATAAGAATTCAAATAATACAAAGTAAAAATACCCTTGAGATGCCCATACCCCTTGTCCCTCATTCCGCTTGCTCTACTCAGAGGTAAACATTACTTTCAATTTGTTTTGTATGGCCCAGACCTTTTTTGTAATGCCTGTGCATGCATATATTTATGTATAGCAGTATTTGTAGGTCTGCTTGTTTGTTTTACAGAAGAGGTCAGTGTAAAGCCTCTGAAGAACCAAAACTTCCTCACAAAAGAAACAGCATTTGAAAGCATATCATACATTGAAAAACTTTTGCCTTTTCCCTTTCATACCCAACCATTCCACATGACCCCTGGAGGAGCAAGGGCCAGCATAATGAATGGCTGAGGAGGCAGGAAGAAAAGTCAAGAAACAACGCCAAATTCCTTCCCCAAGAGAAA
This sequence comes from Lipotes vexillifer, assembly GCF_000442215.2. NCBI lineage: Eukaryota > Metazoa > Chordata > Mammalia > Artiodactyla > Lipotidae > Lipotes > Lipotes vexillifer. The sequence goes on from NW_006782358.1 coordinate 295,721, forward strand.
TCCCTGAACCAGTGGCCAAGCCAGAAACTAGGAGGTAGGAAAACAGAAGCAGGAAGAAGTGAACAATTAGCTTAAAATTGAACTTCAAATATGGCACAAGTGGGGCACACCTTCAAGATGGCGAAGGATAAGATGTGGAGATCACCTTCCTCCCCACAAATACATCAGAAATACATCTACATGTGGAACAACTCCTACAGAACACCTACTGAACGCTGGCAGAAGACCTCAGACACCCCAAAAGGCAAGAAACTCCCCACGTAGCTGGGGAGGGCAAAAGAAAAAAGAATAAACAGAGACAAAAGAATAGGGACGGGACCTGCACCAGTGGGAGGGAGCTGTGAAGGAGGCAAGGTCTCCACACACTAGGAAGCCCCTTCGCGGGCGGAGACTGCGGGAGGCGGAGCGGGGAGCTTCGGAGCCGCGGGGGAGAGCGCAGCAACAGGGGCGCGGAGGGCAAAGCGGAGAGATTCCCGCACAGAGGGTCGGTGCCGACCGGCACTCACCAGCCCGAGAGGCTTGTGTGCTCGCCCGCCGGGGTGGGCGGGGCTGGGAGCTGAGGCTCCGGCTTCGGAGGTCGGATGCCAGGGAGAGGACTGGGGCTGGCTGCATGAACACAGGGGGGCTAGTGCGCCACAGCTAGCCGGGAGGGAATCTGGGAAAAACTCTGGAACTGCCTAAGAGTCAAGAGACCATTGTTCCGCCGGTGCGCGAGGAGCGGGGGTTAAGAGCTCCACTTAAAGGAGCTCCAGAGACAGACGCGAGCCGCGGCTATCAGCGCGGACACCAGAGACGGGCATGAAACGCTAAGGCTGCTGCTGCAGCCACCAAGAAGCCTGTGTACAAGCACAGGTAACCATCCACACCTCCCCTCCCAGGAGTCTGTGCAGCCCACCACTGCCAGGGTCCCGTGATCCAGGGACAACTTCCCTTGGAGAACACACTGCACCTCAGGCTGTTAATAATTTTTCTATTTTAATAACTTTATTTTCTTCCTTCCTTCTGTCCTTCCTTCCTTCTTTCCTTCCTTCCTTTTTCTCCCTTTTCTTCTGAACAGTGTGGATACCCCGCTCTTGGTGCTCTGGCCAGGTGTCAGGCCTGAGCCTCTGAGGTGGGAGAGCCAAGTTCAGAACACTGGTCCACCAGAGACCTCCCAACCCCAAGTAATATCAAATGGCAAAAGCTCTTCCAGAGATCTCCATCTCAACGCTAAAACCCAGCTCCACTCAACGACCAGTAAGCTACAGTGCTGGACACTCTATGCCAGACAAGTAGCAAGACAGGAACACAAACCCACCCATTAGCAGAGAGGCTGCCTAAAATCATAACAAGTTCACTGACATCCCAATACACACCACTGGACGTGGTCCTGCCCACCAGAAAGACAATATCCAGCCTCATCCACCAGAACACAGGCACCAGTCCCCTCCACCAGGAAGCCTACACAACCCACTGAACCAACCTTAGCCACTGGGGGCAGACGCCAAAAACAACGGGAACTACGAACCTGCAGCCTGCAAAAAAGAGACCCCAAACACAGTAAGTTAAGCAAAATGAGAAGACAGAGAAACACACAGCAGATGAAGGAGTAAGGTAAAAACCCACCAGACCAAACAAATGAATAGGAAATAGGCAGTCTACCTGAAAAAGAATTCAGAGTAATGATAGTAAAGATGATCCAAAATCTTGGAAATAGAATGGAGAAAATACAAGAAATGTTTAATAAGGACATAAAAGAACTAAAGAGCAAACAAACAATGATGAACACAGAATAAATGAAATTTAAAAATCTCTAGAAGGAATCAATAGCAGAATAACTGAGGCAGAAGAACGGATAAGTGACCTGGAAGATAAAATAGTGGAAATAACTACCACAGAGAAGAATAAAGAAAAAAGAATGGAAAGAATTGAGGACAATCTCAGAGACCTCTGGTACAAGATTAAATGCACCAACATTCGAATTATAGGGGTCCCAGGAGAAGAAGAGAAAAAGAAAGGGACTGAGAAAAATATTTGAAGAGATTATAGTTGAAAACTTCCTTAATATGGGTAAGGAAATAGTCAATCAAGTGCAGGAAGCACAGAGAGTCCCATACAGGATAAATCCAAGGAGAAACATGCCAAGACACATATCAATGAAACTATCAAAAATTAAATACAGTAAAAAAATATTAAAAGCAGCAAGGGAAAAGCAAGGAAGTACAAGGGAATCCCCATAAGGTTAACAGCTGATCTTTCAGAAGAAACTCTGCAAGACAGCAGTGCGTGGCAGGACATATTTAAAGTGATGAAAGGGAAAAACCTACAACCAAGATTACTTTACCCACCAAGGATCTCATTCCGATTCGACAGAGAAATTAAAACCTTTACAGACAAGCAAAAGCTAAGAGAATTCACCACCAAACCAGCTCTACAACAAATGCTAAAGGAACTTCTCTAGGCAGGAAACACAAGAGAAGGAAAAGACTTACAAAAACAAACCCAAAACAATTAAGAAAATGGTAACAGGAACATACATATCAATAACTACCTTAAATGTAAATGGATTAGATGCTCTAACCAAAAGACAAAGACTGGCTGAATGGATACCAAAACAACACCCATACATATGCTGTCTACAAGAGACCCCCTTCAGACCCACGGACACATACAGACTGAAAGTGAGGGGATGGAAAAAGATATTCCATGCAAATGGAAATCAAAAGAGAGCTGGAGGGCTTCCCTGGTGGCTCAGTGGTTGAGAGTCCGCCTGCCAATGCAGGGGACACGGGTCCATGCCCCGGTCCGGGAAGATCCCACATGCTGCGGAGCGGCTAGGCCCGTGAGCCATGGCCGCTGGCACTCTTTGATATAAATCACAGCAAGATCCTTTTTGACCCACCTCCTGGAGTAATGGAAACGAAAACAAAAATAAACAAATGGGACCTAATGAAACTTCAAAGCTTTTGTAGAGCAAAGGAAACCATAAACAAGACGAAGAGACAACCCTCAGAATGGGAGAAAATATTTGCTAAAGAAGCACCTGGTAAAGGATTAATCTCCAAAATATACAAGCAGCTCATGAAGCTCAATATCCAAAAAAGAAACAACCCAATCCAAAAATGGGCAGAAGACCTAAATAGACATTTCTCCAAAGAAGATATATAGATTGCCAATAAACACATGAAAGGATGCTCAACATCACTAATCATTAGAGAAATGCAAATCAAGACTACAATGAGGTATCACCTCACACCGGTCAGAATGGCCAATATCAAAAAATCTACAACCAGTAAATGTTGGAGAGGGTGTGGAGAAAATGGAACCCTCTTGCACTGTTGGTGGGAATGTTAATTGATACAGACACTATGGAGAACAGTATGGAGGTTCCTTAAAAAACTAAAAGTAGAACTACCATTTGACCCAGCAATCCCACTACTGGGCATATACCCTGAGAAAACCATAATTCAAAAAGAGTCATGTACCACAATGTTCATTGCAGCTGTGTTTACAATAGCCAGGACATGGAAGCAACCTAATTGTCCATCGACAGATGAATGCATAAAGAAGATGTGGCACATATATACAATGGACTATTACTCAGCCACAAAAAGAAAAGAAACTGAGTTATTTGTAGTGAGGTGGATGGACCTAGAGTCTGTCATACAGAGTGAAGTGAGTCAGAAAGAGAAAAACAAATACCGTACACTAACACATATATATGGAATCTTTAATAAAAGAAAAAACGGTTCTGAAGAAACTTGGGGCAGGACAGGAATAAAAGTGCAGATGTAGAGAATGGACTTGAGGACATGGGGATGGGGAAGTTAAGCTGGGACGAAGTGAGAGTGACATTGACATATATACACTACCAAATGTAAACTAGATAGCTAGTGGGAAGCAGCCACATAGCACAGGGAGATCAGCTTGGTGCTTTGTGACCACCAAGAGGGGTGGGATAGGGAGGGTGGAAGGGAGACGCAAGAGGGAGGAGATATGGGAATGTATGTATATGTATAGCTGATTCTCTTTGTTATACAGCAGAAACTAACACACCATTGTAAAGCAATTATACTCCAATAAAGATGTTTAAAAAAAAAATTTTTAATGCCAAAAAAAAAAAAAAATGGCCCAAGTATTTTTAACACCCCAAAATAAGTCTTGCCAAAACTGAACTTATTCCTATAAATATGTGGCAAGAATCAATGGAAACTGACCAGGATATCATTTATGAGTGGAGAAAAAAGAATGATCAAAGTATAGAAGTAGTGGTTAGTGAGAAATTTGAGGCTGTTTCATATTTTACTCCATCCTTTTTACCACATTCAAGAAACTGTTCAAAAAGCTGTTATGCTAGATTTTTTTAGTTTTTTAAATATATTTAACAAGTTGGATTTTTGATTAAAATATTTTTTATTAAGGATCTCAAATAGTGCGAGTACTTCCCCTGTTGTTGCACCTATCAAACAGTATTAGTATAGACAAGTTTGTCTATAGCCATGGTCAGCAAACTCCAGTCTGCAGGCTAAATTCAGCCTATTGTCTATTATGTACAGTCTGAAAACTAAGAATCGTCTTTACATTTTTACATATTTGGGGAAAAAATTAAAATAATATTTTGTGACTCATGAAAATTATATGAAATTCAAATTTTGGTGTTCATAAACTTTCATAAGAATGAATCCATGCTAACTCATTTATGCATTGTTACAGCTGCTTCATACTACCAGACAAAAGTAGTTTTGAGACCATATGTGGCACCCTTATCATTTCACAGTGCTACCCAGAGCATCACAAACTGCAGTGATTTTCATGCTTTTAAGGCACAGTGAAGTCTGGATTATGTATTTCAAATTATAATAGATGGCAAAGCACTGTGTTTATTATGTAATGAAACTACACTAAAGAATATACTTGGACATGACCAAAAGTATTAGTTTTCTATTGCTGTGTAACAAATTACCAAAAACTTAGCACCTTATAGCAGTACATTTATTAGTTCACAGTTTCCGTGGATCAGAAGTCTGGGCACGGCTCAGCTGAGTCATTTGCTCAGGGTTCCACAGGTTTCATTCAAAGTATCAGCTAGACTACATTCTTATCTGGAGACGAAAGTGGGAAAGAATCTTCTTCCAAGCTCCTTCAGATTGCGGGCAGAATTCATATCCTTGCAGTGTATAAATGAGGGCGTCATCTTTTTGCTGGCTCTCACAGGCCACCCTCAAGTCCTACACGGTATCTACAGTTCCTAGAAGCTGCCTACAGTTCCTTGCCACATGGACTTCTCCAACATGGCCACTTACTTCTTCATGCCCCTAAGAAAAATCTCTAGCTCCAATCTTTTAAGAGTAAGTCTTAAATAAGGCAACATAACCTTCTCTCACAGCTAAATCCCAATCTTTGTACCCTGCTCCAATACACCAGTTCTCCCAGGTCTTGGGATCCCTGCCATCTGCTTCCAAACCTCTTTGATGCTGCCTGCCTTGTCTATGTACTAGAAAGAGCATTGGATTAGAAAAAAGAAGTCTTAAGAGTCCCAACTACTTGTGAAGCCTTAGGCAAGGCTTAATCTCTCTAAGCTTATTTTAATAATTATAAAATAGGAGGATTAAACTAGGATATTTCTGAGGATATTCTTATATTATACACAGTATTATAACTGCCTGTTGTATTTGATGACAAGGACTCTTGTTATATGTAACTTGGTGATCTCTGAACCTAGCACACTGCCAGGCACCTAGGACAGTCAATAGATATTATACATTAAGAAATGAGTTTTTTCTATCTCTAAACATTTCTAGGTTTTAGTTGTGGGATTCCTACATAAAGCCCTCCCAGTTACTTATCACCACACCCCCTAACATCAGTCTCTTAATTCACCTGAAGCACATCACTGAACCTCACCAACCAGTGTGATACTCCCAAGTACTCCCAAGAATTTCCTGTATGTGACAGCATTCCCTTGCCTGAATTACTCTTCTAATACGGTCTATGTTTGTGCCTTCGGTACTGATTCATCCCAACACCAAAGAAAAATCAGCTCTGAAAACTGCAGATATTCTTTCAGCTACAGCTAATACCAGTACATCAGAAGTCACAAATCCAAATGCCCAAAAAGACGAGGAAGGTAACATAAAGAGAGTGAACCAAACTGAGTATGAGACAATAAGGAGTATTGGGGGTATGGCAAACTGGAAAGCAAATGCCCCAATTAAAAAAGGCACCTACTACTCAGCTGTAAACAATTGCTGCCATTGAGGAACATCAGATGTTCAATTCTTTTTTTTTTTTTTTTTTTTTTTTTTTTGCAGTACGCGGGCCTCTCACTGTTATGGCCTCTCCCCTTGCGGAGCACAGGCTCCGGACGCGCAGGCTCAGTGGCAATGGCTCACAGGCCCCGGCACTCTGCGTCATGTGGGATCTTCCCGGACCAGGGCACGAACCCGTGTCCCCTGCATCGGCAGGCGGACTCTCAACCACTGCGCTACCAGGGAAGCCCAGGTGTTCAAATTTTTGAAGAAAATCCAGAAACCTGGATTTTACGTAAAATCTCTCTAGTTGCCATTTGCTGAGCACTTACTGTGCTAAGTATTTTAAATAGATTAACTCATCAGTTCTCACAGTTATAAGATACTATTTCAATCCCTATTTTTACCAATAAGGAAACTAAAATTTAGAGAAGTTACACAACTTGACCAGCATCATAAAGTCAGTAAATGGTATAGTAAGAATATGACTACAAAGAGTCAGACTCATGAGTTCATATTCTTACCCACTTTACCTCTGGTGATGTTTTTGCTAATTCTCTGACCTCCCAAAGTCTGAACTGTGCCTTTCTCTCTGGATCAGCAGTGTCGCTCTGTCCCTTCTTGCCAGCCTATACTGTCTCTTTCTACAATACCTCAACGTCGCCAGATCCTAATTTGAGCCAACACAGGAGATGGGAGGGGGTACTCACCAGTCAATAAGCCCGTGCATGTGCACAGGGCTCTGAGACATTTATGAACAAAAAGACAATATATATATACACAACAGCAAAAGAAACATTAACCCACAAAACTGCAATGTGTTTTCTTACTATGATACACACTCCTGTGGTGATATTAGATTTTTTTTGAGTTAACAACTGCAACTTTGTATTTCCCTATCAATAAGAAGGCTTAAAGGGAGACAAGAAATATTAAAAAAACTTTTGGGGGGCTTCCCTGGTGGCGCAATGGTTGAGAGTCTGCCTGCCGATGCAGGGGACATGGGCTCGTGCCCCAGTCCGGGAAGATCCCACGTGCCGTGGAGCAGCTGGGCCCATGAGCCATGGCCACTGAGCCTGTGCGTCCAGAACCTGTGCTCCGCAATGGGAGAGGCCACAACAGTGAGAGGCCTGTGTACCGCAAAAAAAAAACAAAAAAAAAACCCAAAACTTTTGGAAGATGGGAAGGAAAGAAGCATATATATATTTTTTTAATAAATTAACTATTTTTTGGCTGCATTGGGTCTTTGTTGCTGCACACAGGCTTTTTCTAGTTGCAGTGAGCGGGGGCTACTCTTTGTTGCGGTGCATGGGCTTCTCACTGCAGTGGCTTCTCTTGTTGCTGAGCACGGGCTCTAGGCGTGCAGGCTTCAGTAGTTGTGGCGCACGGGCTTAGTTGCTCCACGGCATGTGGGATCTTCCCAGACCCGGGCTTAGTTGCTCCACGGCATGTGGGATCTTCCCAGACCAGGGCTTAGTTGCTCCACGGCACATGGGATCTTCCCGGACCAGGGCTCGAACCCATGTCCCCTGCATTAGCAGGCCAATTCCTAACCACTGTACCACCAGGGAAGCCCAGAAGCATATACTGACAGATGAAGCAATGAAGGAAGCTAATGCCCAAACTAACTGCTGGAGAAGACCACAGCAGAGGAGCTGATCTGTCAGACAGACTTCCAAAAGGCTTCCTAAAGGAAGTTAGGTGAAAAGGTAATAAGCAGGAGTGAAAAAGGGAAGGGAAGCAGGGACAAAATGGGGGAGGTGGATAATTGCTACTAACTATTGTTACTGTCTCCTATGTAAAAGAACAACACAAAACAAAAAGAAAAATAAATCTCTAAAGAAATCAAAGGAAGTTCCAAAGAAGCGGGGAGGGGGGAGTATCTGCTGGCATCACAGAATAAAACCTGTTCCCATCTGGCATTTTAAAGAACTCTTTGCCTAAAGACTAATTCCCTGAGTGCATACCTGATGTGGAATGTGCCAATCAATAAGCCCCATCTGTGTAAACAAGATCCAAGAGATTGATAAAGAAAAAACAGCAAAGCAAACAGAACGGCAAAGAAAACCCAAGCCATTTACGCAGAACTATTAACCCATCACTCCTTCACAAATATGAACTGACAATCAAGAATCGCTAGATTTATGAAGAAAGGTAACAATATAAAAGAAAAATACCCCCAAAAAAGCAAATTTTAAAAAATATGAAAACTTAAAAAAAAAATCCTCACACTTTTGAGAAGGACTATAATATATACACAGAATAAGAAAATAATGCTATATTATATGGAATGATCAAAGACAAGGTGGGAGAACGATCCTATTATGTGAAACAAAAATATAAAGAAACAAAAAATAAAGGAAACGAGACAGAAAGAAGCAATCCAATACCTCCAACTTCCAAATAATAAGAGAAATTAATATGAAGGACAGAGGAAGTTAAGAAAAAGAAATTTTTCCTGAGCTATAGCAAAAACAGCCCAGAGGGCTAATCTAGCAACAAAACTAACCCTGGCATTCTACTGTAAGTCCTAAAAGTGTAAGCAAGGTTAATTGATTTTCAGCTTTCAGAATCAATCTTATCCCCCCAAAAAACAAGATAAATGTTACTGAAGAAAATATAAAATTTTCCAACCTTAACAGTGTTAAAATAACACTACAACTGACAGATGCTCAGCTGTTAAGGGGGAGTAGAAGAGGTAGAGGGAAGGACAGGGATATGAACATCTGCACCTTACTAAATTCAGATTAAAGAGATAATGTAAAATTTGCTAAAACAACAACAAAAAAAAGGTGAGCAAAAGATGAAGTAAACATAATAACTATCCAAATGTTTGAACACAGAAGGGGAAGAGGTAGTATGTGAGCTAAAATCTCATCCCTCAGTAGACAAAAGATAATGCATCTGCAAACAGACAATTTTACTTCTTCCTTTCCAATTTGGGTACCTTTCTTTTTCTTGCTGAATTGCACTAGCTAGGATTCCCCGTATTATGTTCAACAGAAGTGGTGAGAGTGGAAATCCTTGTATGTTCCTGATCTTAGAGGAGAAGCTTTCAACCTGTCACCATTAAGTAAGATGTTAGCTGTAGACTTGTCACATGTGGGCTTTTATTATGTTGAGATACATTCCTTCTATACCTAATTTGTTAAGAGTTCTATCATAAAGCGATGCTGAATTTTGTCAAATGCTTTTTATGTACCTATTAAGATGATCACACAATTTTTATCCTTCATTATATTAATGTCATGTATAACATTTATTGATTTGTGTATGTTGAATCATCCTTGCATCCCAGGGATGAATCCCACTTGATCATGGTGTATAATCTTTCAGATGTTCTGTTAAATTCACTTTGTTTATACTTTATTGAGAATTTCTGCATATATATTCATCAGGGCTATTGGCCTGTAATATTCTCTTCTTGTAATGCCCTTATCTGGCTATGGTATCAGGGTAATACTGGCCTCGAGAAGTAAGTCTGAAAGTGTTCCCTCCTCTTCAATTTTTTGGAAGAGTCTGAGTAAAACTGATGTTACTTCTTCTTTAAATGTTTGGTAGAATTCACCAGTAAAGCCATCTGGTCCTGGGCTTTTGTTAGTTAGAAGATTTTTGATTACTGTTTCAATCTCCTTAACAATTTACAGGTCTATTCAGATTTTGTTTCTTCCTGGTTCAGTCTTGGTAGGTTGTATGTTTCTAGGACTTTATTTCTTCCAGATTATCCAATTTGTTGGCATCTAATTACTCACAGTAGTCTCTAAGGATCCTTTGTATTTCTGTGGCATCAGGTGTAATATCTCCTCTTTTATTTCTGATTTTATTTGAGTCTTCTCTCTTTTTCCTTAGTCTAGCTAAGAGTTTGACAATTTTATCTTTTAAGAAAAAATCTCAGTTTCATTCATCTTTTCTATTGTTTTTCTAGCCTCTATTTCATTGGTTTTTGCTCTGATCTTTGTTATTTCCTTCCTTCCTTCTAACTTTTGCCTTAGTTTGTTCTTGTTCCTTGAGGGGTAAAGTTAGGTTTGTTTATTTGAGGCCTTTGTTTTTTTCTTAATGTAGGCATATATCGCTATAATTGTCCCTCTTGGAACTGCTTTTGCTTCATCCCATAAGTTTTGGTACAATATGTTTCCAAAGACTCTACCAAAAAGCTATTAGATATAATACACAAATTCAGTAAAGGTTATAGGATACACAATCAACATACAAAACCCAGTCGCATTTCCATACACTAATAATGAATTCTCTGAAAGAGAAATTATGAAAGCAATCCCATTTACAATCATATGAAAAAGAATAAAATACTTAGGAATAAACTTAATCAAAGAGTGAAAGACCTTTACGTTGAAAACTGTAAGACATTAATGAAAGAAACTGAAAAAGGCACAACTACATCAAAAGATATCCCATGTATTGGATGGGATGTCTATACTACCAGAAGTGATCAACAGATTCAATGAAATCCTTAAAAATCCAATGGCTTTTTTTCCACAGAAATAGAAAAAAATTCAGATAGAAACACAAAAGACCCCAAATATCCAAAGCAATGATGAAAAAGGATGAATGGATAAAGACAATATGGTCTATTCAATGGAATATTATTCAGTCATAAAAAAAGAAGGAAGTCTTGCCACTGTAATAACATGGATGAACCTGGAAGGCATTATGCTAAGTGAAATAAGCCAGAGAAAGACAAGATACTGTATGGCATCACTTGCTTGTGGAATCTTAAAAAAAAAAAAAGTCAAACTCATAGAAACAGGGAGTAGAAGGGTGGTTGCCAGGGGCTGGGAGAAATGGAAGATGCTGATCAAAGGATACAAACATTCAGTTATAAAAACAATAAGTTCTGAGGATCTAATGTTTGGCCTGATGACTGTAGTAAATAATACTGTACTGTATAGTTTAAGTTTGCTAACAGAGTGGATCTTAACTGTTCTAACCATGGGGGGGAAAAAAAGGTAACCATGTGACATAATGGATGTGTTAATTAACTTGATATTGATAATGATTTCAAAATGCATACATACACCAAAACATCACAGTGTACACTTTAAATAGATACAATTTTATTTGCCTCAAAAAAGCTGGAAAAATAAAGTTAAAATTAGTTTAAAAAAAAAGAATGCAAAACTTGACACAGAATCAAAGAGAACACTGTATGCACATTATTTTAAGTTATGTCAGTAACCACCTGAAGCATTTAAAAGTGAAGTAACTAAAAGTGGTTTCAAACATGCTCTGTCTTAGAGACAGTTTAGATATGGAGTTTGGGAGACAAGAAGGAATCTAGAACTAGACATGGGAGAGTTTACAATCTATATACTTAAATATTAAAGTTTGTGAAAACAATAAATTCCTTTTCACTTTAGAGTACTCTGAAAAATACCAAAATGACCCATCCTTTAAACATCAAATTTTCTTCTATCTAGGATCCTGATTAAATGGTCCTATTCAAAGTAGTGTTCTTTTCTTCTTTTATCACCTAATGACAGGCTTTTAATATTTCCTCAAGAAAAAAAAAAGTGGTTTCATCTACTGAAAAATTCAAAGACATGAGGCAAGAGACTATTTCTGCATTATTTTAATATTCTACCATATATAAGCATTAACTTAATAAAAAGATTAACTCTACTATGAACAGGTAACCTTCATCCTAAAATAAATAAATAAAAAATACTGTCAGAACTTGATAAGAATATTTCAAATAACTGAATAGTAAAGTATTAAGCACTTCTATGAATTATAGTTTTTGTTTTGATTTGATTTGCCCTACTTTTGCTTTGCATGATAATAGAGTCCACCAATACTAAAGACAGGTGTAAAGTTCTTAACCTGAAATCCATGGACCTCCTAAGCATTTTCTTAAGAGAAAATCCATAGCTTTCAACAGATTGTATGACGCTAAAAAAGTTAAGAACCACTGAAAAGTAAACTGTTATTTTCTCACTGTATGACTTTATAAATATATTCTCAGAAACAATGTATCCTAAAATTAAATAACATCTGTATTTAATTTAAAAGCCAACCTTGTTATAGAAAAGTATATAGGGCAGTTTACAATACACACACACTACCAAAAGACTGAGAACAGTTTTAAGTAAAGAAATCAGGAGAGAAGTAAAATAATATTAGAAATAAAACTATGTAATACTAACAGGAAATGGATAACATGCAGTTCAGCACCCATACTTAATTTTTCCACTTTCTAGTAGAGAAGCAAAAACAGAAATATGAGTAGGTAAGATTCAGAGTGTCCATGAAAATTATACCAGTTGATAAAAAGCCCACAATTAATCTTAGTATTGTATTATATCTACAGATTCAGTCAATAGTAATAACTGAAAATTTCTCTCAGAAGCTTTAAATTCAAAAATTACAAGGAAGAGAACAGAAAAATACAGCTTGAAAACTTAAAAATTAGACAACCATAGAAATAAAAACTATTGAGAAAAGACAGTTTCATAGAAATATGCCTGGCTTACAACTTCTTATAACACAAAGTAGTGATTTACAGGGCTTAAGGATATTTTAATTTTTATAAGAGATATTATCTCTTTAACTGAAACCTTAAACATTATACACAACCAAAAAGAATAAACATGTATTTAATGTGATTAAATTGACATGAATGCACACAAATGGTAACAAAATATTTAAAATTATGTTTGATTCTATCATAATTCTCAGCACACTGACTTACTTAAATATCTATATTAAAAAGACATAATTGATCAAAAGGATGAATTTTCAAATTATCCTCGAGAATAGATGAATAATCTACTCATCTATCCTATCTAAAGTAATCAATTACTTTGCTTTCATAAACAATTACAATTTTGATGGAATATCATCCACTAATAAAGATAAAAATGAGCTGCTAAATACAGAAAACATTAGATATAATCTGATTATATGAGTAGAAATGTAGGCCACAGGCATACTTCTAATTTGATGATCACTGATGAATCTTCAAAACAGAAAACAGAAAATCAGATTCTCTAATCTGCATGGCCCAATAATTTAGGACATTACAGAGCCAACTGACCTCCCTGAAGTTGCAACTAGATAAATCAAAGTAGTCTGAGAACATATTAGTATGTATGTTCTACCTCCACCACAGCTAGCTAAAGCTTTCAAGTAAACATTAATGAGCAGTTCTAAATTTTTTAAAATAATTATTAGTACTCTACCTATCTTCCAAAATATTATTGCAATCAATATAGAATTGTTTCATGTACCTGTGATATTAAATATTAAAAGTTTCTATAGGTATCTTTTCATGTTCAGCATGCTATTCAGTGTCCTTTTAAATAGAAAATCACAAGGAATGGAAATTTTTAAATTAATTTTTAAATTAATTTTTTTCACAAGTTACTTGTCTCAGCATTGATTTCTCACTGCTTTGTTATCTTAAATTTAAAAATCCATTTTTAATACATGAAATGAGCCATTCAGTGTTTCAAAGGCCTTATGCAGTCTCTATAAAAATGATACTACATGTCTACAAGCTTCTCCAAAATTTAAATGAGTAAGGATATTTGTGATGTGATGGCTAGCCGTTACATCACATGCTTCTATCAGCAGCAAGTGTCCCAGTTACTGGTTTCTGGCATGAGCTCAACTCTGGTTGTCTAAGAAAAAGCTAAACACTTATTTTCAAAAGCTAAATCATTAACTATAATGTCAAAAATGGAGATCAATTTTTCTAATTACATACTAGGGAAACTTATTTTGTCTCAGAAATGTTTAGTAACTATCATCTACAACACTTTACATTTTTGAAACCTGATTTCAGTGATGTCCCTTGTATATTCCTACTAAGAAAGCAGTGTTCTCCAACATGTAGACTATGACCCATTATTGGGTCTTTAAACCAACTTAATGGGTCTTAAGCAACAGTTTTTTAAATAAAATAGTATCAAAAAAAAAGAAAATGGAGTACATAAATGTAGTTAAGAATAGTGTGTTTAGTGAGATTGTGTTTGGGTTCTTTATACGAATACATAAGTATCACTAGGTCACAATGTAAAATATATTTCTGTAAGTTGTGGTAAATGTATTTCAATGAGTTGTAGTCAAAAATATTTCTAAGTTTGAAAGCTACTGTATAATACATAATAGCAAAGGAATAGCAAAACATACTATATTATAATCAGTTATAACTAAGTCAATTTTATATAGGAAATTGTATTAAAAGCTAAACTTTCTTAACATACATAAATATTACTGAAAGTCTAATTAAGTAAATTTTCTAATTATCCAGGTCTGACTATTCTCTAGTAACTAGGATATGACTGTTTCATTGGTCCTCAAAATGTCTTTTTGTGCCTCCTCTTTTCAATTTCCAGGTGAATTTATACTCCCATTGGTAATATCCCTTATCATAGCTAATGAGTCTCAATATTTGGAAGAGAAGGGAATGTTTAATTTGAAAATGTCCAGCCCCTTAAGCACTTATTATAAATACGAGAGAAGCATAGATCACCCTCATCTCCTACGTGATGGAAATCAAAAATCAAGTAGACATCATACTAAATTTACATTACTGAAATATTCCCAATATCAATCTCTAAGAGTAGGTATCTCACTACCTCTAAGCACAAACTTGACTGCAAATCCCAATCACAGGAATGATATTAAATTTAAACTCCAAGCTTTCAAGGAAAATCATGTTCTATTTGGCAGCACTTACTTACATCCAACAAATATTTATTGAGTATTTACCCTGTACCAGGCACAGAAATGACCCAAGAAGCAATGAACTTCCCCAGAAAAGGTCTCACCAAGCCTCTTAATGACTCTCTACTTCCATGACTTACAACTTTCTGTTGTATATTTTTTACATCAGTTAAGAAAGGATATTCTTCTGTACCTCAGCAAAACCAAAAACAGTTGATTCACAGTAGTTAACGTTTTATAAAGGTTGAAAACACTGAACCACTGCTCCTACGAAAAATACAGGGTTAGGTTCCTACAATCCTCTGGTCACAACACTTTCATCAACTGATCAATACATATCCTTGTTTTATGTGTGATTCTGTTTAAAGACAACTTATTTAATATACAGCTGACCTTTGAACAACACAGGAGTTGGGGCACCTACCCTTCACGCAGTTGAAAATTCACATATAACTCGTGGGTGGCCCTCCATATACACAGTCCCTCCCTCACCCGATCCGTGCTTCCGCACCTGCAGATTCAACCAACTGGACGTCGTATAGTACTGTAGTACTAATACTGAATATAATCCCAGTATATAAGCGGACCCACATGGTTCATATCCCTGTTGTTCAAGGGTCAGCTGCATATTGTTGAGTCATTAACACTGAACTCACAGCCAACAGCACCCTAACTCATGCCTGAACTAAGCTCATCTAATGTATTTTCTCCATAGGGCATATCACAAGCCTTTTTGGGTTTAGGAACACTAGAGAGCAGTGCAGCACTACATTTGGGGGTCAATTTAAACAGTAAAATCACCCAAAAAGCACTAAATAGGCCTTAAAAAGCAAAACAAGACAGCAGAGCACCTAGTTTGACTTCAGCTGGGAACATGCCCCTCCAGTGACTCAAAAGTTTTTGCCACTCTACCCAAGCTCATGTCCATTAATGAATGGCAAAGCACAAGGGATACTGATTTGGGGGTTACAAATAAATTTTAGCAAGTAGACAAATGTGCAAATATGGAATCTGGGAATAGTACCAATCAACGCTAATCGATGAAGGGAAATTTTTTCTTTAAATGTATTCGTCTAATAAAGTAAGAAATGACAGAATTCAAATCTCATCATTATGCAACTCCTAAGGAATTAATGGAGCTAGGCAAGGATCATCAATTGCCACTAACATCACAAAAAGAAAAAACAACCTTTGATCTTCCTGATGGAAGAAAAAAATTGAAACTGAATCTGATCAAATCTCTACATCTCACAACCAATTTACAGGGAAGACAGGGGACAATGCTTTTACTCTTTAAGATAGCCCATTTTTTAATCTGATGTCCTCAAGGACAGGGATCATAATTTATTTGACTCTGTCTCCCCATTATCTGTTATAATACATAGCACACAGCAGACATTGGTTAAAACTTTGTTGAAGAAACAAGTAAATGAATGAATGAACAAATGAACTCTCTTAGAAATTTAAGAATGTTAATTTATATGATCATCTCTTTTCCAAATAAAGGAGGAAAGAAAAAGGTATGGGTGGGCAGGCAGCAATTTATAGGTCTGAGAGATACTACAAGCAAGTGGAATAACACCTCAGAAATCAAAGGTCATTTATACTGTAATTTCAACTTTCCAAGAGCTATGAATCAGAAGAAAAAAATTCACTAAAGGAGGTCACAAAATGCATATTCTGTTCATTAAATAAGAGCCCCTAAACTCCATTTAAATTTTAATATAATTCTAACAAGTTTACACTGGAAATCAAACTTAAAAGAGAAAATATGAGGTGAATAGTAAAAACAGGAGCGAACAGGCAGAAAACAACCTTATAGACTTCAATAAATTCAGAGACATCTATGCATAATAGCATACTTTATAACTGATGTTCAGAATGAGAGCCCTGCATCAGCAAGATCTGATATGTTTAGAAAACACTGAGAAAACAGTACTACCCTGTAAAGTTTACCATTTAAAAAATTTTAAATAAGAAAATATTTAAGTATAAATTCAAGGTCCTAATTTATCTAACAGGTTGTTCCCTAATAATGCCAGATAAATGAGAAAATACTTCAGGAACCTCAGTAGCTGTTTCATGCATGGTTCTCAGAACAAAGTTATATCCTTTCTTCTTAACTACAATGCTTATTTCCTAATTTATAAAAATACATAATTACAAACAACAGTCTAGTATAGGCAAAGGCCACAGACTTAAAACAGTCATTCAAGGGTATTAGCATTTGGAAATTTCAGTTATGAAGATAATACTGTCAACTCTCAACATAGAAAGGACTGAATAGTATGACTGACAGTAAACCATGAATAAGCAAGTTGACTTCTACAAAACTGTGGAATGAAAGACACAACAGGTGACAAAAATAAGCTGAAAGTACAACCACTTGTCCACAGGAAGGATTTCCTTCTGCCCAGTCCAAATGACAAGAATCCAAAGTAAGTGCTGTAAACCTGAAGACAGATAACACAGAATTGATCCAAAGGCACCTTAATCCCCAATATGAACCAGGGTTATAACGTTAAGGCCTAGTTTTTCTTACAAAGATCAGGGCTGCATGATCTCAGTAAGAAAGAACAGTTCCAAAGCATATGGAAGACTGCATTCACTGAAAAGTGAGGCTCCCCTAAATTACATCTCTTTCTGACAGATCTACAGCTATAAAAATATCATGTTCAGAACTAATATATTGTCAAGATATTCTGGTGTGCAATCAAACCAACGAATTACTAAAAAGTAATTCAACAGAGCCAATTTAAATTTTACGAACTGCTTATTACTAGAACTCTCCCACATTACTGGTGGGAATGCAAAATGGTATAGCTGCTTTAGAAAACAGTTTGACAGTTTGTTATAAAGTTAAACACACACTTGCCATATGACCTAACAATTCCCCTAGAAACTTCCCCAAGAGAAATGAAAACTCAGATTCACACACAAAACAAAAACTGCACACAAAGGTTTGTGGCAGCTTTATTCATTATCACAAAAACTAGAAACAAATACTTCAACTGGTGAATGGATAAACATGCTGAAGTACATCCATATAATGGAATACTGCTCAGCAGCAAAAAAAAAAGTACTGATACACACTACAACATGGATTAATCTCAAATGCATTCTGCACAGTGGAAGAAGACAGATTCAAAAGGCTACATACCACATGATTCCTCTTATTTATATTATATTCATGATTCATTATTCCTATAAGTTATATGATATCTGGCAAAATTATAAGAATAGAATAGTGGTTGTTAGGGGCTAGAATGGGAAAAGGGGTTGGCTACAAAGGAGCAGCATTAGGGAATATTTTAAGGTGATGAAATTGTTTTCTAATTTGATTGTGAGGGGGAATGAATTTTGCTGCGTGAAAAACAGAAAAAAGAAAAACTTTAATATAAAAAATATCTTACAATACAATCAGTTAACTGAAACGCTCAAAAAAATAGAATATTTCCTCTAACTAAATTCATAGCCCATGAATGCATTTCATTTCAAAAATCTTTCTAGAATGTGTTTCTCTACATTTAAGCCTGAGTAAATAAGTCACAGGCTTGTGTTTATTCTTTTATTTAAATTAGGCCCAATTTATGTGTTTGAAATTTGTCTCATACAGCTGTGATGATGCAAACTAAATTGGTTTGGGATGAGCATGGTGCCTCAGGAGGCATTTAATCAAGGTTCTTCCATGTTAAAATTCTCCCTAATAAAGATGAAATGATTATTCATTCAACAAATTAGTAATCATTAGAGGCCTATTATGTACCAAACACAGGAAATACAAATGGCAAATAAGACCACTGTAATCCCTGCCATCACATAGCTTAAACAAACAATAATACAAGGTATAATTTGTCCTACAAGAGAATTATAGTGCTTTCAGAGCACATATCAAGTGCACATAACATAACCATATAAGGTCTAAATTTCCCATTAGGATCTATACCTTAAAGTGCCTGGAATCTTGGTAAACACAAAAATACATGTACCACAGTGCTCACGACCCCATTACCCTTCAGTATTTAAGGATGGAAAGAAAGCAAAAACCATATACACAGAACACTACCACTGCACAAGCAGTACAATAATCACTCCCCTACAAAAGGGCCTCTTTAGAGAAATACCAGAATATGCAGATTTACTTCTGTCACCTTTCCAGCAAACATTTGTCTGTATTTTTCTGATACAGAATACCATAAGTATGAACTTCTCTGGCTGAGGAATATTATTTTAAAGGGGGTGGGGGCAGGGAAGTAATAAAGAAAAGAAAAAGAGAAAAAGAAACAGACAGGATGGGGGGAAAAAAAGAAGCCAGAGTAGGTATAAAGGTTTTTGCAGTGAACTCTTAAAAACAAATTAAGGAAGTTTAAGGAAACTAAAATAGAGACACTGCAACCACACCTCTTCTTTGTTATGAAAAAGGAAGCCAAGATATGTAAAAAGAGGGCTGCCTGCAGGTGTTGTGGCATGAAGTTACCATGTACAGAGGTAAAATTACATAACCCCAAGGACTAAAGAGAATGTGATAAATACTCAGCTATGCCAAAGTTACCCGAAACATTTTCCATCTCAAGAATCCTAATTACACAATGCTTCTGGGACCACAGTGGGCCCCACAAGACCCAGTATCAAAAAACCAGAAAAACTTTCAACTGCTAAAGAAATAAACACAGATTAAAATAAAGTGCCTCTTGGTATATACATATTTACAAGAGTAAAAAGCAAAAGAAATTTACCAGGATCTTACTCAAACTCCATCTCAGAGGACTAAGATGCTGAGTAGTTTCTATCAAGAAATAAATGGCAGAATCCTCTTCCAAAGTTCCTGCAGTTAAACATTTTGCAGTTCAGAATTTCAGGGCTTTTTTCTTTTTTTTTTTTTTTGCGGTACGCGGGCCTCTCCCCGTTGTGGCCTCTCCCGTTGCGGAGCACAGGCTCCGGACGCGCAGGCTCAGCGGCCATGGCTCACGGGCCCAGCCGCTCCGCGGCATATGGGATCTTCCCACACCGGGGCACGAACCCTTGTCCCCTGCATCGGCAGGCGGACTCTCAACCACTGAGCCACCAGGGAAGCCCTTTCAGGGCATTTCTAACAGGTGATACAGTGTGTAAACACCATATACTTTTTAACACCCATAGAGAAAGCTGTAATGGCACAGAGAAGTCTGGGACAGCACACTATGATTAAACATTTACTATTTCTGCAGTGAAACCTACAAATACATAAAATAAAGACAAACAGTTCACAACAGGTTTTGTGAAGAAAACCAATTTGTGCCAAACATACAAAAAAAGAATTTTGGTTTTCAGAGCATTTTAGATGTCAGAATTGTTGATAAGGAATTGTGGTCCTACAGAAGAGTACCCATTACTCTATTACTAATTATATGTGCAAAATGTACTGGTAACCTCTTTATCATGTGCTTTTACTGTAGTATTTTGATGAACTCAAAATAATTCTAAAAGTCTCCCAATGGTTCACACATAATATGCCCTCTACACTCTATCCACCCTTAAATTTCTCTAACACAAATTCTCCTATCAGGGCAGTTTACAGAAATCTAACCCTTGAAATTTATAGAAGAAATGCAAATCCAATTTTGCCACCATGCAAAAAATGTTTATTGAATGGAATTTAATGTATTGAACTCATAAAATGGCTTGCTGTTATGTTGTCACAAGAAAAATGCTAAAACTGGTAAGAGTGTTCCTGACCTAGGAAGCAGCAGCAAATAAGCCCGTGATTTGCCATAAATGATAAGACACAATAATCATAAAACCCTATTATCATAGTGCATTTATATGTATATATTTACTGACTACAAACAATATAAACAATATACTACACGCACAATATACTATAACTTAATTACTAAACTACTTCTACCGAGGGGAAAAACAGAGACAGTACCTCATCAACAACGGTATAAAAGAGAGTAAAGCGGTAGAAGTACAGTTATACTAAACAACCATTAAGGTCCCTTCCATCCTTACGTTCCATGAAAAATACAACTCAATGATATTGCAAATATGACAAATATAACTAATAAAATATGATAACTAAAACTAATCAAATTTTGATGAGCAACATTCTTATAGTAACTTTAAAGATAGGATTGCTTTCATCACTTAGGTTTCTTAAGATTTCTAGGTGCATCTGAATTGGTACCTTAATTTATTCTAGATAAATTTCCCTTTAACAAATTTTCCAAACTTCAAAACTCCTCTAGTTTTGGTGCTACACTATTCAAAAGCTGCTAATGAACACGGAATAAATAGTGTCTTCACTAAGCATTCTGAGTATGAAACCCTGAAGAGAAGTCATTTCATTAACCTGGTCCTCTTGCATATATTTTCTATGCATTTCTATCTCACCTTCACACCTCCATCTCTGATTAAAAAGAGAATTTGAAAGTAAAAGGAAGACGTTTTTTCAAAAAAAAGCTAAGAGATGTGTATAAAAAGAAGGAGAAATCAGTCATTTTCAACCCTGAAGCGCACTGGAATCACCTGTAGAAATCCTAAAATAGATCAATGCCTTGGCCCCATCCCCAGATTCAAATATAAAGTAGCATGGGTAGAATCCCAATATCTGTAATTTTTTCAAGCTCCCCAGAAACTGTTAATGTGAAGTCAGGGCTGAGAACCACTGGTCCAAGCTGCCTTCTCCACAAATCCTTTTTTCTCATCTACTAGTAAGTTAGCACTCCCAGCCCTACAGCAAGGACTGAAAGCACTGTCATTAAAATTGCCCAATTTTGTTCTCTCGTTTACTCTGTCACAGAAAAAAATTTACTAATTTTCAGTTGGAAGATTTTTTTTAAAGTGGGTATGGTAAAATTTATTTTAACTTATTTGAAATTCTCATTCCCAGTGCTCAGGATTTTATTTTTCAATCAGCCTTCAAAAAACAACCTTCATTAGTAGAGTATTTAGATTAACAGTATACAATAAACACACAATACACATTCCAGTTATCAACTTCCAACAGACTATCAGAAAATACTCAAGAGAATGAGTTTAAAGAGCTGATTACATTTTGATATTTTAACTACAAATATTTTCAGAATCCCAAATATATAAAGAAATATTAGCCATAATATGCCGACACTCATATGATAAAAAAAGAGCTCAGTAAATAATCTACCACTTTTTAAAATAAAAACTGGCATTACAAGATTCCACATCTTTAAGATTTACACTTTTTTTAGGGGGTGGGGGTGGTGGCGGTGTTCATGTTGTTTTCAGATCCTTGGAACAGAAGGAGAAAATAAAATTATGTTTTACAAAAATATGCATCTACAAATACCAGTTTCTTTTTCAAATGTCATCAACAACTGATACCTACTAGTTTCACCTCCAAAACAATACTAGGTTATTTTTGCACACCAAATTAGGATTTTATGAAAAGGCCTTATAGCCATGTGTACACACACCGTTAGACTAGTGGAAGAGTCTTACGGGAATTTTCTCTCCCTATAACATCACCTACTATATTTGCCTGCCATTTGAAAGTATTCATTGCTAGAATATATAATAAGTATTTCACAGAAATAGAAAATAAACATAACACAGACTGGGTGTAAGGGAAAAAAAACATTTTCACTTTCCTTTTTACTACAGGAAACTCTGACTATAACTTTGACTCCAATATATCATACTCTGATACCTTGCCAAGTATACCACTTGAAGTCAAAACCAAACAAGTTAAAAAAATATATAACACAATTAATAATTAGAAAAATTCAGAAGTCCACTTTCATAAAATATACTTGTATCAAATGGTATCACACGGCCAATTTCAACTTAAAATTTTAAGATATATAATTTGTAATAAGTCCAATTTTTAAAATAAATACTATTACAAAGTATCAGTGCATTCAAGGCACACTCTATTCAAGGTAATATACAATGAAAGCAGAATTATATGTTAAATTCTAGGTTGGTAGAAAACATCCCACCCCAGAATTTTATTTTCTTCCCTCAAAAAAAAAAAAGTAATATTTTTTCCCAATGGTAAAAATAATGCATAATCATAGCTGAAAATCCAAACACTACAGAGAAGTATAAAAAGTATAAAAATAAAAATCATTCCAAATCTATAAATATCTGTCATTAACATAAATATCCTTCCAGGGGATGGATGGATTTACTCTGTATATTTATAACAACACTGCAACAATTAGAATTACAACAATTAATTCTGTATATTAATTACGTATTTATACATACATGTATCTTCATATATGTCCCCATACACACACACACACAATTTTCTTTTACATATACTGAAAACAAAGAAATCTTTAAGATAACAACTTTCTTGAAAATAAAAATATATGAATTGTTCCAAGCACTCATTCTGCTTCTGCATTTTCGTTTCAGCAGTCCAGGTTTGAGGTTACTGTGTGTGTGTGTGTGTGTGTGTGTGTGTGTGTGTGTGTGTACGCATGCTGTATTTGTTGACTGCTTGAGAGAAGATTAAAAGATTTGTCTGTTTGCTTGTTTTACTTAAACACGCACGCACACACACACACACACACACACACCAACTCTGGCTACAAATTTCCAAGCCCTGAGAACACAGATATCTGTATTAAAGGTACTTGGCTGACTGCTTTACATTAACTAGCCCATGGTCCTGAGCAAAACTGCAAAGTAGACAAAACTTTTCATGGCCTCCCACTTTTTGGTCAGAAAGAGCACTACACTATCAATGAGGATAGGAGAGTTCTACCAACCAGGTGCGTGACTCAAGCATTTTACTCAACCTTCCCACAATTCATTTCAACTCTAAAAGCCTGTGATTCTCCCCTGCCCCCACAATTTTTTTTTATTTTTTATTTTTTTGCTGTATTCAAGATATGTAATACCTTTCCCTCCTACCTCAATCAGATTCCTTGATTCAAAATAAACCATTTCTCTGACTGATAAATTCCCATTTCTTCAAGGCATCTATTCTCCTCCAGGTATGACAAAGAAATCTGATGAGATCAAAGATGTGGACAAGTTTTGTCCAAGAAGGAGGGTAGCAACACAGAAAAAATTTAAATAAGTTTACAAGTACAAATGTTTAATTTAAAGTTAAAATAGCTTTATGAGTTCCATGAAAAAAAGTATAATCTTTAACTGATTTTACTGACTCAAAGTTAGTCAATAAGAAAACTAGCAGTGTTTTCAGTTCCTAAAATATTCATACCTGAGCATATTTAAGATAGTCACATAGAAGCAGCTTTCTAATCTTTCATCCGTTACATTTGTACAACACTTTAAAGTTCAAAGTGCATTTAGACGCATTACTTATTTTCATCCTTAAAACAAGCAGATGTGTAGATGTGGTGGTCACTACTGATTGCCTCTCTAACATCCGTTTCCCCCATACCTCCTTCCCACAATTTTTTAAAATATCCTCCCTCCACCATGTAACTCAGGGAAATGTGACCCCATCGCCAATTGCAAGGGTATATATCCTGATTGGTAGAAACTCACTATGATAACCCTGTCCCCCTTGTCATAACTGGTTTGGAAGTGTACGTGACCTAATTCCGGCCAATAAAACATGAAGGGGAAAATATGCTGGTAGGCTTGCGCAAAAGATGTCCTGGCCAGTGCACCAGGATCTTGCTACCAGTCTGAGGATGAATCCAACACACATAGGAAAGCAGAGCCAAGTAAATTTCACAGAGGCTAACCAAAGCTCTGAAAAACTAACCCTGCCTTCATACTTCAGCATTCCATTTCAGCTACTGCATTTCAGGTGTTGTAATGTGGTGACGCCAAGATAAAGAGTATACCCCATCTACCTTTCCTTCTTCAACTTCGACCTCCTTTTTCAACACCTATAAGCTTTCCTTTGCCTTTGGGCTGAGCTAGACAAGAAAGGCAAGTAGTTACTGTAAGCTGTTAGACCAGCACCCTTTGCACCAAGCTCAACTGCTCCTGGGTATGGCATTTCCTCTTCCAAAGGACAATTTCCTCTACCAATTCATTCCTGCAGTCCCTACTCAGGTTGAGGAGATGGTGGAATTACAAGAAGGCTCTCTCCAACCCTGATGCTGTAATAAAAGCTGAAAGGTAACATACGAAATCAGAGGAGGGATCCTATCAGGAAACATGTGGGAACCATGTGACCTAATAATTAAACAATTCCCCCTAACATATGAATGACTATATGTTCAGGAATACCAGTATTTCTCTTTTTTAAAAGAGGATGCTGTTAAACAAATCTCTATGAGAGAGTATAAACTAGGTGTTACTTTAGAAGTAGATACCCCTTTAATGTACTACTATTAACCAACAGTTCATAACTTAGTTAAAAAGGGGAATCATAAAAGGATCTACCTTAAACATTTTAATGCAACTAAACCACAAAAATATACAATTACAAGACAGTCTTTTTTTTTTTTTTTTTGCGGTACGTGGGCCTCTCACTGTTGCGGCCTCTCCCGTTGCAGAGCACAGGCTCCGGACGCGCAGGCCCAGCGGCCACGGCCCACAGGCCCAGCCGCTACGCGGCAAATGGGATCCTCCCGGAGCGGGGCACGAACCCACGTCCCCCGCATCGGCAGGCGGACCCCCAACCACTGCACCACCAGGGAAGCCCACAAGACAGTCTTTTAATGCAGGGCCAAGGCCTTTCCTTCAAGCATGAGTCCATGGATTATAGTTCTACTTTATCTGTCTTGCAAAAACCACACCCATAGTACATCACCTGTGATTTCCAGTTTGTTTCTTAAACATGGAAAGACATCTCACAAACACTTATAAGCAATTTTATAGCAGAATCTCATTGCAAAATCTACAACTTTTAGGGGTTTTTCCCTAGTCATTTAATTTCACCTACACCGATTTTAACTGTAAGTGACTTCAGCTACTCACCCGTTTCCAAAGCAGCCACTGGCTCTCATACAAACACCTTTTCGCCTTCATAGTTCACTGAATAACATCTCATTAAACTATGTAATTACAACAAAGTACAACTGCCATTAACAATTTGCTGGGTACACAGACAAATGATTCTTGGTAGGTATACACGGTATACAATAACTGGTGGGAATAAAAGTTCAAGAACAAACTAGAGGGTAGTCTACTGCCATTTAATGTAGCATGGACATCAAGTAGTAAATGAATGAAGAGTATAACTTAATCTTTTGAGTGGGTTAAAGAGAGGCGAGCTCAGAGATTCTCCTGTAATAGGCTATCCCCAAAAGTCTTTGCTCATTCTACGCACCAATCAACACTCTGACAACTCATATATATCAGCAACTCCTAAATTTAAGAGAAGATCTGCATAGTGCCTGCTATGTGCCAGGCATCACATCATGGCACTTTATATGAATTTTCTCAATCGTATGAAGAATATAATGGCAGAGAAACCCTCTCCCCCGCCCCCTTGTTTTTCCAACGTAGCTATCAGCTAAGGAAAGTAGTTCAACACAAAATCAACTAAATATATGTAATAAATTTGAATACAGTTAAAATCTGCATTACCTCACTGAAGAAGAAAGCATTAGAAATTTGTGTTTAAGAAAAAGAGTATATACATCATGAGATTTTACTAATTACAGTAAACGCTATAAAAAATGTGGACGTGATATAGTCATGTGGACATCGGTTTTAGCTATAGATTTTCATTTAATTACATAAAACTATGTGATATATCATTAGTAAAGAAAATGATCAAAATGTGTGTCTTATCTACCAAATACACAAGTACTTCAAGTTCACTGTTTAAGAATTCTTTCTCAGAACCAGGATGATTGGCAGGGAGTAGAAGCAGAGAACATAATATAAGAGAGTTTAAGAACAAATCACTACGCACCTTCCATAGGTCCCATTATAGAAGGAAACCCAAACATTTATAGTTCCTAAATCTCAGCTTTGAGAAGGGAGCTAGAAAAAACATGGCTAACAGCAGTCTCCACTGTGTCTCTAAAACTTACCTATCCCTGCTTATCTGTCCCATTCCATGTTTTCTGACTAGTTCAGAGGCTCTCCAAAGTCACTTCACATTAATAGACAACACACACTTGATTTCCACACATTAACAATCTCATGTATGGTTCTTTCCTACAGATCAGCACAAAAATGATACTCTGAGGTAGCTTACGTTACTAGAACCATATCTTCTGCTCCTAGAGAGTCACTACTAGTAGAGAACTACAGATATCCCAAAACCACCATTTCCAAAGAAATTATATCTTAAAGAACAAACACCCAAACACATACTAACAACATTAATCAATACCACTAAGTGCCAACTGCATGAGAAAAGACAAAAAGGAAGAATATGGAAGATTAGAGAAGACATCATTGGTCTAAGACTGTGAAGTCAGAAAAAAAAAAGAAAAAGATTTAAATATGCACTCTGCTACTTCCAAGATATATCTTAAACAGGTTGCTTAAATTCTAGAAAACTCTGCCTCCTACTGTCAAAAGCAAGGCTTACACCACCTAACTCACAGAGTCGTCTTAACAGTTATCATTTATGGTCCTTAGACAAAGTGGGCACTTAATAAATTGTAATAGGTATTGTTATTATCGGGAGGTTCAAGATACAAATTCAGTTATAATGTAAATCCTTATTGAACACTAAGAGGGGAATAGTCAGTAAAGAACTATCAAACAATCTCCCCTGTTACATGACTAGATGATTAAACAATGGTGTCATAAGGGCGATATTTTTCTAAGCACTCCTTTGATAATGATTAAGTTTGGGATTAAATTTTTTTCGAGTCGTCAATATTTAAAAACCCTGTATATATTTATCCATAACTGTGGAAGTTTCTCATGTTGTCATCTTACTGGTATAGTCAATTCTCTTCCTATGTAGATTCTTCACATTTCACTTTATCCATAGCAAATCTCACCTTAAAGTGTATTAACAATAATATAACTATCCAGTGACCTGTATTTTGTTATTTATTGTTTCAGCATTCCCACTATTTAGTTTGATACATCCTTTGAAACTAAACAACTACTTGTTCCATTCTGAAAAAATGTGAACCAATAAACCACACCAGAATGATGGTCTATTCCCAGCATGAAGGGGATTACAGAGGGCACCCAGAGAAGAAAAGGGAAAGATTCCCATTTCTTCCCAAGTCATGTTTAAAATCTAGATTTATTTCATATAAAACCAATTACCAGGTTACCACACACTCATATCCAAATGCAAGCAAAGAAATATGACAAAGCCATGCAGGAACTGTTTTAGATTATATACTCTTCTGCTTTCCTCCATTAGCATGAATGATAACAAACTGACTATTCTAATTTGTTTCCTTTAAACTTACTAGCCTTATTTGCCTACCTACTTGCTATCAGCATAGAATCTATACACTTGGACCTTCATACCTTAAACTGACTCACTTTTAAATACAAGGCATTCTAGATGTCCATGGACTGACTGATCCCCACCTAATTTTACAGCTTCAATTCCCACAGAGACCTCCTGGCACAGCAGCCTTAGGTCCAGCTCAACAGGCCCCATGATAGCAAATCAGCATGCCAGTTCTCAACTGCTCCCTTCACCTACAAAACTACCCACACCACCCCACACACACACCGACCCATTTTGACCATCAAAATATTTTAAGCCCCAAATGGAGTATTACCAGCTCTTACCTCGTTTATAATTCCCCAGTCAAAATTGGTATCTCACACACACACACACACACACACACACACGCATGCTTCCATACATTTCTAATAAATCCCACAGGAGTCCTGTGTTGCAATTATTTCTGTGCATGTCTGCTTCTCCCTTAAAGGTCTTAGTCCTGGGTCTTAGTCCTCCTCATGGTTCTACCACTCTTCCACCCTCACCACACAGTAAAAGTCCCCTACACAAAGTAAAGGTTCAGGTTGAACTAAACCATTCCTTTGTTCTAATCCTAGTTCTTTTATTTGAAGGAATAAGTGACTTCTGGGTGCTGAAGATTTTGGTAATAGTTAATGCTTGCAAATCTAACAATGAAAATGTCAATAATTATATAATGCATTAGTTTTTAAGTTGATGAATGGCAGAAGAGGTCAGTGAGCACAATAAACCATCGGAAAAGATAATCATTTTCCAAGATTCCCCCAAAAGTCTCATACATGTCAACATCAAAATTAAGCTTTCTGTCCCCCGTTCTAATAAGAACTACTTACTCCTTATACCTGAGGCATATTCAGAAATGCAAGCACCCTGAATGCAAAAGTGTCTATACACTCTGCTACAAATCTATACCAAAGCCATGCAATTTATCTTATTACACCTTTCTTCCAATTCCCATAAATATGATTTTCATCTTTTGTGCAACTATAAAGGCTAATGTATATAAAATAAGAAAATAATTGATCTTAACTCAGAATACAGTTGGAGCAAAGTTTGGGAATAATTACAAAATACACTAAACACAACTCTCCACTCCCCTCTGCCAAAAAAGTTATTAAGAATGTCACAAACCAGATCTGATTTTTGGTGGGAAATGTTTTCTTAAACTGGCCTCACATCTTATAACTTCTGTGATATTTTTCTTTCACAATCTGCTTATTTACAGGGAAAGCAAATAGTCTTCAAAAATATATACATGGTTTTACTAATTAGATATTTTTAATTTTAAAAAGTATTCCAACTCAGATATAGTTTAACCTCTTTTACTATCTGTGGGTAAATGTCATTCCTATCACAAGAAGTAATTGCAAACGTAAAAGAAATAAGTACTAACTTCTTTCCTTAACTTATTAAAAATCAGTAGGTTTTTAATTCTCCAACTAAAGTCGATGTTCTAAAACCAAAGGTTAAAAAAGGGTCACTTGCTGACCAGGCTTGGTACTCATTACAACAGAGTTAAAACTAATTCACACAGAGTAGCAACAGTAGCCATCTCCCACACACACTCCCACCCATTAACTTTTCCTCCTTCCCTGGGAGAACTGGAATGATCGTAACAAAGGCCTAACTACCCTCACCCCAGGAGCAAACACACATCTCCATCACCACCCCGCAGAAAAGAAACGCGGGGGCTGTGGACCAAGAGAGCCGACGCTCCTGTGGGTCACTTCCCCTTTGCAAGTGGGAGAAACAAACAAAGCAGCACCCTAACAGTAACCATCAGGGTAATTTTGAGCCCCCGACTGATGACTTGGATAAGTTCTGAGCCAAGTCAAAAGCTCTATCGAATAGGTAAATCCCTACCCCCCCCCCTTAAAACAAATACCCCATCGGGAAGTTTCTCCCAGAAATGAATGCTGACCCCTGACACCTCCTCCAGCCGACAGACGGCTCCCTCCCTCCTGCCTAAAATCCCCGCTCCGAAGGGAATTGTCTGGACACAATCGCGGGGCGCTGGGGGCTGCACTCCCGACCTCTCAACACTCCCCGCAAAAGCCTCTGCCTTTTCCCAGCTCGCCCACCTCCCCGGCGTCCCTACTCGCTCCGCACCACTCGGGCAACTTCTGCGGCCAGCCCGGCCAGCCGCCCGCGGCCCCCTCCCTGCCCAGCGAGCCCAAGGCGCCCTCGCCCCCCGGCCGCAGCCGCGGCCGCCTCCAGCCCGCGCCTCCGCGCCGCCCGCCCGGGTCCTCGCCCACCCCTCCCCGGGGCCCCCGCCAGCGGCACCGCCCCCGCCGCACCCCACCCCACCCAGCCCGGGACCCCAGTCCGCCCAGCCCCACCCGGGGAGGAGGGCGCCGCGGCCGCGCCGAGGCAGCCGCCGGGCCGGGGCCTCCCGGCCAGGCGCCAACGCGAACGGAGCTTTACCTCAAAGGCGCGGCCGCAAGTGGCGGGTCGGTCCCGGGCGCGGGCGGCGCCGCCCGGTCCGTCAGTCAGCGGCGGCTGGGGCAGCGGCGGCGGCACATCGCACCCGCCGGCGGCCGGAGGAGGAAAGCGAGGCACGCAGGGAGGGAGCGAGCGAGGTAGGGGGGAAGGAACAAGCGAGGGAGATAACGCAGCTCGGACTCGGTCGCCGCACTACTGCCGGTGCGTCCTACCGCCGCCTCTGGCCGGAGAGTCGCCGCCCGGGCCGCGGCTGTCGCCACCAATGCAGCTGGGAATGAATGCACAGCGGCGCCTCGCTTATCCGGAGGTCAAACATCCTTCTGCCTCGGGCATCCGGATCGGCGCCGGACCCGGAAGTGAACGCTCGGAAAAAAAATTAAAAAGGAAAGCGTCTTTCTAGCGGCGGCGGCCACTCAAGCTGCCCGCATCAGCGAAAAGAGCCGAGTAGAGCCGAAGGTTACACCGGCTTGCTCGGATTGGTTGGCTCGCCGACCGGAAGAAAGGCAGCACGCTCATTGGCTGGCAAGGCTTATAAAAGCGAAGCCACGCCTTCCTCCCCACCTCCGCACCGGCGGTGAGCGTAGCGAGCGTCGAGTAATTGTGGATGCGCGGTGTCTCCCTGGGTGAGGCCTTGGAAGGAGACGTTTGGCGAGGTCTGTGGAGAGAGCTGGGAGAAAACGCTCCCATGGTTTAGAGGAGCTACGAAAAGTTCCCCGCTGCTTGAGTGAGCAGGAGCCTAAGGGCGCCGTTGTGCCAAGTCAGGGTGCCGAGGCTTTTCCGAGTGTACAGAGCACAGCCCTTCAGGTGCCAAAGAATTTTAGGGCCCGGCCAGAGGGAGTGACCTCACTGGGTTGACATTTTCCCCCACTTTCTTGTAAATCCATGGCTGTATCAGGGATTCCGCTGCTTAGAAATATAAAGTGTGGCTCACGTTTGCATTCCGTTTGCTGTCTATAGAGAACTTCGTTTGTGAGCTCAGGTAACCCTCTCAACTATATAATGTGGTAGCTATTATCTCGGTTTTTCTAGTGAACCTTCTAAAGTTCCTAGAGGCCCAACATCACTCAAGTCATCAAATTGTAGACACAAATTGGAACCGATGTTTTCTGACTACTCTCCTGTCCACTCTGCCCACAGAGGGGAGGCAGAAGATTACATTCTTTTTCTTATGGTTGGTTAACTGGGATGAAGATATGTTACTATGGAAGACCTGTATGGAAATCGATCCACCATGAAGGCATTGTAGAAGACTCTGAAACTATCATTTTTTAAAAATTGTGTCTAAAGACCTTTCAAAAGTCAGACATAAAGGTGTGCATGAAGAAAAATCATAGTCTGGTGCTATGTTTAAATTTTTATTTATCGAACATTTTTATATTTTCAGTACACTTGCTGCATCAAGGAAGTCTTTAGTCTCTTCTCTCTCTCTCTCTCTCTCTCTCTCTCACACACACACACACACACACACACACACACACGAAAATTTTGAAAGGCTCCAGTGAAACAAATGCACTTTAAAATAATTGAGGATTTATCTCATTCTCCATTTCTACTTTAGCAGACTGATGATAGGGTCGATGTGTAATCTGCAGGGGGTAGTTAGTATGGAAACATGCCCTTTTTGTTTTTGTAATACAACAGTGCCTTTTTTTAACTCTACTCTCATGCTTTCTCAAACTGGAGGTTCTGACGTGAGTGGTATCACCCATCTTAGAGGAAAGTGATAGTAAGGACTGCTTCTGTGTTTACCACACTACCATCTTTCTGTTAGAGACTCAAAAGCAATGACGATTTGTGCATGCTCAGGATGGAGAATAATTTGCCTAATAAATAAAACATCTCCACTTTTCTGATATATCCCAGGACCCGATACTAGACAAGAAACAAAGTTAACCCTATCTCACTAAATGGAGAAGAAATGTCTGCAATACTGGGAACTCTAACTATTGTCATCAATGACCAACAAACCATTTTATACTCTCCACCTCAAAAACCTCAGTTTAGATCAAGAACACCTCTACTGACCCCTCAAAGTTCTGATAAATGCTTAAGAAATACAAGTATATAAATAGATCATCAAATCACATTTTTAAATTATATATGGATAGGAATAAATATTTATGTTTTTAAACACCTCAGTAAAGGCTGCTTTTTGTTAAAATTTGACCTAGACGCTCCTATAGATTAAAATCCACAGGTAACCTAGGTAGGAAGCCAGTAAAATTTCATGTCATTGTATTAACTTGTAAGGAAAAAACTGGCAATATGAAAACAGCCTGTGTTAAAGAGGGAAAGACCAAATTACTTGCATCTCATTCAAAACTCTTTGTTCTGTAGCGTGATGTCTCAACATAAGCAGACAGATCATAATTTCCATCTGCTATATTGTACATCATATATAGTTAATTTTTTGTGTCACCCCATATTTCCTAACATTTGCTACTCTTCAAGTGTTTGTATACTATTAATATGTTTTCATGTTTCCCAAAGCAGTGTCATATTTTTTATCACCCAGAACTTTATTCTGTTGAATTTATATCTCTATAGATATAAGTAAATATTTGTCCCAACATTTGGGCATGCAACAACTGTTATGATTACTATGAAAAACAAGATAAAAGCAAAAGAAGCTTTACTAATATATTTCTGTTAAAACAAGCGGGGGTGGGAGAGTTACTTCAAAATGACTTCAGTCTAAAACTATCATGAATTCCTTAGGAAAAAAACAATTTATCAAGTGGGAATTTGAAAAGGGAAGAAAAAGAAAGTAAAATTTCTAGGTGCCTTTAATTGCATATCTGAGATAGTGTAAGTGTTCCAATATCTCCCTTACATCTTTTGATTCTTTACTTCTGTTACTATTTCTCTTCTTCTCACCCCTCTGCACACTCACTGTGGTTGCCCAGCCATGCCAACATACACACGTAGACACACCCATACAAACAGAGTGGGGAGACTGTAGGAATAAGACCTTCAATTAGAGCAGGAAAACTATTCCCTTTTTCTTTCTCCCAGTTGAAATCTTTTTTTAAAAATAAATTTATTTATTTTATTTATTTATTTTTGGCTGCACTGGGTCTTCGTTGCTTCATGCGGGCTTTCTCTAGTTGCAGTGTGCAGGCTTCTCATTGTGGTGGCTTCTCTTGTTGCAGAGCACAGGCTCTAGGTGTACAGGCTTCAGCAGTGTGGCTTGCGGGCTCTAGAGCGCAGGCTTAGTAGTTGTGGTGCGCAGGTTTAGTTGCTCCGCGGCATGTGGGATCTTCCCGAACCAGGGCTCAAACCCGTGTCCCCTGCATTGGCAGATGGATTCTTAACCACTGCGCCACCAGGGAAGCCCTTGAAATCTTACTGCTTACCAAAAAAGAAAAAATGACCAGCTTTACTTTCCGCAAAATATACCTATCAGTCTCTCTCTCAAGCAAAGCACTTGTAGGACATGAAAAGAAAGCATTTGTCAAAAGAGAAATTTGATAAATACAAGTTTCCAGGGTACCATTAAAGATTATGGGCACTAACACATAGATGTGTGTTATAATCATTTTCCCCTCAACCCCTCATTCATACCATTAAAATACTCTCCTAAGCCAAACTTGTTTTGCACAGATTGGTCAAGAAATACCCTAAGGGCTTCCCTGGTGGCGCAGTGGTTGAGAGTTCGCCTGCCGATGCAGGGGACACGGGTTCATGCCCCGGTCTGGGAAGATCCCACATGCCGTGGAGTGGCTAGGCCCGTGAGCCATGGCCGCTGAGCCTGCGCATCCGGAGCCTGTGCTCCGCAACGGGAGATGCCACAGCAGTGAGAGGTCCGCGTACCGCAAAAAAAAAAAAAAAAAAAAAAAAGAAATACCCTAAAAATACAAATAAGCACCAAAGACTAATCTACACTCAACTATGTGGCCAATCTGGCTGAGTTAAATACAGGCAGATATTTCCCAACTAACAATGTAACAACCAACATTTGCACAAACTCTGATTTATATGATTCTGTCTGATTCTGACAACAACCTGTGAAGTAATATAGCAGCCATTATTATTTTTTCCCTGTTAGGAAAGAGGAAGGATGGTCTCAAAGTGATGAACTGACTTGCCCAAGATGATATAAGTGATAACCTGTTAAATGTAAAATACAAAATTATGTGATTAAAATCTTTACCAAAACTTTTCAAAATAAAAACACAGGAAACATTCATTCACCTGGAGGACAGATGTAATTAGGAAAAAGTAAATGGTCTTATAACTGGAAGTTATATGATAAATAACTGCTAGGGAGGTAATGTACAACATGATTAATACAATTAACACTGCTTTATGTTATATATGAAAGTTAAGAGAGTAAATCCGAAGAGTTCTCATCTCATGGAAAAAAATTTTTTTCTTTTTATTTTGTATCTATATGAGACAATGGATATTCACTAATCTTATTGTAATCATTTCATGATGTATATGTAAGTCAGATTATTATGCTGTACACAGTGTTATACAGTGCCCTATGTCAATTATATATCAACAAAACTGGAAGAGGAAAAAATTTTAAGGTACGTGCCCTCAAAAATTTTTATTTTTTTAAACATTAAAAAATAATAATAATAAGAGGAAAAGAAGAAGTAGATAGTCAAGTAGAAACAGGAAGAATGCAAAATGAGACACTGTAACAGTAGCCAGAGCCTGGGAGCAAAGCAGCACATTTTACTCAAACTAGGAAAATAACCTCTTCCCCAGTCAAGCCTGCAGTCAGGGGAGGCAAAGGAAGGATTCTGGGAGAAAGCCAGTCACAGACAGCAGCTAGGTCAGGTTTGGGGAGAGCTGTCACTTAGGAAGCTTTCCTTCAGATTGTTACATGAGTAAAGCCAGAAAGGGTCAAGACACTGTTTTATACATCCCAGGAAGGACGATTTTAAGTATTCTGTAGTTGGCAAAAATAAAAGTAGAAGAATCACAGAACTTTGCTGAGAGGATTTATCATATTTTATTATCATAACCTCCAGTATTGTATTTTATAATCACATCTTTAAGACTCCTTGTCTTAGCTCAGGCTGACATAAAATATCATAGACTGGGTGACTTAAACAACAGAAATTTATTTTCTCACAGTTTTGGAGGCTAGAAGTCTGAGATCAGGGTGCTAGCATGGTCACATTCTGGTGTGAGCTCTCTTCCTGGCTTTCTGATGGCCAGCTGCCTTCTCACTGTGTACTCATATGACCTTTCCTCGATGTATGTGATCTCTCTCTCTCTTCCTCTTTCTAAAAGGGCACCAATCCCATCATGAGAGCCCCACCCTCATGAGCTCATCTCAACCTAATTATCTCCAAAGGCCTCATCTCAAAATGCTATCACATTAAGGGCTAGGGTGTTAACATATGAATTTTGGGGGGACACAATTCAGTCCACAGCATTCCTCAAAGGAATACTTTTTTTGTGTGTGTGCTTTGAGGGCCTCTAGCTGTTGTGGACTCTCCCGTTGCAGAGCACAGGCTCTGGACACGCAGGCTCAGCGGCCATGGCTCACGGGCCCAGCCGCTCGGCGGCATATCAGATCCTCCCGGACCGGAGCACGAACCCGTGTCCCCTGCATCGGCGGGCGGACTCTCGACCACTGCGCCACCAGGGAAGCCCAGGAATACTTTCTATGTAGAGAATATGTCATCTATAAGTGAAAGAGAAGCTAAAGGTTAGACAGGATAAAAATAAGGAAAGACAATTGTAAATAACATAACATTAAAACCTCATAGAGGAAAAGAATACATCCTTAAGAGAAAGAACTTCAATAAAGAAAACTGTTTATAGAGAAAAGCTGCAAACACCATGAAAAAGTGTAAAAGTGTCTTGCCAAAAAAAGTGGTTAAATCTCTAAGTAGGCAATTTAATTTTTGTTTTTTTTCCATTAAAAGACCTGAAGTTTGGCTGCTTTTATGAAAGTTTGGCTGTTTGAAAGATGCTGTTTTGTGATAAATGGAAGCGTTAGCTAAAGCTGTGATTTTTTTTTTGGTAATGTTTTCACGAACAGTTTGTATTCTGGATCATATATGAATCTAAGGTTTAGAGATGGCCATAATCATTGGTCCCTGTTCCATTTTCCTTCACCTGGTCTCCTTTTGCTTTCCATAATTATATTTTCCAATATCTTCCTCAAGAGCCCATCCTAGCTCATGGGCTACATCTGACCAAGACTGAGGGTCTCATCAGCCCCACCCACAGGAATCATACAGTCCTCTGGCTGAAGAAGCAGAGTGCCAAGTAGGAGCTCTGGATTAGAGTGTAGCCTTCCAACTGTGCCACTCCCCTATCTGTTATTCCTTATAATGGTTTCCCAGTCTATAGCATTGGACTTCTCCTTTGGTTTCCTTTTCTAATTGAAACTGTAGCCTTTCCCAGAACTCCATCCAATATAGAGAAGGTATAAACTTGGTTTGGAAAATTATTCACTAGTCCAAGTTCTGACTAGACCTTAGGTCACTGGCTAAGGTCCTGCTCTGAGGCTCAAACTACTAAACTTCTTCAGGTATCAC
The DNA here is from genome assembly GCF_000442215.2 of Lipotes vexillifer. Taxonomy (NCBI): domain Eukaryota; kingdom Metazoa; phylum Chordata; class Mammalia; order Artiodactyla; family Lipotidae; genus Lipotes; species Lipotes vexillifer. Next base: position 332,905 of record NW_006782358.1, read on the forward strand.
CCACTGACTAGGCTTTACTGGATTACTATATCCTTCTGGATAGTACCACATTGTTGCCAAAGCTCATCTAAGCCATGCCTGAACTTCCTGCGCCCTTTGGACAGTGAACAAAGGACTACCTTGATTGGGGTCAGAATCTGTGTTTAATTATGTTTCTTTAGTGTGTGTCATGTTTGGTCATTCTTGGTCTTAACTTCATCACTCTCTTCACCAAGCAGTACTGCTAAATTCCTGACATATTGTCATCCTCCCACCTGTTTCTATTGTGCTACCGATACCATATCTGACTGGACAAGATCACAAGGTCAACAAAAGTTAAAACTGGGCTTCCCTGGTGGCGCAGTGGTCGAGAGTCCGCCTGCCGATGCAGGGGACACGGGTTCGTGCCCTGGTCCGGGAAGATCCCACGTGCCGCGGAGCGGCTGGGCCCGTGAGCCGTGGCCGCTGAGCCTGCGCGTCCGGAGCCTGTGCTCCACAACGGGAGAGGCCACGACAGTGAGAGGCCCGCGTACCGCAAAAAAAAAAAAAAAGAAAAAAAAGTTAAAACTGATGTGAGAGGAGACCTTAGTTAGAACCTCACTTCCATTTAGTTCTCATTCTACTTCTTCTATAATTAGAATTATACCATTTTTCAGTTTCCTTCTATTTTCCTTCCTTGGACAATTTAAGTAGTCAGAACCTCAGTTGGCTCATATGTAAAATGAACTGGTAATACCTACATCACATAGATATCAGGAAGATTAAATGCAATGATATATCCACTTACCACAGTGTCTAGCATACAGAAAGCACTAAATGTATGTTCATTGTTAGCTACCATGTGACCCCTAAGAACCTTCATTTTCTAATTCAACATGAATGATAATCAACTGTTGAAAATATCAGGTCCCAAGCTGTTGCATAGCTTTAAAAGTCCAAGAACGGAACTGGGTTAGTGGTTCAGAGCAAATCAGTATTTTAATTTGCTCCAGGCCCTATTTTTCTTGATTTTACCACGTATACTTGGACATTCATGGTGGATTGGCGGTCCAGCATCTGTTTACCCTTTCTTAAGGGCACCCAGATTTCCTTTTGATAAATTTTCTCCATCTCACTGTATTCCTTGACCTGGGGCTCTGGCTTCCTGTAGGTATGGTGTGAGGTGGGGAAGAGTAATAGGGGACACATTGCCCAAACAATGCCAAATGGATGCCCTGCCCCCAAATTTGAATCTTGAGCAGAGGGACATGGAATCTGAAAACAGTTGGAATTGCATTCCATCCAAGAGCAGCATTCTGACCCTACAGTTTCTGCTCTAGGACAGTGGCTATGATCTTACTTCCCAGCCTTTGGAGCATTTTGGATTCTGCCCAAACCTGGACCACCAGCTTCCTGTTAACTCTGTTAGACCACCCTTATCACCGCCCCCATCCCACCCCCCGCCACACACACACACACACACACACACACACACACACAATGCCTTTCTCTCAATTCTGTTTTGCTTGCATTAGCAGAGCAAGTTTCTATCGTTTGCAACTGAAGAATCCGGACCACTAAGCTTTCATTCCTGGCTTTTGGTTCAGCTCAACACTGTCTCTCCTATTTGTATTCTTTCTTTTGTGGCCTGGCTCTGTGTCCACGTGAACACTTGAATTCCAAACTGTAGTTCAGTCCTGCTTCATGTCTTTGGCTTCGCCCTAGTATAATCTCTGACTATCTTACTGTTGTTGTGAGGCTGCCTGGCTTCAGGTTTGTATTCTCCTAATGGACAGAGCTGGCCACACCCTGTCAAAGCTTTGTATTTCAGTGCAGCTGCCTCCAGTCACCAGGTACCTCTACCTAAGCTTCTGGCTGAAACCCTGCCAATTGCAGACCTAACCCTCTGGACTGTGACTTAATGCTTTGTTTTCTCCCAGCTTGGGTGACTTGATATTAACTAAGAACAAACTTCAACCAAATGCCAGTACTTGCTACTCTCTAGAACTGTTACTCTGTTACATAGTAGTATGTATTTGTCCATTTATATTCAGGACAATGAAAGCCAATGTCATCCTGTATCTCATTGCCTTTCTGTATATTACCTCTGCTCTTCTGATCTGGACTCGTATCAGCAAAGAGATATCAACTTGGTCTCTTTACAGTGGAATAAATTCTGTAGTCTAAAATTACTATAGCCATTTGAGTACTTAGTGATGGGGTACCCCTTGTTTTTACAAGCTATCTAATCAACTTAATCCTGGTTTTGGAATACTAAAGAGAATTTAGTTGTGGAGTGTTTGGACTCCAAACCAAAGATACTGTCTTCAGCTTCCTCCTGCATGCCTTTAAACCAGACATTGATATCTCACTTGAAATTTGTAAGTGGTGTCGAAAAGGCAACAGAGTCATGCTCAAGGTTTCAAAAAAGAAAATAGAATCTGGCTTTAGGATTCATTTCCAGATATCAGAAAAACCCAATTATATGTGATTGTTATAATAAATGTTAATTATTACTGAACTCAATAGGCTAAAACATTGTCCAAAGAAATAGAAATAATTATCTGGCAGATATTGGAGTGATGACTGGTAAATAGAGGAAAAGAATGATGATTTTATCCTGTACATGTAAAATGATTTTTTAAAAGATTGTAATTCCAAGTGACTTTAAAATATAGTAAATTGACTATATATCCCTCATAGGTTATATCCTAAGGACAAAAGAAAAAAAAAAAACGCAAAAAGTTTTTTTTTTTTTAACCTTTCAGTAATCATATTGTTGGTGGTAGTCTTATTGTTTTTCTGAGAGTGTTATATGTGTAATGTGGGCTAAAGCAAAATAAATAATTTTGGTACCTTATTCTACCATCCCTGATGTTGATACAGATGAAAGAAGAGACCAACTAAACAGCCAATAATCCTGAATTTGGATGGGAAATATCATCATGAACTCACAGGAATCTTATATAGATATTTCTTAGCTCCGTCCATTGAAAAGGTGCAGAAACAAGGCCAATTCAGTTGCACTGAGTACCTTTAGTCCCCACACTTTACAAATAACAGAGCCTTTGGAAGAGAGACAAGCAGAAAACGGCACAATATTAGCTTCCTATTGCTGTGTAACAAATTACCACAAATTTAGTGGTTTAAAACAAACAAATTTATTATCTTACAGGTCTGGACATCAGAAGTCCAAAAGGGTTCTCACTAAGCTGAAATTTTTTTTGTTGGCAGGGCTATGTTCCTTCTGGAGGCTTTAGGGGCGAATTCATTTCCTCATGTTTTCCAGATTCCAGAAGCTTCCTGCATTCCCTGTCTCATGGCCACTTTCCACCTTCAAATCCATCATCACATAACACCAAATTCTGCTTCCATCATCACATCTCCTCTGATTCTCTCCTGCCTTCCTCTCTCACTTATAAGAATTCCAGTGATTGCATTGAGTTCTCCGGCATAATCCGGGATAATCTCCTGGTCTCAAAATCCTTAACTTAATCTTAATGCAAAGTCCCTTTTGCTATGTGAGATAATATACTCATAGGTTTGGGGAATTAGGGTGTGGACATCTTTGGGAGGACAATTATTCTGCCTACCACGGGCACCAAGTTAAATAGAAGGATTTGAGTTCTTTTTAAGGAGGTAGAGCCTAACCCCAGTTGCCAAGATAAGGACCCACTTACAAATGTCACTGTTAGTATAATTTTATCAGTATTGCCTACAAGCCTTACATAATAATAAATAGGAGAGACTGAAACTAACAACTACTGAGTGCCTGAATAAAGAGTGTCAGGCACTTTCTAAAAACCATCCTTTTGTTGTAGGTAAGTGTCCTTTTCTCCTTTTCATAGTTGAGAAATTAAGACTCAGGGAGGGTTTAAGCAATGTTCTGATCACTTAGCTAGTGAATGGCAGAGCTAAAATTTCAATACAGACCTCTAGATTGAACCTGTTTAGGCAAAGAAAGAAAGAAGGAGGGAAGGAAGAAGGGAAAG
>NW_006782358.1:336892-367918 GCF_000442215.2 Lipotes vexillifer
GGGGGAAAGGGGATCCTAAATTAGTGATTTATACCAAGCTGAACTAGAGCAACTCTAAGTATGCATATGAAAGAGGGCTGGAAAAGGACAGGCTGAAGGCAAACCAAGACCTCTTTCTAAGCACAGCTTCAAGGATTTTAGCACTCACAGAAAACAGCACCAGTCAGAGAATTACTATGGTCTGTAGTCAAATACATCTTAATCAACTCTTATTCCAAATGTCAAGTCCCAATGAGGGAAATGATCATTAAACCAAAGAGCCAATATTTACCTGCGTACAATTGGCTTCGTTATGTATATAGGTCTTTTCAGCCATGTAAGTACACAAATAGTTATTAATAATTATTTTTAGTAAACATTCTCCAACTGTTAACTGCCAACAATTCTATATCCCAGGCATTCTTTTCAACTAATTTATCCTTGAGGACTCAATAGGAAGTTACATTGTTTGAAATTAGATAGTGTCTCTTCTAACATGTCCAGATTAGGCTTAGCTTTGATAAGAGGATGTCCATCTAATTAATAGGTCTGCCATTAATTAGCAAGAGAGACATGTGTTTGAGAGTATAAATTTAAGCTGCTTGTTGTGTGATACTGAAAATTCATCTTAAAAAATATTTTTGGAGGGTTTGCTAAAAAAGATGCAGTCCAATTTCAACAGATACTCTCAAATTTATCACTGGATTTAGTCAGGTGTATCTGGCCCGCATTCTTTTGTGTCTCTTCTACTGCACCCCAAAACACACCTTCATAGACTTGCTTTACCAAACTCCCTTTCTGTTGTGATATTGCTTTCATTGAGGGACATTATAAGAAACAGCCCTATGAAACTCATTATAGTAATTACTGTAGGAATACTTTAATGATAATATTTACTATATCATATCATGTCTTTTACATGAGAACCCAAGAAACAAATTCCTTTTATGTTACAATACCAGGAAGAGATATGGTTCTTCTAAACAGCTGGTCTGTTTTCATCTTACAGATGTCATAAATCAATTAACTCATATTTACTTCCAGCGCTGATTTCTAGGAAGCCTAGAGCCAACTTTTTAGCCTATTTCTAGGTAGTCCACATACCTTTTGACATGCATGTTGGGAACCAACTCTGGGATAATCTTATTTCATACATTATGTCCCCCTTTTACTTTTATATTGTTATACTGTAAGTATTTTTGTAAACTGCCTTGGCTCCTTTAATAATGAAACTGAATACAGAAAATATGTGAAAAAATTAAGATTCTGCTTGTCTATTTATTTAGCATATTGCATGAACATTATTAGTATTTTTCCAAATTTGGAGAGTATATTTGGGTTATTGTGACCTAAATGTGGCACTCCTGAATTTCATACCAGGGGTTCCTGAGGGGCAACTTGAAATGTATTCATCTTCTGGAGCAGACAAAACTGAGGTACAACAAGACTGAAATGACTGTAAATTAGGAGAAAAGTGTTATTAAATTAAGGTATTTTACTCAAAGAAAAAATGGTATCTTAAAATATAAGCCCAAACAAAGAAGCAAGAGCAGGCAATCATTTGCATATGAAGCTGCTTTCCACATGTGTATTCTATATATATATTATTCCAAAATGTGTAGTAACAGGGACTTATTTATCTAGTGATGGTTAATGATTCTCCCAATTAATTGTCAACTGAACCATCGCTAGTAATTCAAAAAATGTTTCAAGTAGCAAATAGCTGTCAACTCATTACACATTGAACACATATAATGATATTAGCAATGATACTACTGAACATTTATTGAATGCTTACTATATACCATATACTTATCTCATTTAATTTTCAGAACCCCAGGCATTTTCATTAAGTCCATTTTACAAATGAGAAATGTAAAGGAAAGCCACTAGGGGATTTAACAAGGAGCTTGGCATTATTTGATTTACATCTGAAGGTCTCTCTGCCTGCTGTGAAGAGGTTAGGCTGAAAGGGCAACCATTAAGGTAGCAATTTTTTTTTTTTTTTTTTTTTGCGGTACGCGGGCCTCTCACTGTTGTGGCCTCTCCCGCTGCGGAGCACAGGCTCCGGACGCGCAAGCTCAGCGGCCACGGCTCACGGGCCCAGCCGCTCCGCAGCATGTGGGATCTTCCCAGACCGGGGCACGAACCCTTGTCCCCTGCATCGGCAGGCGGACTCTCAACCACTGAGCCACCAGGGAAGCCCCAAGGAAGCAATTTTAACAGTACAGACACAACATGATGACCAGGAGCAGAGAAGTAGTAATGGAGGTGCAGAGAGGTGTGAGATTCAGAATATAGGTTAATTAATATAGGTGTGTGTGTGTTATGGTACACAACTTTTCTTTCTCACAGACTAGCTTTCAGTAGGCTAAATGAAGGTTATCAAATGGCAAATGATCAGAATTTAATGTTACCCCATCCTTCCAGTCCATGGCCAGAGCCTTTTGTTTGGTGATTTGATGCTGCTGAGGGAGGCTGCCTTCCAACAAAGGGGTGTGATCTCGTTGTGGGGAGAGCTGGAGAAAACTGCCACCTCTTTCTTTGTGTTCGCTTTTGGTGAATGCCACGTCAGTTCTCCTTTGAGCAGATCGTCAAACCCTCTGTGTTGAGAAACAAGAGGGAACAGATGCTAGGGAGCCAAAAACTTAGAAGTAAATTAAGACCTCAAAATATCTTAGTTATTTCTTGACTTTCCCCTTCTATATGCCTTCCCCTACTTAGTACAGATTTTCCACATGTAAAGTAAATAAAGCTTCAGGGATTCTAACAACCTGGAAAGTCTCAAGTAAAAAATGTGAGAACAGCTTAAACCTTTGTCAGGTCTCAAGCCTAAGAAACATGACTAAAATCAATCTATTATGAGTTACCAAATTTTCAGCTCCTGAAAAACAAAATGTGTTTCAAATGACCTAGCATGATGATGTAGACATTCCAGTTCCACCAAAGAGCTAATCCTTACCCCCTTTTTTTTTTTTTTTTTTTTTTTTTTTTTGTGGTATGCGGGCCTCTCACTGTTGTGGCCTCTCCCGTTGCGGAGCACAGGCTCCGGACGCTCAGTCTCAGTGCCCACGGCTCACGGGCCCAGCTTCTCCGCGGCATGTGGGATCTTCCCGGACCGGGGCACGAACCCGTGTCCCCTGCATCAGCAGGCGGACTCTCAACCACTGCGCCACCAGGGAAGCCCAATCCTTACCCTCTTTTTGCCTCAAACATATTTTCTCCCTTTATGATATCTTCATTGTGGTCTCACTAATGTGAGTTTCCCATATGTCTCTCTACTGTCTGCAAGTAGATTGTATGTTTTATGGATTCTCTAATGTGGCATGAGACTGCAGCCACACCATTGGCCAAGACTGGACAAGATCCAGGGTGGGATGGGCAGTCATAAAGGGTGTCACTGTGAGTTTGTAGCTATCTACATTATAAATGTGTGCATATGTGTATAATATATTGATAATATGCCTTTGGGTAATATATAATTGACATAACATGTGTTAAGTAATGTATATAATATGTAAATATGTTTAGGTACATGATATACAACAGAAAGATAAGTAGTTGTTTTGTATGTTATCCATCCACCCCTACTATTATAGCTCACAGACACTTTTAGTGACATTGGCTCTGTATCACCTCATATGAGCAAACAATTTCAACCACAATGAACTCCAAAAAACTTCTGCACCCACAACCTTTTCAGAGTAAAGTCTTGTTGATCTCTGGTGAAATAAATGGCTCTTTTTCACCTTGAATTCTATCTCTTTTTTGAAACTGTAGACTTCTAGATCACTTTGAAGCAGATCCTGAAGAGTGTCATGTGCTCTCAGACTGGATTATGAAGACTGGCTTGGTAAAGTTACTGGGAGTAAAGCACAGGAAGCAAAGGGTACCTCTGTCGTTGGAAGCTAGAACAGATCTAAGTGTGCTGAAACTAATTCCATTTTAATCTCACTTCTAGACCCTGAGCTAATTCCAAAATCATTCTTTGGTTCTAATAATCTTCATTATGGGTCTTTTTGCCTACATTAGAACAAAGTTTCTAGGATAATGTCTCCCTGGCATCTTTTTTTACCTTCCCTATTCTCCAACCAGACCCACCTCAATATACACACAAACCCCCCAATTAACTAGAAAAATATGAATTGCTAAGGTGACTCTTGAATAAAGCTAGCTCTCCAAATATCTTCAAGGTTAAGAGTGAGAGCAACTTCCTGCACTTACTGATTCCTAGATATCACCTTTCTTATTTTATCTTCCAGATCTTATAATATTTTCATTTTTTAAAAAAACGCCTAAATTAAATCACCTATGTTTGAAATACCTAGAGTGGTTTCTCATTCCCTGTGTACAGACAGATAGAGGTCTAAAGCAGCACTTGAGATGAAAGCAAACCCCTGGGGCTAAACTGACATTCAAAATTGGCTCTCTCTCTATCTGTCTGTCTGTCTGTCTGTCTGTCTCTCTCTCTCTCTCTCTCTCCCCCCGGGTGCTTGGGACAACTTGACGCATTATTGGTGCAGCAGTTCATGCTCTCCACCCTTCACAAACCTAGATTTCCCCTTCCAGACCAACCAGGCTGTGTGCCAAACTTAGTGCACTTTTCCTTCTGAAACATGACGTAGTGGAAGGTATTCTAAAGTTAGAGACAGAGGGTATAAGTTTATCAGTTCCACAACTGGTGTGTAACCTTGAAAAAAGATACTAAATCCATTTGCACCTCAGTTACCACACCTATACAATGAGAATAATAATGAAACCCACTTTCTAAGATTGTTGTAAAGTTCAAATGACACCAACTGGGTTGAGAGCTCTGTAGACAGTACAAGACTACATGCAAGAATTTTATTATACTTTTCTGGGTTATAACTCACTATCAGACAGACTTTCTTGATATAATTTCCATCTAACAGTGGCCTAATGATTACTGTGGTAAACTAGTTAAGAAGTTACTATAAGATGGGTAGGACCTTCCTCAGTTCCTCCTCAAAATCACAAACGAAGAATCCACTTTCTCCACCAGTACGAGTTAACTCCAGTGGTATGCTAGTAAATGTTTCACAACTGGCTCTCTGGGGAGGAGAATTATGGATTGTAGAATCTGCTAATTTCCATAAAGTAAATATTCCCACCATGGCCAATTTCAAGCTACCAGTGCGACATCAGCCATCTTACAAAAATTCCTCATTATTTAACAGTTGGCTGTCCACCACACCACTGTTTCAGTCTGCCTCATTACCATAATAAGAGTATTTCTTGGTGTTAATATAGGACATAGAAAAAAGTTCTGGATGTTGATGTTGGTCAAGATTAGTTATTTTCCTTTACTCTTTATCAGTTAGGGATCACAAAATCATCCTTCCTTTAATAATGCCCTTTTATAACAAAAATCCTGAAAATAAAGCCCTACTTTTACTTTTCTAATTAGTGAAATTGTTCTCTGCTGGTGAGGATACCATTTAATTGTAATTTAATTAACTCTCAAGAGTTTAAAGGCTATGGAGTATATTTCGGAAAGATTAAGAGGTAACACAATGACTGTTAAAAGTCCAAGTAGTAATAGAATTTATAAAACCTATAAAATTAATACAACTACAAAATATCTAATATTAATATAAATTTTTAAAATATTAACCAAGGTCTCTGCATTTTGTGTATTAAAACATCCCTTTGCATTTGCTTTGTCTTTCACGGGCTGACAATTCTCTATGGTTGATGTCATAACAAGATGATCACCATGGAGAGATTGTATTGGCAACATGCCCACCACTCCAGTTACATACATGCTTCAGAGAATTGATCTGGTTTCCACTGACTCTTGGAGGTGGAAGTGCCCAAGGAATTCTTGCTGACTCAGACCATGTCCAAATTGAAGGGCTTTTAGGCGTGTAATTTCTGGTCTGCTTATGGGTTTGAATTAACTCCACTGCATTCTTACACATTAATTTAATCTTGCTGTTAACGGTGGTCTTAGGATCCTTATTGCCACCATAGACCTACCCCAGATTAGACTTAAACCCTTAAGTACGTTTCTATAGGCTAGATATGAATGAGACCAGCACCTCAGGACTAAGCCCAAGTGAAAATTGTCACCACATCGTGGTGAAAACCATACTGACATACAAAGCCATTTATTTGGCATACTGTCAAGCATAAGCTTATCTATTTGTGGTCTGAGCAGTTCTGTATATTCATCTTCTGGAGAAAAAAAGAATGTTAGCACAAATTGATATTTTAATCTATTCCCTTTCAGCTCTCTTCCAACCCAAACTAAAGGGGACAACAGAAGATAAAGTATCTTATAAAGCATCACACTAAAAATTCATGTTTGGAAGTCACTTATAGGAAGACTCTTGAAAATGTGCTAAAAAGAGCTTTTGACAGGTGATATTTTGTATATCTTGGAATGATTTATATTATACATCCCTTACAATGACCTTAATTATTATAAAAGGATAAAATTGGCAGTGTAGAGAACTTAATGTCCCAGTGGATTACATCATGACTTGGTTCAGGACAAAAATGGAATATATAAAAAAAAAAAAGGAATATAGCTGAAGTATAGGCTATGTTCTCCTTATAATTTGTACTTTAATTAAAAATTATATTTTCTGGAAAAGAACACAAAACTTGAATATAATGGGAGATTACTCCTTGTAAATTAAAAATATTTGGAGTAACTTAAATTTATATAGGAATTTTCCCTTCAAAAACACCTCAAAAAATTGGCAGTCACTGACATTAGAAATGATATCAACCAATTTCCAAATACTATATTAAATTTCAGAGGCATCCAAGGACATTTTCAGAAGAGCATGAATTCCCCTAAAGCTTAGGGGTAGTGATGAATATCCTAATTACCCAGAGGAATCCCTTATGGATAGATCATCTACGTAAAATTATCTCAAATTATTTTATTCTGTCCATGTTTTTCAGCATCTGAAATTAGACCAATAACTAATAACCGTTTTAAAACATACTCATCTCTATCTCACCTTGTCCTCAAAAGTACCCTCCTCACTCTAATCCCTGGCAACCAGTACTCTTTCCTCCACTTCTAAAAGTTTGTTATTTCAAAAGTGTTATATAAATGGAATCATACAGTATGTAAATTTCAGGATGGGCTTTTTTTTTTTTTAAGGCAAACATGAGTTTGATATGGAAAACTTCACACCAAGAATTTACGGCACATTACCATTCCCACTAGAGTTAAAACATTCATCGAATAGATGCTTCAGAAGGTTAATTGACAGGCCTAGGAATGAACACCTGGGAAAGCACCAAGGAGCCAGGAACCATCTGACACACTGAATAGTGTCCCCTTCTCTTTGCTCAAGGGTCCTAACTAGAAAAACACCCTTTTGGAATGCTCTACCTTGTGACTGCTTCCTAAAATACCAATACTCAGCAGAATTACCCAATAAACAATTCGCTGAGGCCTTCCCCACAGCCCCCTCCAATAAGGAGACTCAAGACCACTGCCATGGGTAGCGGGAACACGTGTGTGGAAGGGGGAGGAGGTACCACAGTTATCCTTAAGGTTCACAGCTGTTTTGATTAGCAAATGAGCCAGGCTTGGTCACCATCTCATCCCTTGGTAAAGGAACATGGGTTAGGATAAAACTGTTTCTAAATATTATAGGTTTCAGTTTTTCACTGGGTGAGAAATTAACAATGACCCCCATCTTCCGAGGATTTAAAGTAATTTAACCCATTGCAGGGATAAACCCAAAGAGTGTGAGATGTCAGTGTGCTTGGGAAAAGGCGCTCTAGTTTCTAATTTTTTTTTAAAAGTGGCATTTGAACTTGGGTGGGTAAACTTCAGGTTCCGTGATGCCAGCTTCTGATTGAAACGTGTCCCATGAGAAAAGTAGAGGAACCAGAGTTATCTATTGAGACTAAAGGTTAGAAGTCTCTTTGAGAACATTTTAGAATAGTGCGTATTTCTCTTTAACACTCTTCTCCCCTTCTTTCAAATTATCAGATGCCTTCACCTGAATTTTGATACATTAATCACCACACAAAAAGAAGTGATTTATATAGAAAAGGCAAGAGTGGAGACCTTTCTAGCATTGCCAGTTAACAGGCACCCTCTGGCCTGCACTGGGTTCACATCCTGGAAAGTCCTCACAGGTGCGTGTGCTGAGCCACTTCAGCCTCCACGTAAGAAGTCTGTGTTGACCAAAGCAGAACATCGCTCCCAGCAAGGAAAAGCCTGGATTCCTGGGCTGCTTCTTGCTCCACAGCAGGATTAAAGATGTGTGGTTTCCAAGGAGATACTTGAGTAACTTCTAAGGTAACTTGTTGGCCCTTCTGATCCATGTTGTCATACTAGGAAAAAAGGAATCTGAGCAGCACAATCTCTGCATTCTTGAAGTTTATTTTCAACAGGCCGGTCCAGGCCATCTTGCTGCTGTCTGCTATTGTTTGGTCAGGACAGTTGGTTCCGGGTCCGTTCTCTTCTCTTTACAGGCCCATAGGCCGGCCAGTACTGGACTTTTCCATCACTGGTCTCTTTTGAGATCTCAGGAAAGGGAGCGGCCATGTTCTCTACTCACGGTCCACTGGGATGGGCTTTTTTTTTTGCTCAGAATAATTTCTTGGTGCTTCATCCAAGTTGTTGCCTCTATCAGTAGTCCATTTCTTTTTTTTTTAGATACAAAGAAAATATTTGTGTAACAAATATTCTAAGAAATGATGACATAATAAAATGAACAGAGTTGAAGTGATGTCAAGACACAACAAGGTATGAAATGCTATTGATGATTAATCATTTTGTTTCATCCAACCTCCCATTGATTATTTTAGAGAGCATTTCTGGTATATTTCTGACTGAATCTTAAGCATGATGTTTCCAGGTAATTCAATTATGAAATCTTTGAAAGAATAGTTCCTTCCATTAGAACTCATTAACTCTTTTTTTTTTTTTTTTTTTTTTTTTTTTTTTTTTGCGGTACGCGGCTCTCTCACTGCTGTGGCCTCTCCCGTTGCGGAGCACAGGCTCCGGACGCGCAGGCTCAGCGGCCGTGGCTCTCGGGCCCAGCCGCTCCGCGGCATGTGGGATCTTCCTGGACCAGGGCACGAACCCGTGTCCCCTGCATCGGCAGGCGGACTCTCAACCACTGCGCCACCAGGGAAGCCCAGTACTCATTAACTCTTTTTTTTCTTTTTCTACTTTTTCTCTGGACTAGCAATTGCTGTGCTGGTGCGTGTTCTTCCTCAGAAAGCGGTTCTTCCTTAATGTGTTTCTCCTCCTCCTCCCCCTCCCCCTCCTCTTCCTCCACCTCCTTCTCCTTCCTCACAGATATCTCCTGTTTTTCCACCACTTGTACTCCTTCTTCAACTTTAATTTTAACCTAATAGTCCATTTCTTTTTATTGCTAAGTAATAGTGCATGCTATATATTTACCACAGTTCATTTAACCACTCGTCTATTGAAAGACATCTGAACTGATTCCAGTTCGTAGCTATTATGAATAAAGCTGCTATGAACATTAAGTACAGGTTTTTGTGCGACTGAGTTTTCATTTTTCTGGTAGAAACACTCAGGAATGCAATTGCTAGGTCGTATGGTAGTTAGATGTTTAATTTTTTAAGAAACTGCCAAACTATTCTCCAGAGTGGCTGAAATATTTTACATTTCCATCAGCAATGTATGAGTGATTCAGTTTCTTCACATCCTCACCCACATTTGGTGTTGTTACTATTTTTTATTTTAGCACTTCTGAGAGGTGTGTAGTGATATCTCATTATTGTTTTAAAAGTGCATTTCCCTAAAAACTAATGACGTTAAACATCTTTTCATGTGATTACTTGCCATCCATATACTTTCTTTGGTGAAATATCTGTTCATGTCTTTTGTCTACTTTCTAACTGGATTGTTTGGTTTTTTACTATTGAGTTTTGAGGGTTCTTTATATATTGTAGATAACAGTCTTTTGTCAGATAAGTGGTTTGCAAACATTTCCTCCCAGTCTCCACACTGTCTTCTCATTTTCTTAACTGGGTCTTTCTCTGAACAAATTTTTAGATTTTGATGAAGTCCAATTTATCAAATTTTCCTTGTATGGAAAATGCTTTGGTGTCATGTCTAAGAAGTCTTTGCCTAGCTTGAGATCCTAAAGGTTTTTTGTTATTTTCTTCTAAAAGTTTTGGGGGGTTCCCACACCTAACTGAGTGGTTAGGACTTGGTGCTTTCACTGCTGTGGCCCAGGTTCAATCCCTGGTCGGGGAACTAAGATCCCATAAACTGTGAGGCATGGCCAAAAGTAAATAAATAAATAACTTATTTTTTAAAAAAGATTTACAGTTTCACATTTTACATTTAAGCCATGATTCATTTTGAGTTAATTTTTGTACAGGTATTAAGTTTGAGTGTTTTTGTTTTGTTTTGTTTTACTTATTCAATTGCTTATTCAACTGTTCCAGCACTATCTGTCAAAGTCTACCATTCCTTCTTTGAATTACTTTTGCCCCTTTGTCAAAAACCAGTTGAGCATATTTGTGCAGGTGTATTTCTGGGTTTTTTCTTCTGTTCCATTGACTTATTGTGTATCCCTCTTCCAATACCACGTTCTTGATTACTGCAGCTATATAACAAGCCTTAATACCAGATAGAGTAATTCTTCCCACTTTATTATTTTTTGTAATGATTTTTAAAGCTATTCTAGGGTCTATGATTTCCCATATAAAATTTTAAATAAGCTCATCTATGACTACAAAAATTCTTGCTGGAATTTTGGTACAAATTGTATTTAGACTACAGATGAATTTGAGGAAAATTGACACGTTTACTCAATTGAGCCTTCCAATATACGAATATGGTATTTCCCTCCATTCAGTTAGGTTTTCTTTGATTTCCTTCATCAGTGTTTTAGAATTTTCAGCATACATATTCTGTACATACTTTTTAAGTGTAAATCTAAGTATTTAATTTTCTTTGGAGAAATTATACATTGTATTGTGTTTTAAATTGTGATTTCAGCATGTTCATTTTTGTATGTAGAAATGTGATTGGTTTTTGTGTATTGCTCTTGAACCATGTTGTTGAACTCCTTTACTAGTGCTAGGAATTTGTGGGTTTTATTTTGTAGCTTTCTTGGTATTTTCAGTGTAGACAGTCATGTCATCTGACATTAGAGATTGTTTTATTTCTTCCTTTCCAAACTATATGACTTCTATTTATTTATTTATTTATTTTGCCTTATCACAGTGGTTAGAGCCTCCAGTAATAGGTTGATTTAAATGGTGAGAGTAGACCTCCTTACCTTACTCTCTGTCTTCCACCGTTAAGTATGATATTAGTTGCAGGCTTTTTATATGCTCTTTACCAAGTTGTGTTATTTATCTTCTACTCCTAATTTGCTGAGGGTTTTAATCACAAACAGGTATTGAATTTTGCAGCCAAAAGTGTTTCTTCATCAATTGAAATCACATTATGAATTTTGTTGTTGATACAGTAGATTGCATTGATTGATTTTTGAATATTTAAGCTTGCATACCTGGAATAAATGCCACTGGTCATGGTATAATTTTTTTAACACATTGTTGGAGTTGGTTTGCTAATACTTTGTTGAGGATTTTTGTTGAGAATCTATGTTCATGAGAAATATGTGTCTAAACATTTGTTGTTTGTTTTTTGGTGCTGCCTTTGTCTGGTTTTAGCATCTGGGTAATACTGTCCTCATAAAATATGTTGGGAAGTGTCCTTATCTCTTCCATTATCTGGAAGAGAGTGTGTTCAATTGGTGTTAACTCATCTTTAAAAGAAGTACCACTACTGCCCTTTCCCACCCCCACCTCCACCTGCTGCCTTGGTGTTTCTGGGTGAGTGAGGAAAGTCTCAGGCCTGTGAGAACAAAGAGGCTTCCCAGACCATGCATGCTACTGTACTAGGTCTCTTGCTAGCTCTGCCTGCCTACCTTGGTATCTCTCAATAGAAAATGGGAGTCTCAGGCCCGGCAGAGGAGAGTAGCTCCCCTGGTCACTTATTTCTGTCAGTGTTCCCAATACGTCTCACTAGCTGGTGATGTCAGGTTCATGTGGTATTGTCAGAGGGAGTCTGGGGAAGGAATGAGCCTACCTGGGCTGTCTTCTATTGCTAGGTTGAAAGTCAAGGAACTCTGGGTCTGGGTGGCCTTCCTTTGTTGGGTAGGGGGATTCTATTGTTCCTACGATTATATTATTCCAACAATCTTAGGGTCACAAACCACCTTGCATTCTTCTAAACACATTTCACATTTCTCCTTTGGTTGTCTCTTGCACCATTTCCAGGGTTTATATTTGTACTTAGCAGGGAGGAGCGAGAAAAACAGGTCTACACCATCCTACCCTGTTTGGAAGTGACCTTTACTTTTAATCATAGATGCACAAGGACTGACTCAGTCCCAGAAGGCCTTGAATTACTTGAATTCTACATAAGCAGACAAGGATTTAATATGAAGATGAGGAAGAAGAGGAGACAGAACCATTCATCATTGGAACTGACCTCAAGCTGATACAGCACAAATGAGCAAAGAGACAAAAACCAACAATGAAACAGGGAACAAAGGTCTTTCCTTTGTAATAGGTGCTGGCCAGCTTGTCTTTTCTTGGTATTTATCTCTCTGCTTCATATTTTTAATGTAAAGCAAAGCTTTTTATATCTAACATTGAATTATATGGATTGTGAAAAATTTGTGAAACTTGGAGAGCAACTGTGCTGTCAATCAATCAAACAGAGTCAAAAGGAAGTTTAGCTCAAACTATTGGACAAGCAAAGAAAAGTTTATCATTCATCAGTCATAGATTGAATGAGACATCAAGGTGACAATTAGCAATAACATGTTTGTTTCTTATCTTGCTACCTTATCTTCTTTTTTTTCTTTTTAATCATTTGTAGAAAATACATGTTGCTTCCTTAGGAAGCATTACATGAATTTATTTCCTACCTTGAAGAGAAACTATTTTGCTTCCATACACTCATTATTGGTCAACTTCTGCCTGTGAAAGTGAAATCAGATACTGTTCTTTGAAACTCCTTACTGAAATTTCATTAAATAGGCCAACATTTGATGTTATTAAAGAGAGCAGTACATTCTTTGGCTGAAGTGGATTGCATTGAAATAACAGGGAAAATGATTTTAGACATAGCTTGTGTCCAGTGGTTATTGTTTTTGAAACCAGTCCAACTACTATATCATTAATAATTTTTAAACTTTTTATCAGTATATTTTAACTCACTCTTGATAATGATCCACCCACTTCAGGGTAGGTGCTCCCCTTTGCAAAGAATGACATAACAGAGGGAAATGACTATGATAAACTTTGCAAAGTTATACTGCACAGATAATTGTTATAATACCCAATTCAATGTGATGCTAGTGTAAGAAGTGCTCAAGGTAGAATCATAACCATATACCAGGTATTACTCCCAACACTATCAAGAAGCAAATCTAAATCGTTTCAAAAGCCAACCAAATTTTAAGTAACAGTCACTGGAGAGTATTATACTACTCTTAAGAAAGCTTATAATAAGGGTGGGAGGGAGAGAGACGTAAGAGGGAAGAGATATGGGAACATATGTATATGTATAACTGATTCACTTTGTTATAAAGCAGAAACTAACACACCTTTGTAGAGTAATTATACCCCAATAAAGATGTTAAAAAAAAAAAGAAGGCTTATAATAGCAACTGTATTCTGACTCTAAAAATAGCACTCTTCCACTCAGAAAATACTAGCAGCAGTAGCAGAAGCGGCACCAGAAGTCCAGCTAGAAGTCCTGGAAAAAATACTTCTGTGTTATGAAGATCTGCAAGTTCTGAGCTATAATAAATTTACTTAAATAAGACATATTTGAAATTGTAATGTACTTACTGGATTACTTTTTGAATCACAGAAGAATGTTTATATTTTTAAATGGTATCAAAATGAACCCTAACAGTTATTGATATTTGTAAAGAAGTGAAAACACAACTAAAACCTATTTAACATTGATTATATGCTATCTATCAGTTTCTAAAGAGAGGATTAGATTGCCTTATTTATTATAGTCAATATTAATATATTCAGATAACCTAGCATTATAGTCAATATTTCTATATTCACAAATTAACTTTCAGTTCTAGGTAACCTAACTTTCTATTCTAGATGAAAGGACCCAGTCTCTGCTTGCTTATACTTTTCTAGCAATATCCAAAATATTATTGAAAGACTAGTATATACTACTAAGTAGTTCATGAACTCCTTGAGAGCAGGGATCCAGTCATTTATCTTCATGGTCCTAGAACTTGGTGCCATGTGTAATACATAATGGCACTCTGGATGTTCACCATATATTTGTTAAATTAATTTTAAAAAGAAACTAATAGAGAAGTGTTAATTGAACTAATATTTATACACCAAGCACTATGCTAGGCCGTAATCCTCACAAAAACCCTATCAGATCCATGTATTGGTTAGCAATCTTCTGGTGGCAAATAATAGAAAATGTAAATCAAAACCTAGTTTAAGGAATAAAGGGAATTTATTGGCTTGTATAACTAAAAAGTTCAACAGTAGGTGAGTCTTCAGGTACAATTTCAATATTGCTTTGGCTGAATTTCTCTGTAGTTCTCTCAGCTTTGCCCTCTTTTGTGTATCAAATTCAATTTCAGCTGGCTTCCTTCATGGTAGCAAAATAGCTGCAGTCATTCCACGACTCACGTCAGCACATCACACCATACATAGGAATAGAGGGTGTCTCTTATAGCAGATGTCTTAGAAGAGTTAGCATGTATCCCAGAAGCACCCCCCCCCCCCCCCCCCGCCGCAAAAGTCTCTCCATGCAGCTTTAGCCTAAATTGGATGAAATGATTAACCTGTGCGCATCAAAGTCAACTATTAGAGTTAGGGTTGGTTTCAATGCTTCCCAAAATGCCACTGGCTGGGAAATAGGGGATTTTCTTAGGAGAAGGGACAAGAGAACTGAATGCCAGAAAGGCAATCAATATATGTCCACTGGACATATCATTAGCCCCAGTTAGCTTCAGAGAATTTAAGTAACAAGCCTGAAGTAGAGGGCGGTTTAAAACTAGATTATCACTCTAAAGCTTGCGTTCTTTCCACTTTAAATTTTATCAGGTGTTCAAAGAAACTGCCAGATACTGTAAAACATCATCCTTGTCCTAACTTTAGAAAACTAAAACTAAAATAGTCTTATCCTAGGAAAAAATGTGATTTAAATAAAATGTCTTCTCGCACTCCTCCAACTCCCACCATCCTTACTTCCACATTCCACGTTCAGAATCCTTCCCATCATTTCAACCCCAACCTTGTGCTCTCAGAGTCCCAGGTCAGTGGTACCTAATCCAAAATTATCCTCCCTCTTCATTCTCACTGAATTTCCATTCCTTTAGGTTTTCAATAAAACAACTCAGCATTAATAGTAACGTATTGCTTTACCATAATTTGCAAATTATATCATGATACTTTTGGACAAAACCCCACACTCTTGCCCCCAAGATCTCTCCAAAAGGAATTTTAAGGGAAGGAGACACCAAAATGTGGGCAAGAATTTTGTTGCAGACAAACCTTTCCAGACTCCTGAGTTCAAACACTGAAAGTGTTGGCTCCCATCGCTTTCATGAGTGCGTTTACTGGCATGCCAAATTGTCTTTTTCCTAAGAGTACAGTTGACACTTGAACAACACAGATTTGAACTGCTCAGGTCCATTTATACGTGGATTTTCAACAGTAAACACTATAGTACTACAGGAACCAAAGTTGGTTGAATCCACGGGTATGGAAACTTGGACATGGAGGAATCAAATATGTGGAGGGCTGAATATAAATTACATGCGGATTTTCTACTGCGTGTAACTGCACACAGGGTCAGTGCCCTGAACCAGCCCGTCTGCTTCGTTCAAGGGTCAACAGTATCGTCTTTTTCCTAGAGTATTCCAACTGGCAAATGCTCTTCTTTCCCACCCTGCCCCCATACATTTTCAGGCCCTTTTTATACTTAAAAGTTGTTATTTGACCGATGTTTCTTACGTGGAGGCTGTTTCATTTTCAGACTGTTCTTTTGTCTACTGCACTTAACTTACTGGTTATTATTCTTATTTAAAAATGACTTCCAGGTTTCAAGTTGCTTTTGAAGGCAATTTTATCTTTCCCGCCCCCCAAAACAAGTAAGTTTCACTTTCTTAAGGCTTTTAAACTCCCAAGAACTGATAATAGAAAAAAAACACAGTATGCCTTAAAAAAAACTAGAAATTCATATTTTTAAGAATGATGGATTTTGGAATTTATTCATGAAAATGTGAGTTAGCTACTTCATAGTCATATAAAGCCAACCCCAGTTGAATTCTAAATTCAGGAAACTGGAATGGAGTTGAGTGGTACAGTGTTGGTTAGGAAAAAGGAAAGTTACATCACCTCAAACTGCCAACATATGTCTGGTCAGATCTGGTTTGAGCTGGTGAGAGCTCGACCAAGGATTTTCAAAACTCATAGTGAGCCAGAATTAGACCATGCGTTCTTAGGTTACTGACCCCTTGCTTTAATGCATGTGGGCTGACAAGGAAGTCTCTGTGTAATTGTTTTATGGTCATAAGCTTTACCAATGTTTTCCCCTGAGGTGCAATCACAAACATTTGCTGCTTAGCTGCCTGCATATAGGACATCCCTTCCTGCCCACTACCCACGCATAGAAATACTGCTCTTTCAATATTCTGAGCTGTTCAGCCACTGCAGAATCAACCCACACACAGTAACTGTTAAAGTACTTATTATGTCCTCCTGAGAATCTATGTTAAATTCTGTTGTTTTTCCTAATCAAATGCAACATTTTACATATTTATAGACTTTTTCCTAAGATGAATTTTAAAAGATTCTTGATGATCTTTGCAAGACAATGTCACAATTGTTGAAATTTTGAATAATTTCTATTGCTAGCAGAATGCGGTTTCTTTTAAGGAAAAAAAAAAAAACCTGTACTATAAAAACCAGGGAATTTCAGATGTGGGTGGCAATTCACTTGGACATCCATATAAGCTGAAATTAACTAAGTTATGGGTGTAATTCTGTCTGCCAGCATTTATAGAGTATTCCCTACACTCATAATGTGATACTTAGCACCCTGGGGGTGGTGAGTGTGGGGTATGAGGTGTGGTGAAGATTCAGTGTTCCCATTAAGAGCTCCTGCTCTCTGCTTCAGACTGAATATAAAGTGTTCTCCCTGCCCACTCAAAAACAGACAAGGCCAGCCTGAAACAGAGACTCTGAATTGGGGAGTAGTTAATGTTAGAATAATAAAATAGAAGTTTGGAATACAGGCTAAGGGCTTTAAAGTTTATACAAAAAGGCAATCTGGCACCATTGTATGTTTCCATGAATTGTGTGTGCAAATTCGATTATTGGTTCTTTTTAAGTATCAAAGCAGCAATCTTAGATCTAGTTTCTTTGCAGGTGTAATACTTAAATGTTATTTTTACATCAAAGTTATGTTAAGAAAGGTTGGCAAGGCTGAACTCTGCCTCTACACCTTTCATGAAACAAACATTTATTGAGCACCTACTAAGAGCCAGTCATGGTACTGAGTACAGGAGGACAAAAGATAAGAAAAGTAAGGAAGATCGCTATGTTCAAGGAGCTTGGTCTAGTGTGAAGGGAGACATTTAAACACATAATAACCATCTAACATAAAAAATTCTATAACTGAGACATGTACTTCAGGAAAGGCTGACCCACAAAGAAGATGACTTAGTAGAGGCTGGAATAAACACTGGTGTTAAGACAGGAGGGATATTTAAATGGGCTGGATGTTTAAGTGGTCAGGTTAGGGATGAATAATTTCCTCTTATGATACCTTTAGTTCCTTATGTAACCTTGTAACTTAGGGGTGTTGGTAATGAATTCTCAAAAAGTGTGGACATCTGTGTAGCCTGCTTTCCCATGGTCATAGAGCCCTAGGTCTCTGTTGGGCTCTGCTCTAAGGCTCATCTTGTATTCAGCTGAAAAGGATTTAAGAATCTCTGATTCAACTGTCAGTGAGCATCCTACCTCAGGACAAAATGGACTTAAGCAGGTTGGTACAGCTATGGCGAGCAGGCATAAGAGGGGGACCAGAGTGCTAGATAGTCACTTGGATAAAGGACGTACATTTCTATCTATGGAGTGCTAACTATGTTTTTATCTAATTTAAACCTAAGGCTCAGAACCTAAGATCACACAGGCAATATTAGAGCTGAAGTTCTAACACAGTTTCCCTGACTTCAGAGTGAAATGGACCCATTCTAACCAGCTGAGCAAAGTTCCTTTAAGAGAGAATGACATTGCATCCTGTTTCTTAAACTGGGTGGTGGGTATGTTGGAAACTATTTGGTATTTCTTTAAACCTTACATATATTATCATTAGGATTTGGGATCTATTCAATATTTACTAAAACTTAAAAGGTAGAATTAGGGCTTCCCTGGTGGCGCAGTTGTTGAGAGTCCGCCTGCCGATGCAGGGGACACGGGCTCGTGCCCCGGTCCGGGAAGATCCCACATGCCACGGAGCGGCTGGGCCCGTGAGCCATGGCCGCTGAGCCTGCGCGTCCGGAGCCTGTGCTCCGCAATGGGATAGGCCACAGCAGTGAGAGGCCCGCGTACTGCAAAAAAAAAAAAGGTAGAATTAAAAGGGAATACTGAATGAGCCAGAACGCATAAAGAGGTGTTTCTAAATTGAAAAAAAGAAGAAAATTTGGCAGACAGTCAGCTGGCATCATTAGGTTAGGATCCCACCAGAAGTATCAGAAGTCTTCTGATGGAAGAAGCATGGTGCTGGGAAATCCAGAAGCAATCAGACAGAGAGCCTCAGAGGAGTTTGATAGTAGGACACCGGCACCCAATGGAAGTGAAGGAAAGCACCCAACCCTATGGTGGGAATGAGGGACTAGCAAGAAGCAAAGCAGGGTCCTAGTCCAACTCAGATATGGGAAATAAGACAAGGTCCTAGTCCCTAGACCTGGAATCTCAGAAACAAGGAGACTGGACCTCAAGAACAAGGCAGAGCCTATTCTAGAGCCAAACTAAGAGCTCCTCAATGCACAGACCTCTCAAAGCTGAGCTGGAGTTTTACAATTCTTTATCAGAGATAAGCCCATAATGGAAAGGGTGAAGACAGTGTCAAGAGTGTAGGGCTATGAAGAAGAAGGTATTGGGACAATGATTATGACAAGTCCTAAAATGTTAGGGTGAGAAAAATACTGCCTGTAAGGTTTATCTGTTGGTTTTTCCTGCCTTTCTTCTGGTAATAGCTTCCTAGTTTGCTTTTGAGATCCCTCCCCATCCTCTAAGAAAAAAGGCATAGCAGTATGTCCATCAAAGAGTCTTGCCTACCCTAGACTCAGGACCCTAGCTAGGTAAATTGTCCTCTCTCTATCCCAGAATTTGAATCTCAAAACAGGAAATGAAGAGATTGAAAATAACTGATGGCTATTTCATTTGTCAGTCTGGACTTCAGTGGACACTTAGATCACCAAAGCTGTTCTGGTTCCAGTCCTTTCTGAAGTCTGTGTCTTCAGTATTTCCTGCATCTTGGAAATACCAGTATCCCTCTAGTGAATTACCTTTTTCATTTCAATAACTAAGGTCATTTCTGTTGCCTAGAACCAGTATTGTTAAGTGACTCAGTGTGGAAGATGACAGCAAGATTCCGGGCTCTTTTCTGAATCAACTTTCCCAAAGGTAAAGTCAGGATCAATGTCCCTGAGTCTGCAGTTTGGAGAGCCCCAAAGAGCTGCCCTCTCTCTGCAGAGTCAGGTTTCTCCAGGAGCCCACCAAGCCCCGCAGACTTCTCCATCTTAACCTCCTCCCACCCCACTTTCTGTCAGCTAGTGAATACATTTTCCTAAGCCCCAAAATGCTTAAACCTTGACCTAGTTCTCTGTGATTTCCCTAAAATGTAAAACATTTCTAAGTTAATAGGTTTGCTAAATGTTTTCTGTCATGCTCAAAGTTTGAGAGAAACGTTTGATCTAAAATAAATATATCATCATACAAATGATATATTTTTCAATGTACTGAAACTGAGTCAAAATTATTTTGGACAGGTCAATGTCTTTACCTTAAATTATATCAGGCTATACATGACCATTTTATTATAAATGTGACCAAGAAAATGACACTTTTCTAATTAAAAACCCTAAGAAGAAAAGAAATCATCTTTTTTATGTCCATGATGAAAGATTAAAAAAGAAAAGCACACCATTTAAGAATTTACAAACTTGTAGAGATATGATACTTGCTTTTCTAAGTCTTTGTTTCAATCACAACATTTTCATTATAAAAACTCATAAAGCCATAAATGGGGAAGATAGAACAATGAGGCTTAAATACGAAGAGGTAATTGAAGTTATTCATAATCATTTTCACTGGCAATCAATATGGTATGGATTTTCTATTCTTGCAACTCTTGCAGTAATGTCCCTGGCTTGAAACTCAACCTAAGCTAGGAAGTAGTAACAAATAAAGCAGTTCCAACCTAAGGAAATGGAAAGAGAAAACAAGACAGCAAAAGCCTAGATACACTTCAGAGATGAAAGTAGTTGTTGGATGACAGTTAATTCTGCTGGTTAGAAGATGCTGACAAGGTGCCCCAGGCTGAGAGTGGGCCTGGTGTGGACTTCCAGGTTTCACTCTGTTCCACAGCTAGAGGCTACACCAGTATCATAACCAGTCAGAATCTTCAGTCAGAGGAGAAGTGGCTGAGAGTCTCCAAGTCTGGATGGATTCACATCCCCACGACTACAAAATCTATTCAAAGTGTATGCCCTACTGACTGCCAGTCAATAGCATTATCTGAGTACAGGAGGAGAAGCAGAATCTCATTTAAATTTAAAAGGAATTGATCAAATTGGAGAAAATTTTAAATTATCGTGCATTAAAGCACAAACCATTAACGAAGCCCTGGGGAAATTCATTCCAGAAGTGGAGCACAATAATTTCTTACAAAATTGAACATGTTGAGGCCTATGTTGAGTAATTTACAGATAAAGATCAAAGCCCAAAGTTTTAACTGGGAAAACTGGATTCAAAATAAAGGAACATCAAATCACAGAGTTTTACTTGATAAGTATAATTCCAGTAGTTTTGAGGGATTCGATAAAAATGACTTTCAAAGAACAAATCTATGCTTTCCTGATCTTCCAGTATTGTTTTTTCATCATCATCAATCAAATCTAAGAGTCACACACAAAACAAACAAACATGGTACAAGATGAACTGTGCCTGCCTCTAAATCACAAGAGTAGTTGTAAGACACCTTCTTCTAAATATTTCTTCAGCTTCTTTTTTAAATTATATTTTTGGGGAATATTTACTATCTAACAAAACTTACATCCAAAAGAAGGTAACAAGTATTTGGCATCAAAGGTAGAAAGACAGGTCATATGAATAACTGTCAAAAGACTTTTCAAAATAGTAATATGAAGGATCATTTAATTTTCAGGATTGCAATATTTGGGACATGAGTCGCATTTATTTTCACAAAGCAAAACTTCTTGTAGCCACATAGGAAACGTATACCTCGTTGCAAATTGTAGAGAGTCCCATAGTGGGGAAGGCGTGAAATCCAACTTGGCATGTAAGGGGTGTAATCTGTGTCAAAAAGGAGAGAGTCAACAGCACCACAGCCAAACTGAAATCTGCAGTGTCCGCGTGGGTGGTTCTCTTTATCCCAGCATGCTCACAGTCTTGCCAAGCACCTCTTTTCAGGATCTTCCAGACCTGGTGGCTGAGTGATTTCCTTCTGCTGAAGCTTGGAATGAGTGTGGAGCAGCTCTTCTCTTGCGAGCAGGAAGAACAAAAACAGAAAAAAAACACTCTAAACTTTGTAAGCATACACATTTTCATGAATTCCTATGCCTATCCTTTTCTATCACTGAGTAATATATAATTAGCAGGTGTTTTTCCAAGCTGGCGTTCTATAAACTTATAGAATAATGAACTGGAAACTCCTATATGGTTCACGCAATCCAACTCTCGATTTATTGATGAGACAAAATTCTGTCCTAGTGCCAGAGGATTCCGTCCTAACTCCCCTCTCCAAATCATGAAAATGATCACTTTTTGCCACAGTGGCCATTCTACTGGGATTGTTCTTTACTCTCTTGTTCCACACACTGGAATCACTCATTTATTCTGGGTGATGAAAGACTTTTGTGTATTAGCTCTGCAAAATACACAAATACGCTGCCTTGACTAAAACACCCATTTGAAGGACTGAGTAGTATGTGCTCACTAATGTAGAAAGCAAATGCTTAGTGTAAAATTTTTTTTTTTTAGTGTAAAATTTTTTGAATAGGCCATAGCACACTAGAACACATGATTAATTAGATGAGAGCTGTTATGCTGTCTTTGTGGTGATCTGATGTTGGTATCAGATTCTACTGAGCATACATCGGATCTTCCAGATCCTCCAGAACATGTCATCCTAGGAAGCAAACAGTTACCTAGTGGGAATCCAGATGGCCTAACACTCTCTGTTAGGTATCAATTGATAGTAAGAACCCTGACTGATAAGAAATTGGTAAGATGAGTGAGTATAGGGAAACTTTGAGAACAGCCCCTGATGGAAATGCAAAGAATCTGGGATTGGTTATCTGGTATGCTTGGACTTAAAGACAATAAAATTAAGCTAATATTAAGGCATGCTACTCTGTCAGCCTATTCATTCAGATTTAATCAAATTATCATCTAGAATGAAATATCTAAAGAAAGGACTTTGAGTAACCTCGTGGCTAATACCATAAAACAATCTAAAGAGCATGACTAGAGTGATTATATGTCCAGTTTCTCCTGGATATTTGATGTCTATTGTCCCAGCACAGTTTTCTTTCTTTTTTCAAAATTTATTTTGTTGAAGTATAGTTAATTTACAACGTATTAATTTCTGCTGTACAGCAAAGTGATTCAGTTGTACATACATACACATTCTTTTCCATATTCTTTTCCATTATGATTTATTACAGGATATTGAATATAGTTCCCTGTGCTCTACAGTAGGACCTTGTTGTTTATGCACTCTATATATAATCGTTCGCATCTGCTAATCCCAAACTCCCTATCCATCCCTCCTTCACTCCCCATCCCCCTTGGCAACCACACGTCTGTTCTCTATGTCTGTGAGTCTGTTTTGTAGATAAGTTCATTTGTGTCATATTTTAGATTCCACATATAAGTGATGTCACATGGTATTTGTCTTTCTCTTTCTGACTTACTTCACTTAGTATGATAATCTCTCAGTCCATCCATGTTGCTGCAATGGCATTATTTTGTTCTTTTTTATAGCTGAGTTATATTCCATTATATATATGTACCACATCTTCTTTATCCATTCATCTGTTGATGGACATTTAGGTTGTTTCCATGTCTTGGCTATTAGTCCTAGAATAATTTTCATTAGCATACCATCCCCTTTCACTCTCCAAAATGTCCTGGTGTGGATGATAAACCCTAGGTTCGCCCTAAGATGAAAAGATCAAGGAAAGTTGGATGGAGTAGTTGCTTTGGTTGGTTCCAGACAGTTGAAGTTTATAAATGATAACAGACTTCTATAACAGTGCTTTTAAAAAAAAACAAGCAAATAAACATACAAAACCTGTTATTCTTGAAGTTACTGAGCTAAAATGGCAAAAAAAAAAAAAAAAAAGAAACCTCACAATTTGACCCAAAGTGTTGTTGAATACTGTCAATAAAATCCACAGCATTTCCCAGTCTCGTGTATGAAAATTAGAGCAGTTATTGAGAGAGAGTTGATCTGTAAGAATAGGAATAGGGATATTTGGAAGGAATAGAATGTCTCAAAGGGTAGTCTCTTCTCCCTTTGGGGATAGGGCTATAACTGCCTTGCTTGAAGACCCTGTAATAATCTTACCTGAGGAAGTTATCAAACAAGGGAAATCGGAGTCCATGTGTCTGACCTCCACTGACCCCAATTGCCTCCAGGCCTACAATTAGAGTCCCTAGAGAAGAGCCACCAGAGGTCCTGTTTGATTTTTAGAACAACAACAAGACCTCTCTAGACTTGAAGAAGCCTGCCCTCAGCTACCACAACAGAGTCACAGCTTTTCACCTAATTCTCAGACCTGAGTCCCTACACAGACATCCCTAGATCTTTGCGATGATGCAGGATGCATTTAAGAAAGGACCTTGTAATATTTCGTCAATATGTTCTGTGATTTTCTTCCTAGCTTTCCACAAAGGAAATTATTCACTTACCAGTGTAACTCTGCACTGGGAAAAGGGGACTACTCAGACCTTTCAGGGATATTTGGACATTGGCTCTGAGCTAACACTAATTCCAAGAAATGGCGATGACTCTCAATGTGGTTCACTTGTTGGAATGAAAACCAAAAGAGTTCAGGTAATGAATATAGCTGTGAAAAAATCCAGATCGTGGAGGCCCAGTGGGTTCCTGAATCTATTTGATGGTCATTTTTCTGGTTTTTAAATGCAGTATCAGTATAGATAACCTCAGCAAATGGCCAAATCCCCACACTGGATTCCTGGTCCCTGAAGTATCAGTTTGTATCTGTTTTTCTGGCATAATTATTAGTAATACTCCTTTTTGCTATCAAAACTAAACTGGTTTTGATGATCAATTATATGGTCGCTCTAGCTATCATGGTAGGGAGGATCAGAGAAAACTCTTAGAACTCCCCATCCCTGTCAGAATGTAAATCAAAAGCCATACCATAGGGCTTCCCTGGTGGCACAGTGGTTGAGAGCCCGCCTGCCGATGCAGGGGACATGGGTTCGTGCCCCGGTCCGGGAAGATCCCACGTGCCGCGGAGCGGCTGGGCCCGTGAGCCATGGCCGCTGAGCCTGCGCGTCCGGAGCCTGTGCTCCGCAGCGGGAGAGGCCGCGATAGTGAGAGGCCCGCGTGCCGCAAAAAAAAAAAATAATAATTTAAAAAATGCTGGGAGAGGCGGGAGTGGAGATACAAAGTTAAATGCTACCTTCAAAGACTTTAAAGACTCAGAAGTAGCTTGTTTGGCCTATGCAGAAATCACCTAGGACTCCAAAATATTTCATAAACATTCTCATCCAGTTGATTATCATAAACCTAATCTGTTTTTCAAATCATAGTGGCCAGTCCAGACTTAGTTTCTTTACTGGAGCAAATAAAAGCAGAGTTTGGTTTGCATTTATTGATGTGGCAAATGTTTTTTCAATAAACAGAGAATCTCAGAAATTTATTTTCACTTGGCAGGAGCAGTAGTATATTTACTTATCTTGTCTCAGGATTGCAACAGCTCTTGAACTCTGTGTCACAGTTTGGACCATAGCGTACCTGACTGTCTCACCATTTTGTAGGGCCTCATGCTAGTCTAATACAGTATTGCTTCATGCTGAAAATACCCAGAAGAGAAGGTAGTGGTGACTTTAGATGGGCATCACACTTGTTTGAAGCACATAGGAATATCCTTGTAAATATGAAGGACAAGTTAATACACTTTGTATCTGATACCTCTACAGAGAGAGGCACAATACTTGATAGGCCTCACTGGATTTTGGAAGCAACATAGAGAAGAGGTGTGCTTCTTTGATTCAAAGCTCCAAGCTTTGAGTGGGACTTGGGACCTGTGAAGGCTAGATAGTTCAAGCTTCACTGCAGGCAGCTCTGCTACTTGGCATTTATGACCTAGTGAATCCCACAGGGCTCAAGATTTCTGTAGCGGATTAGAATTCTCTCTAAATTCTATGAAAACTTTAATGTACAATCACAACAGAGGCCTGTAGGGTGTTTGAGCACGAGCACATTCTCTTGGCCAAGTAATAATTCTCCTAGCTAGCTTTGACTAGCTATTGGGTCCTGGTAGAGATTGAACACCTGTCTTTAGGACTCCATTCACAAACTTACCCTCATAAATAAGATATTTGCAATAAAACTGGACATTCCCTGAGACACTCTGTTCTTTCTTGATGAGCACGTAAACAAAGTGGTCACACTGAGACGAATAGAACCTATGCATGGACTTGCCCTCACCAAGGCTGGCCTGACTACTGCCACCACTGAAAGTCCAACTTGACATTTGTAGTAACTAGACATGAGCCTCCAATGTGGTCCCCAACTCCAGGCAGACCAGACAGGCAGTTGGTGTCAGGAAGACTACATTTCTTCATGAAGGGGCAGTTTTTGTCTTCATTGGAATGGATATTTATTTTGGATTTGAATTTGCCTTTCCTGACAAATATACATCTGCAAGTAGCACAATCTATGGATTTAATGAACACTTTATTCATTAGCAACTTCTCTTTCAAAATGTTACTTTTAATAAGTTTACTTTTTAGTGAAATAAGGCAATAGCCTGACGCCCGTGGAATCACAGGTCTCATATGTGCCGTCACTTGAAAGTAGTTTGCCTTATAGAGTAGCCTATTGAATTTGTTGATTAAATATTCAGTTTTGTAGCTTAGGGAACCTGGTCTGGTGTGCTATTCTGTAGATGCAGTATGTACTCTGAACCAAAGACAAGTATTTGGTGCTTTTCCACTACAACAATAATATATGGGTCCAAGAACCAGTGGGTGGCATTGGGACTAGCACCTCTCACTATTAAACCTAATGACCTACTTGTCCTTCCTTGTTGGGGCTCTGCTGATTTAGCATTCTTAGTACGCAAAGATTTCTTTCACCAGATTAACAATTATGGTTTCAGTGAACTGGAAGCAACAACCTTGATCTAGCCATTTGGGGGTCCTCATGCTACTGGAAAACAAGCTAAAAGGGAAGTATAGTCATGTCTGTGACATAAAAGATATGCTGTTTACATTATGGGATCTTGTATATAAATTATGTCAATTTGGGGGGCTTAAGGTTTTAAAGTGTCTTGTTCTAATAAAATCAGTAAATTGTAACAATTTTCTGATAGATGTCAGTGAAGTGTCTTGACGAAGGAGTGTCTTTTCCTAATTTCCACAAAGGTACCACATAGACTATAGAAGTCCCAGGTTACAGTACTGTGTAGGCAAACTGAATCTATCAAAAACAAATGTAGTTGCTACCATGCAGGAGGGTAAAGTGGTGTTTAGATGCACACAGGAGATAGCTGGGATGCATTCTAGTCATGCAAATCTTTTGTTGTATTGGACTTTTCCTTCTGTGTACACCCTTATAATCTCTACAAAGCATTCTAAAACTTGAATCTCTTCACAAGTCTGGAGAAATAAGTTTAAAGAGGATGGCGGGCTTCCCTGGTGGCGCAGTGGTTGAGAATCCGCCTGCCGATGCAGGGGACACGGGTTTGTGCCCTGGTCCAGGAAGATCCTACATACCGCGGAACGGCTGGGCCCGTGAGCCATGGCCGCTGAGCCTGCATGTCCAGAGGCTGTGCTCCGCAACGGGAGAGGCCACAACAGTGAGAGGCCCGTGTACTGCAAAAAATAATAATAATAAATAAAATAAATAAATGAAGAGGATGGCACAGGAGGAAAACTGCTTTCCTCCTTTCAGATAAACCCCTCAGATAAATCACCATAAATGATTTTCAGATGTCCCCACATTTCTCAAGAAAAATTTGGAACGAACAGAGTCTTGGTCACATGCCTGAGCGTAAGCCTCCAGGAGCATGAAGATGGAATATTTGACTACCGTGGCTTCTGTAACAGGTGATATTGCAAATTGGGGATTCTGCACAAATAAAAAGGGGACTGAGATGCTAGAACCCCTCCTCCACTGCCACAAAAAAGCAATAAAAAAGTCAACTATCTTATATCACTGTAATTACTATGTGGTATATTTATAAAAATAATTTAGTCAATCTACAAGTAAAATAAACAGGAAGATCTTTTTTTAAAAATCTATGATTCTTTGAATGTAATTGTTTGAAACAATTCTTTGAAAGCCTTGTTTCAAGACAACACAATTCCAATATTGCAAAAGAATTTTGACAACCCCCCGATACAATTTTGATAAATTGTAAATTCATACAATTTAGTGAAATGGTATTTAACTTTTGGGGACAGAATATCCTATGATGCTGACAAATGACAGTGACAGTTTGTCATATTTCCTTGAGATACTGGAGGTGACTAATGATATAATTTCTTGGACGCAGCCTCCTGAAATCTCCTATTTACTTGTCTAGGTTCCATTGGAAGGATCAGGAAGGGTACACTGCGAGGTGTTGCCTGCAGAAGCCTCAAAGGAGGTAAAGGCCAAGCAGGTCAAGGTGAAGTGTTTCCCTAAG
Organism: Lipotes vexillifer; assembly: GCF_000442215.2. Classification (NCBI taxonomy): domain Eukaryota; kingdom Metazoa; phylum Chordata; class Mammalia; order Artiodactyla; family Lipotidae; genus Lipotes; species Lipotes vexillifer. Next base: position 365,071 of record NW_006782358.1, read on the forward strand.
CAGCCAGAAGCAGCAGCATCAAGGAGGTGAGTATAAATCATGATGGAGGAGGGATGCCAACAACAAAGAAAAAGTTATGAATGAGGTCAGACGTTGAGAAAGCAGGAATAAATCTGAAAGTGGAAGGGTCAGGGGAAAAGCTTTCTGTGTAGAGTCCCCACAAGATGCCAAAGTACCAGCTGTGTGGTATGTGAACAGCCCAGAAAATGTTGAGGCCATGCAGGGCCAGGCACCAGTCAGAAATCTTCTGGGTCAGAGGAAGGAGGCTGAGTTACAGGTAGCTGCTTAACATGTGAAAGCCTCTTGATTTCTGCTCAGGGGTCACTGATTATCAAACCTAGTCATCCCTATAATCAGGCAGGCTTTCGCCTGCACCTATGCCCATAGCATAGTTGCTGGGAGGCAGAGCTCTGCAACTGGGGGGTGCCTCCCATTCTCTTTCTGGGTCACTGGGCTACCTTTGCCTGTGAAAAAGAAAGGTGATCCCCTCTGCCTCATCGAGTTACGAGAGGATTCTCTGCACCTTTTATTTGGAGCAAGAACTGCGCTGCTTTCAATGTAAAGGGGTTCCTCAAAAACCAAGCAATTTGTCCTCCTCTTCCATGTTTGAGAGATTAGAAATTGCTCTATGACACATGATAGACTACCATTGGCTTTACATGGTTGCAATATCTTCAAAAATCTCAAGAAAAAGTAGGGTAATAGTTCTTGTGAGCAATGCTGTTTACAGTGTATCAGTGCAAAATTCCAACAAATCAGAAGAGAAGAAAAAGGAACCAAACCTTAGATCTGTTAAGCAAATATATAATAACTTGAAACAATTGAGTGTTATTGTCTGGAAGCTTCTAAACAAAAGAATTTAAACAAAATGCAGAAATAGATTTATATAAATGCTATCATACCTTAAAGCCAAGTTATTTTCTATAAAGTGATTGCTGAATTCTCAAAGAGCTTGTATTCTTCTAGACCTTCGAGTCTCAACCATTTAATATTTGATAAATTTGAAAATATTATGTTTGATTCCATATTTCCATGGGCTGATTTTTATCTTTTGCTGACATATTCTTGTTAAATAGTTACGCAGAGTTGAAGGTAACAAGTAGGCCAAAATAAAAATAAAGGAATCATTTACTGAAATTTCATTACATACAAAATGAAAGACATCACCTACTTCCAAACGTAATATAAATTGCAAAGGACAAAAATATTTTTTTCAACATAGCCATAACTGATATCTTATATAGTTACTCAGTCCATACCTTCTATCAATGAAAATAAAGATGCAAAAATTCTTGCCCTCTTACATTATGGAACTTATATTATTGCCATCTCTGACATCTTCCTTCCCCATATGCTTAATACTTACAAGCTATCAAATCTTGTCAATCTAATTTCTGCATGATTTCTCAAATTTATTGTTTTCTTTCAGATCCCTTAACCACTGGGCTAATTTAGACTTTCATAACTGCTTTCAATGCTTATTTACTTGTAACCAGTTAATCCATGCACATTTATTATTTTTAAATATTATTAAATACTAAATACTTAAAAATATTCAAACAGTGAAAAATGTCTCTTTCCCACACCTGTTTGTCCTCCCTTCCTTTTCTCAGAGGCAACCACTCTTACCAATTTTTGTATCTGGACAGATATTCAATGCCTATGTAAGTGTTTATACAAATGATAACATACTGTACACTGCATTCGGTATCTTGCTTTTTTTTTTTTTTTTTTTTTTTTTTTTTTTTGGGGAGGCATCATTTACTGCAAGGTTAAAAGTGTAAGCTTTGAATCTGTGCTCTGCCTTAAACTAGCTGTGACCTTGGGCAAGTTGCTTAAGCAGCTTTATCTGGGAGTTTTTTTTTTCTTTTTTCGGTATGGGGCCTCTCATTGTTGTGGCCTCTCCGGTTGCGGAGCACAGGCTCCAGACGCGCAGGCTCAGTGGCCATGGCTCACGGGCCCAGCCGCTCCATGACACGTGGGATCTTCCTGGACCGGGGCATGAACCCGTGTCCCCTGCATCGGCAGGCAGACTCTCAACCACTGCACCACCAGGGAAGCCCCTGGTATCTTGCTTTTTAACATTAATATATTTGGACGATCTTTCTATATCAACACATATTAGCCTCATTTTTTAAAATAGCTGCGTGATTAATGGATGTATCACCACTCACAATTTGATTAAATAGTTCCCTACTGTATTAGTCAGGATAGACTAGGTTATGTTACAGAAACAAATAAACCCACAAATCTCAGTGGTTTATTTCTTGCTTACAAAATGTCTGGGCAGCAGTCCAGGGCAAATGCCTTCCATATGGCTACTCAATGATCATTAGTTAACAGTTTCACCATCCTAAAGCTGTACCATCTGGAACAAGTGGCCTCCTTAGTTGATGCAGCAGAAGAAGAGAGAACTTTTGCCCAGAAGTAAACCTGCATTGCTTCAGCCTGAAAGAGACACACATTCAACTTGTAACCATTCATCAGAACTAGTCCTGTGGCCTCTCCTAACTGCAAGGATAGTAGGGAAGTAAAAATTGTCCCACGTGCTTGAAGGATAGGAGAGCTGGCCTTATAATTAATTAGAAATCCTTCAAAAAATCTTATTTGAAAGCCCTATTATTAGTCTGAACCCCATTAGGGAAGTCCTCCACATACCTTTGCATATTTAATAAACATACGTTAGCTAGCTAGAATTTATAGAGTACTCATATACATTGACAGCAGAGTCAATGAATAGCATTTTACAAGCATAAAACAGCTTAGTCATGAAGCACCATCACAAAGGTGAATCTGAGTTATCATTACCATTTTTTTTTTTTTTTTTTTGGGGTACGCGGGCCTCTCA